>NC_085844.1:23729190-24057315 GCF_035594765.1 Anolis carolinensis | reverse complement strand
AGTTGTTGGTTTCCCTAAATGACATTTCCAAGATTTCTGCAGGAGCAAACTTGGTGATAGCAAAGCAGTGACTTCTGCTTTATAATGCTAATGTGATATAGTCTTTGGACTCTGTGGTCATCCCTCCACATTTGCTGGGGATACAGTCACAGGACACCCTATTAAAGAGAAAAACCACATTTTTTAAAACCGAGGGAACACCACTCTCTTGGAATCTCTAGGTCCAACAGTGCAACCCTATGGTCAGTTTCCTCATCTACCCAGCCAACGTCCTCCCAGTTCCTTGAAGGGAATGCTGCAACAGCTGGAGTTAGCCCTCCTTCTCCTTCTTAACATTCAGTGCACCTGTCCTTTATCTCATTGCTCTCATAACATTATTCATAGAGGAGAGCATTTTGATTGATTAGCCTTGTGGAAATCTTGTCAAGGTCACCTATTAAGTAAGCATTTCCTGGATCTTTTAAAAAAATAATTAAAATATGTGTCCTTGTAACATTACTTTCTTTTCAGGGATATACAGTGGAAGATAACTATGAATGTAGGTCCACCAGCACAATGTATGCTTACAGGCATTTCATACAGAAAAGAAGGAAAATTAATTTTCCCTGTAAAATGTTTCATTGAAGCAATCCTCATCTGCAACTTTGACAAACAAATCACAAATAGATGGACGAAAAGATAGCCAGAAGAGGTGTCTTAGGGCCCTTCCACACAGGGCCAGATTTCAGGATGGACTGAGATATTTTTATCCCAGTTCCTCCTGGGATTGAGGCTCCACACCTCTCTCAAACCCTGGGTTTTCCCTGGAGAGGGAGCTAGATGCCATCACCACCCCAGATGATCCAGAAGGGCATCCAACCAGTCCCCAACCCCCCCCCCATTTACCCCCAGAACATACCTGAAGGACCTGCATGCATGCTCATGCCCTTCAGTCAAAAGCTCCTGCCACGTCAAAATGACACCTCAGAAGGTTGGGTGGGGGGAGGGATTTCCCCACAGGGCCCACACCTGGAAAGATCCAGACCTTACAGTAAGATTCAGATATTTCCAGGCATTTAATTAATCCAGAATAAACTGGGAAATCCCACTTTACTCTGGATTAATTCAGATTTATCTGAGTCATCATTTGGATCCCTCAGGTAAACCTGATACAGGTCCTGCATTTCGTGGCTCTCTGGAAAGACCCTTAGACTGGGGGATAAATTATGAATGAAGACAAGAACTTAGTCTGAGCATGCAGGGAGGAGTGATTATTTCCAGGAGAGGTTTTATCAGGAATAAGGGTCTCCTCATGTGATCTCTTACTACAGAGAAATTGATCTCAAGGAGTCTACATGTAGAGTTTTTAACAGATTTCTGGGTGTTTCCCAGCCATATGGAACTGAGGTCTGATTCAGTGATGGTGGAACAGTTGTTACATCAGTTGAGCAGTGAATTGTCCTCTCTGTTTTTTGCCACCCTTGGCATTGATGGCTCAGCACCTTTGATAAAAGTAAGTCTATAACCCAACATGGATTCATTGCTTCAATAGCTTGAAAGCCACAAGCCAACACTGCTGAAAACAGTATCTATGGACCCTTCCACATAGCCATATAACCCAGAATATCAAGGCAGATCATCCACAATATCTGCTTTGAACTGAGTTATCTGAGTCCATACTGCCATGTAATCCAGTTCAAAGTGGAAGGGGCCTATAACTGGGCCTTTGCAGAGTGTATGACTCCACCAAGATTATGACCACTCCAGAAGCGACTTGCAGTTTCTCAAGTCATTCCTGACATGAAAAAAAAACCATGATATGTTTTACTATTGTGGATATTTGTGTAGTTTTCTAACTTCTTTGCCTAAATAATTTAGTTGGTTTTGGAACCATGTTTCATGACTTTGGATAGATGGATACCAGAGCCGGTCCTAGGTATACCAGAGCCGGCTCTAGGAATATAAATGCTGTAAATAAATAAATAAATAAAAATTTTCAAGTGTAGGCGAACAGAATTTTGGCGCCCCCCCCCCCCCAAACCAATCACTGAAAAATAAAAGTGTTGGATAAGCGAACATGTTGGATAATAAGGAGGGATTAAGGAAAAGCCTATTAAACATCAAATTACATTAAGATTTTACAAATTAAGCACCAAAACATCATGTTTTACAACAAATCAACAGAAAAAGCAGTCTCGACTGTGCCCCCGTATGTTTTGCGCCCCAAGCGACTGCTTAATTCGCCTCATTGTTGGACCAGCTCTGATGGATACACCATTGTTTAAAATGTCCTGAAATATCTGGTGGGCCACTGTTGTCCACTCCTGCTTCACACATGAATGTTTCATACATACATGGTGTACTACTTCAAGCGATGCCCTGTGTAAATGAAAGAAGACTTCTCAAAGATTTGGCCTCCAACACAGTGCTTTGATGTGCAGTCACATCCCATCATATTTGGCATCTTGTTAGTGACATATTTAGGCACAAGTCCATCTTTTCCCTGGATATGTTTCTGTTTTATTATTGCAGAGGTTATATTTTCTTACTCCCTTGACAAAACACCAAAAGTCCCTAACATCCCACCCTCCTCCTGCACCCTACTTCACAGCCAAGTGGTGCGTGCAGGAGAATAAGGACCAGCTATGGGTGGTGGGGTACAGGAGGAAGGAGAGTCCTACCAGAGGGAAATGAGATTTTTTAAAGCTATAATAAATAGTATATTTTATTATATTATAATAAAATATAATAAATCACTGCAGATGCAGACTGCAGCCAGGAGATCAGAAGACGCCTACTTCTTGGGAGGAGAGCAATGGCCAACCTTGACAAAATAGTGAAAAGCAGAGACATCACACTGGCAACGAAGGTCCGCATAGTGAAAGCAATTGTATTCCCCATAGTAACCTATGGATGCGAGAGCTGGACCATAAGGAAGGCTGAGCGAAGGAAGATAGACGCTTTTGAACTCTGGTGCTGGAGGAAAATCCTGAGAGTGCCTTGGACCGCAAGAAGATTCAACCAGTCCATCCTCCAGGAAATAATGCCCAGTGGCTGCTCACTGGAGGGAAGGATATTAGAGGCAAAGTTGAAGTATTTTGGCCACATCATGAGAAGACAGGAAAGCTTGGAGAAGATCATGATGCTGGGGAAAATTGAAGCAAAAAGGAAGAGAGGCCGACCAAGGGTGAGATGGGTGGACAGTATCCTTGAAGTGACTGGCTCGTACTTGAAGGAACTGGGGGCGGCAATGGCCGACAGGGAGCTCTGGCGTGGACTGGTCCATGAGGTCATGAAGAGTCGAAAACGACTGAACGAGTGAGACGACGAGACGATAATAAATGTCCCAGCTCTCAGCTTAACGCTACATTTCTAAAAGAACATCAGAGACTTCATTTCTTATTGGCAGTACCCAAATGCATTCTTCCCTAAAATCTGTGGCCTTTCATATTAGATTTTGCAGGGCTGTTGATGATAGGGTGACTTAGAGGTCTCTCATTCATGGTGTTACCATGAGTCAAAATCGACTTGACAGCAGTTAACAACAATAACAATCTCCATCCATTTTGCAAGATCCAGTGTGTGATCTAGCATTACTGTATCCCAGGCGTCCACTCACTAGAGCTAACTATAAAATAGTGGCTAGAAAACAGACAGCCCAAGAGACAGAACCAAATACATCCTGTTTGCCAATATAAACTTCTACAAACAACAGATGTCACTATGTGTCAGAGGTCAAAATCCAACATGCACCACTACAGGATTTCAGGAAGACAGAATTTCTTCTCTTTCACTTTCCCAGTCTGTGCAGCACTGAGAGTATGTTTGGGAGATTTTCCCAAATATTGGAATTAGGCATTTAGGATTTTTCAGGAGAGAATGAGATCAAGGCTCTTCTCTGGGGGCCCCTCCACACAGCTGAACGAAATCCCACATTATTTGCTTTGAATTGGGATATATGGCAGTGTGGACTTAGATAACCCAGTTCAAAGCAGATATTATGGGTTATTCTGCCCTAATATTCTAGGCTATATGACTGCATGGAAGGACCCTAAATCTACTGGTATCTAGTGAAAGTGCATCACTAGGTACCCACAAACTTGAGCATCCTTTAAACTGAGTATCACATTAGATGTTAAAAATAATGCACACTTTCTAAGATTAGTATATGTTCCCTTCTCACAATATGGCCTCCTTAGAAATACATGCTTCAGCAATTAGACCTGAACAATTTGCTACTTTCTGATGATGAGTCACAAAACAAAGCACACTAAATGCAAGACATGCAATTGCGGATAACTGCAGAGTATGACAGATATCTTTCTCCAAATACAGAAGCAACTCTTCTAAATAAATGCTAAGCACATCAAGTTGTTTGACCCTGAGCCTCCTGTCATTTCACACAGAAATTGATTCATGGTTTTCCACCAAACTTCCTTGGTTTCAGTGGCCTAATTGAGAAATGATGGAGGGAGTTCTTTTTTCAAAAAAGAAAAACTGCAACTGTTTTTAAAAAAGCAGGGAGTCAGAAATCCTCTGGGTCTACTCTCAATCTCTTGGGAATTTTATACTAAATCAAATCCAGATCTATCTTGTGCATGTCCCTGATCTATATAATGTTGCCCAAGGCATTTACTGAATGTAGTTTTTGTACCCAAGATATTTCTGTACCCAAGGCTCACTGCAGTTAGTCCCAATGGAAAGTGGAGGGAGGCAGTGTTTTTTGAAAGTGGTGAGATACATTCAGATTAACGTAAGTAACCAAAAGGAATGAAGAGTGTGTATACATAGGCGTATACATTCATATGAATATTTTCTTGTTAAGATAGTAGTGGCACCATTTTAAACAAATATTGTTGACCAAAGTTTCAGGAAAGTTATTTTTCTCTGATTACAGCCACTAGAATCCCCCAGCAGTTCATTAGGATGAAAGAAAATATTTCATAGTCTTCTCAAAAAATATATACTGTATACAGTAGTGATAGTGGAAAGGAAAGTGTTATTGTTAGTTAAAATGTATATCCCATCTTTAATCTAAATTCCTCTTGAGACATAGCTTGTTATGTGATATGTCTGTTTCAGAGATTTACATTTTTATTTTGGGATTACAGCTCCCAGTATACTCAGCTAGTATGTCTCAATGTTCTGGGAGCTGTAGTCCAAAATAATTTTCCCTAACTCTCTTATTGACAATATGTTAATGCATTTGACCTCCCTATGTTAAACAGGACTTGATATTAATAAGGTAGTTTAAAAATAGCTTGCGGGTTTTGTTATGCAATGTCAGCACCTAAGGTGATTATATTTTCAAAAATTAAAATCTGGGACACTTTATGTGTTTGAAGAACATACAAGAAAGGTGCCTACTTAAAAAAACAGTATGCTATTCATTGAGAGAGATAAATTACAACTGGGCAATTTTTATTACTGACAGGGACAGCCCCAATTAATTCTCGGTCACCCCCTCTTCCAGCTGCTATTAAAATGTCCCAGAGTACAACTACACTGTAAAATTAATGCTCTTTAACCCCCCCCCCCGCCTGAAATTTTTAAAACCCCTCCCAAATTTTTTTTTCTAGCTACGGCCCTGCAGGTAAGATACCACCAGGGACAAAGAACCTGCTTACCTCTTTGCCATGAATCCCATTTAGTTGATTATTGTTGTTGTTGTTGTTGTTATTATTATTATTATTATTATTATTATTATTATTATTATTATTATTATTATATTTATACCCCATTTTATCTCTCTTGGGCCCCTGGTGGTGGCGCAGTGTGTTAAAGCACTGAGCTGCTGAACTTGCAGACCGAAAGGTCCCAGGTTCAAATCCCAGGAGCGGAATGAGCGCTCGCTGTTAGCCCCAGCTCCTGCCAACCTAGCAGTTCGAAAACATGCCAATGTGAGTAGATCAATAGGTACCGCTCCGGCGGGAAGGTAACGGCGCTCCATGCAGTCATGACGGCCACATGACCTTGGAGGTGTCTATAGATAACGCTGGCTCTTTGGCTTAGAAATGGAGATGAGCACCAACCCCCAGAGTCAGTCACGACTGGACTTAATGTCAGGGGAAAATCTTTACCTTTTACCTTATCTCTCCTGCAGGAGACTCAAAGGGGCTTAACATAAAAGCCTAAGCATACAATTTAAAATATACAAATATGCAAACATTAAAACAGGATTAAATATAAAACATATTTAAAAATTCTCAGTTTATTTATTTATTTATTTACAGCATTTATATTCCGCCCTTCTCATCCCGAAGGGGACTCAGGGCGGATCACATTACACATATAGGCAAACATTCAATGCCTTTTAACATAGAACAAAGACAAGACAAACATAGGCTCCAAGCAGGCCTCGAACTCATGACCTCCTGGTCAGAGTGATTCATTGCAGCTGGTTGCAGCTGGCTTGCTCTCCAGCCTGCGCCACAGCCCGAACTCTGAAAACACATTCAGAGTTAAAAAACCACAGCACCTCTCATTTGTTCTTTAAAACCTTTATCTTTAAAAGCCTGTCAGACTAAAAAGATTTTCGCTTGCTGCTGGAAAGACAACAGGGAGGGGGCATTCTGGCTTTCCTGGGCAGGATGTTGTAGAGTTGAGGATCAGCCACCAAGAAGGAAGGCCTGCTCTCTTGTTCCCACCAACTGGGCTTGAAATGGAGGTAGGACCTAGAGAAGGGCCCCTCCTGAAGATCTCAGGGCCTGGGCAGGTTCGTTCAAGTAGATGCAGTTGGCCAAATAGCCTGGACCTGAACCATCTAGAACTGTAGAGTATCCCATGGAGGACCTCTGATTGCCCGCTAAGCCAAACATTCCCGTATTGCAATGTACCAGCACTCAATACAAGATGAGTAGCTTGTGAGTCACTCTGTGATAAGTAAATTATGCAAAAATTGGTTCCGTAAAACTCTCTCATGCATTTAAATGCATCTCCCGTACTCATCCACTGTTAAATGTATACATAAGTAGTCTTGAGAAGATGATGTCATGATGAAAAATTAGATAAAGGTGATGTACTGGGCATATTTAGTTAATGGGCACTCACAGGAACTGAATTACTATTAATAAGGTAAAATATAATGAATTGGGATGGCAAGCAAATTTCTTTATTATCTTTCTTGAAAGAAGGTTGATTTGGCCGCTGTAGACCCAACCAAGTTAATGGTCTCCTCTGCCAGCTCCCCCCCCCCCCAGAATAAATTTACTCAGGATTTTATTTAAATGATGATGCAATGATCTAAAACAATACAATGACAAAAATATTGGAATATGAAATGTCTTTGAAATCTCTTTTCTGTGACTTGCACTGTATGGAATTTTTACATGGAAAGTGGGCATCTCATATGGTCTCTTCAGCAAGAGTTCTATATGTTAAGAATGATTACTTAGAATATGATGAGTTTGCCCTTACAGGTAGATTGTGTTGCATGCTGCCAACATATAATACTCTGTTAACACACTTCTTATTTATTGGATTAATTTTTCTCCCACCTTTCTCATGGTATGTGATCCAGTATGACTGTAGGCTATGTGGCACATGGTGCCATTGTATTTGAATTGGCTAACTTTACAAGCATATCTTCAGTAGGGCTAGTTTGTACCTTTGCTGAAGAGTTCCTATTTCTTTGCTCCACAACATCCAGTGACTTCTTGAATCAGTTTGACAAACAAAGAATAAGATTTTTTATTTCCTTATCAGGAATATAAAAATATACATCTTTGAGAATAATAATAATAATAATAATAATAATAATAATAATAATAATAATAGATAATAAACTTTATTTATACCCTGCCACCATCTCCCTGCGGGGACTAGGGCGGCTTACATGGGGCAGAGGCCCAAACAACATAAGGACAAAATATAAGCAACATAATACAAATCACAATATAAAAAGATAAAACAGTAATACAATGTATAAATTAAAACAACAATACAAGGATAAAAATTGCATTTAAAACACATAAATGGTAAGACCGTAATAAATACAGGATAGATTATTAAAAGAAGACTGGAATGAACATTCTTTCACCTTGCTGAACATTCTTTCACTTTGCTGAATTTAAAAGATGTAGCATTTGTAGAATACCTATATTTGAAACATCTCCCATAATTAAGATGCCACTGAACAATACACAAGTGACAAGTGTCAGGTTTTCTTCCTACTTCTGGTGTCTATCCAGCAGCAAATCTATTTTTGTGATGATAAAAGGGACTTTTTCCACCTCCACCCCCAGAGAAAACACAGTTGTAACACATTTCTCTTCCTCTTGTCAGGAACTTGGCCAAAGTGAATGAAGTGTCTGCTTTACAAAACAGGAAATCCAATATATCAGAATCACAAATAACATTTTGTTTGTGGTGATGCTTCTTCATCCCCCCCCCCCCCCCCCATTTAGCGCTACAGCCAGTGTGTCAGTTGGGGGTGAAAATAGGGAGCACACAGTTGCATAGTTGCAGAGCTCTACCAGCTGCTGCTGTCTTTCTGGGCATAATTCAAAGTAATGTTTTTGACCCATTAAGTCCTTTATGGCTCAAGTCCAGAGGTGATTTGAAAGACTGTACTGTCCCTTATGAACTTGCCCAAGTTTTGAAATCCGCTGGAAAGGTTCTTCTCCGCTGCCTTCACAGTACATCTGGTGGGAGAGGTCCTTCTCAGTAGCTGCCCCAGGCTCTGTCACTCCATTCTCTGAAACATTAGATTGGCATCTTCCCTCCTCTTGTTCTATAGACAGATGAAGATATCTCTGTTTTGACTGTTCTCTGAGAAATAAGCGCCCAACACTTGTCTCACCTAAGCAATGTGTTGTACTATCTATGTCAAATGAGTGCACTGGAACTGCCATGATTCAATGCCATGTAATCCTGAGAGTTGTAGTTTTACAAGGCCTTTAGCTTTCCCTGGGAAAGAGTGCTGGCACCTCATCAAATTACAAATCTCAGGAGAAACTCACCAGGATTTACTTAACATGGGGCCATTCCAGCCCAGCTCAGTTTACCCCATGTTAAGTGCTAGATCTCCTTGGACATTGTCTGGACATCCAGGTTTGACTTCTGGTTCAATTCAGGATAAAAGACTGTTGCAGAGAAGCCCTCAGTCTCATAAGACCCCTAGGCCTTAATTCTACGTACTTGCGTTTGTTCACCACTCTCTTTGTACTTGCTCAGCCATCTTGATGGTTTGGGTATCTCTGGGCTTCGCTGGTCACCTTTAGGGACTGAGAAAACTTTTTTTTCCTGTGCGATTATGCCATGCTTTGCACCTTCTTGAATGGGTATGTTGGTGTTTTGTCTAGATTGTTCATTGTTTCATTAGAATAGTCTGAACTCAAATACACTCTTTATGCCACAACTGCCAAGTAGTAAGATGCATAGGAAAACCAGTAGAAGAAATTGGAAATAAGAAGGGCTTGAAATATGGGTGGGTTACTGTGGAACATCAGTTTTGAGCAATTTAGGATGGCTTCTTAGGAACTAGCTTTCGACCTGTTGTCACAAGTTGGCAGTAGCAACAGAGACAGGCTAATCTAAGAGACAATTGAAAAATATATTGGAAAATTGATCCGTCATCAAGTATTGGTCTCTACTCTTTACCAAGACTTGTTGTAGTGTATTGTTAACAAAAGCTGCAGTCTGTTTTACTCCAAACATGAGTGTCCAAGTCTTATTCTCAACACAGTTCCTCAGCTAGCATGTTTACACCCTCAGTGGCAGATACATATGTATGGTCTGGGGGCTCCTTTGCACAGCTTGAATGTAAGGTTTTTAAGGGCTGTGTTGCTCCTAGACACACATACAGGACACATTGGGATTTAATTCCAAACAAATATACTTAGGATTAGGCAGCGTGATATGTGTAGTCCTTGTCTTTTCAGCCATCATAATTTTTAGCCAGTCGAAGCACTGCAATATGTCTTCAAATGAATATATGTGCTCATTACTTAAACTCAATGCACAATCTGGTTTGCTGGCATGCTTTGATTTGTTCCCATCTGTTACGGTGGCAGCCTGCCTGTTCATATCCGAGTCTGATGAACAAGTGACAACTGTTGCAACTGAACAGAAGCATCAAGCCGAGCTCAAAATATATTTAGTAGGCAAATGTGCTAAAGGCACATGGTCTCCGCTTCTTCTTAATGCCACAATTTGGCCCCTGCTTCTTGGAAAGGGCCATGACTCTTGATGCTTGGCACAAATAACGCCTTTTATCCTCAGCTGCTATATGTGTTCTGGCATGATTTGGATTTGAACTTTGGAAGACATACCAGTACATGCTGTATAAAAAAGGGGGCAACCATTAGAAATGCACTACTCCAAATAGGATCTGTTAGTTTAAGATGTTTTTGCACAGTATGATTACAGCAGTTTGATATAATTTAATTATTGTGCTTCTAGCCAAAGATATTTTGGGATTTGTAGCTCCACTGGGTACTTGGAATTCTGTGTTGTAAGGATACAGGCAGTCCCTGGGTTAGGAACAAGATAGGTTATGTAGATTTGTTCTAAAGCAGACTTTTTATTTAAGTCAGAACAGGTACATTTTTAAGTGTAACTCCTGGATAGCATAGGGAAGGGTTAACTGTCCTGTAACATTTGTTTTCCTGTCTGTGCCCCTGTTCAGAAGATTTCACCTCATTTTCCGTTCCTATGACTACAACTTTCTGTCCCTATGATAATTGGTTTTGAAAAATTTGGGTTGTTGTGGAAACAAGGATTGGTGATAAAGCTTCAGTGGAGACATTTTCCCCCATAATAAGTCATGCAGGTGTGATTTTCTCTTACTTCCTGTTGTCTTACTCCTATTTGGTTGTATGTAAGTTGGATGTTTGCAACTGGGACTGCCTGTGCACATACTAAACCCCCAGATTCTCTTCTCAGAATACCTTGGTAGATATAGTTCAAGGAGTGATATAATTAAAAATCCAAGAAGGGTCCACAGCATTGCTGCTTTGAAATAGACTCGAATTCTGCCAAGGTATCCCAGAACTGAGTCAGTGCAGAAGTAGAGTTTTCATTGTCCAGTTGGGCCAAGTCCAGTTTAGTCACACTGGATGGTTGATAATCCTTAACTTTGTCATTTTTTTTACCATAGTGGTAGTCACAGGGCTCCAGAGAGCTCTTGTCCATCATTGGGTGCCTTTGTTAATGTTAGCAAAGGTACCCCCATGACTCAGGTGAAGTGGAAGGTGTGGGAGATTCCTCTCCTCTCTCCAAATCATGCAGGCACCTCTTCTAACATTGACAAAGGCACCAACTGATGGTCAGGATCTCTCTGGAGCACCATGGCCACCATTATGGTGACGAAAAATCGTAAAAGTAAGTGCCATCCTATTTTCTCCATGCCGTGGAGTGTGGTGAAGATGGAATGGCCGCATTGTCCCATGTGAATAGCTGGTCTGGTTCCAAATCAGAACCAGCCCAGCTGTTCACACACACACACTGAAATGTAGAGCTGCTCTGGAGCTTCATTCCCAAACTTTACAAAAATGGGGCTAAAGTGTGTTGTGGCTTTACCCTGTATTGGGGATGAGATAGCCCCATGCTTCATATAAATCCCAAGGAACAACTTCTCACCCACTTTGAGGTATGTAGTCCATATATATGGGCCTTTTATCCAAGCAGTATCATAATGGAGAAGTGGAAGGATGATGAAAGGTGATGAAGATATGGTACAGCACCCAGAGCAATTGTCCAACTACTCCATTGTGTCATTAAACTTGACAACACCACATACATACACACACACACACACACACACACACACACACACACACACACACACCATCTTTTCCCTGGTGGTATTTTCCAAATTCAGTTAGTAAACACTAGAGGATTAATAGGATTAACATTTTTGCAAGAGAATAATCTAGGAACACCAGATGCTTCAACATTTCTAACACTAAGTAACTATGGATGATCAGCCTCCTCAGTACACGGTGAATTACATGTAAGAGTGTGCATACATATAGCCCTACTCCCACACTATGTCTACATAGTAAAGCCTCTGGCCATAGAATACTATAGAAGTGTGCTGGAGGATGTAGAAATCCATATGGATTAATAAAACTGGATGTCAGTCCCACAGATACTGGGTCATACTAATGGAAAAAAGGAATTTGGGTAGTTTATTTTTTATATCTTTCTGGACCCTATCACATTCTGTCCCATTCCCACAAATATGCTTAATATTCTATGTTATGATATCACTTTTTTTACTGCATCTGAGGAAGTAGATTGATATCTGGGAACGTTCATGCTAAAATATAAATCAGTTTCAAAGATGCTGGTAGACACTTTTCTAAAATGTTATCTTTGTTACCGTTTTATATTGAAGTCTTGGAGGGGAGCTCTGGCTGCTGGTGTGCCGCACTATGACCAAAGAATGGAATTGATGGCTGTGTAAATGTTCAGAGGGCACCAACTGGTTTAATTGCACATTGGACCAAATATGTTATTAAAAACTATGTGTGCTTAGAAGATACAGAACATTAAGTACTGTGGAAGATTTACAACTCTTACAAATTGGGATAGGGATGTGAATCAGGTTTTTGTCCCATTTATTTTCTTTTAAAGAGCTGCAATTTCTAAAACGTTTTTAGCCACCAACTTGTCAGTTTGGACAGAAAAGCAAGCTAATAAAAAGAAGCAAGAACATCTATAAAAATATAAGAAGATATCTTTTTATCTATCTGTGAGAGCTATAACTCATGGTTACTGTGTACTTGATGCCTCAAAAACATGAAATAATGTTTTTGGTTGCACTCCAAGTTGTCTGCCAAGTCTCAAGCTGAAATGGCAAATTGCAGAAAAGCTTTTTGGAAACGAAGTTGGCATCCATAACTCATCAGAAAGTCATATTAATCTTTGACAGAATTTGTATTTGTATAAGTTTCAGTGCTTAATTTTAGGTAAAAATGTTAAGTTTCAAGCGGGGGGGGGGGGGGGAGCCTCCTAGAAGCAAACGGAAACCCTGTCCCAACTCACAGAGATATTATAATAAATTGCTTTTGATAGGTGCCGAGTTTGAACTTGCTTTTTCAAGTCCAAATTCCAAATGGGGTCTTTGGAAGGGGGATATTGGTAAACGTCAATAAATGAAGAGAAACCAGAAAAAGACCAAGATATTGCTGTTAAGAGTCTCAGATTAAACAAAAAAAAAGGTGAGAAAAAACTGGATGCCCATGATCCGAACACAGGCTTTCTCTATTGGAAACATAGGTATGTTGCAACGGTTGTATCCCTCAGGATGGTTTGCAACGATTTACTTAATCTTTTTTGGTGGCTGATTCCTGATTTGTGACCCTAAAGCTAACCTATCATGGTGTTTTCTTAGAAAGATGTATTCAGACTGATGTCTGCCTTGTTGGCCTCTAAGGCTGAGATTGTCTCACTTACTCAAGATCACCTAGTGTTTCCATGACTGAGCAAGAACAACAATCCCTCAGAGTTGTAGTCCAACATTTAAACCACCACATCCTACTGGCTCTCTCTCTTCATACTCATATCACTGTTGTTGTGTATCTTCAAGTCTTTTCCAACTTACGATGGCCCTAAAGTGAGCCTGCCACTGCATTTTCTTGGCAAGATCAAAAGATGTTTGCCATTGTCTTCTGAGACAGAGATTGTGTGACTTGCACAAGGTCATTCATGGAATTTCACAGCTAAGCAGAATTTTGAATCCTTATCTCAAGAGTTATAGTCCAAGTCTCAAACCACTACACATCAATCCTATTATATTTCAGTTACTCTATCTCCACAAGAACTAAACAAAGGTAAGTGTTTGCACATTGTGAAGAATGTGACCAAGAAGACTGTGTGCTTGCTGTTCAATCTGTCTCCAGGCACTAATGGTGGAGGAACAACCAAAAGGTCTCTTTCTCTCTTTTGATTCTCCCTTTTCTTTGAACTATACTCAGACTGCACTCAAGGAGTTGTTACATTTCCTTTTCTGAAGAGAAAAGGACATATAACAACTCCTGGATTGCTGCTGTCCCAAAGCTATATCCACAGTTCTTTCACATTTGTGCCACACCATAGGAATTCTAGGTCTTTTTGTGTGAATGAAAAGTCTTTCAACTAAAACAAGTTTTTCTCCGCTTTAGAGCAGAATAGAAGACCCATTTCAAAAGGTAATGAGGCCACAGCTTTCAATTTACGATGTTGTGGTTGCTCATCTTGGGTGACACAGAGAGAACCTGTCTGTAATGAGATCTGAGAGAAAGCTCGGGTGTCTCAGTGAGATAGGTATTTCAGACCTAAATGCAGAAACTGGCAATGATGGGCAGCCAATAGTACAGTGAGGCAAAACAGAAAGCAAAGTTTCTGTTAGTTTTAATAGTTGTACAGAAGATGAAATTTCAGGCTATGTTTGTTGCCTAAGGTGAAAGGCAAGAGAGCATTGCTTCTCCATTCCATATACAGAAGCCAACTGTCAGCTGAATCCTATTTAGTGACAAGACATGAGCCTGAAATCAACTAGTTACAAATAATCTATTAAGTACTTCTAGTTCCTATAAAGAATGGCAGAGTCTAGAGTCTAGTCTTCTCCTCGCAGACTAGTGTGACATGTAGGGTGTTACTTCTCCACCAATTTATCTTAGCTTACAAAAAAATTAATTTCTCTTTACTGTGGGAAAAATAATGTTCATCCACAATATTCTTCCTATATTTGAATATCTCAAAGTGTTTTTATTCTATGGAGTAAAGCATGTATTTTAGGGAAAAACATTGTTTTCTGTATGGAAAATATTTTTCTGTGCAGGAAATTCATTTTCCACACAGAGAACCGGGTTTTGTTTTTGTTTTGTTTTTTAAAAAAAACAAACAAAACTTGTTGTACATCTACAGAATAATTTCTGCACAACATTTAAAGATATCAAATACAAGGAGGGAATTGTGCAAAATTTTCATTTGTCGGTGATTTGCTATTTTTCCTAATTGAGATTCCTACTGTTAGAAAATCTGGTTTTCATCCTGAGAATGAATAACGATGAATATTCTTTTGTTGTTTCAAGACTTCAAGTAATATGGGAACCTTAAGGCAAACCTATCACAGTGTTTTCTTGGCATTGATTGCTCTGAGAGGGTGTCATTTGCCCAAGATGACCCAATGGGTTCCATGGCTGAGCAGGGATTTGAATCATGATCTCCAGAGACATAGTTCAATGCTCAAACCATTAACCATGCTAGCTTTCTAGTGACACATAAATCTATTAAATTATGCTAACCATTCACGTCTAAATTCCCATGTGTCCCTAAACATTAGTGCATGCCTTTTTTAATGCAAGACTGTGTCCTCCGTTCTGGAATTCCATTCTTTCAGCAATACATAAGTGTTCCTCTGTTCACTTCTGACCCTGATTTGCATTGTAAGGCAGAAAGGTTTTAGGCTTGAGTAAGATAAGATTTAGAATATGATGCAACTTGAAAATCAACTGCCTACCTATTAAAGAGATGGTGTTGAAGTGCAGATTCAAAGAGTTGTAAGACAACTCTAGGGCCATAAAATCCAACAATCTATCATTCCACTGCCAATGCAAGAATCTACTATTAATGTACCCCGAAGAGGTGACCATCCAATCTCTGTTTTAAAACTTTTAATAAAGTGTCATCTGTGATAGATGGTGATAGATAAATAGATTGATCCAGCTTTAGGAAGTTTTCTCAATTGGTGGAGATATGGGGAGAAGTTCTACCCTCTCATCCAGCAGTGAACTAAATGTCTTAACGTAAGTGTTCGTTTTCCCTAATTCTTACTGATGTGGAGTGGTAGGGTTATGGGACTGGCATAAGGAAAGAGTTAGATATAACCCCATGTTAACTAGTAGCTTCCATGTTAGTGGGATAGTGAATCCAATGTGATAGTGAATCCAGGCTGTGGAGCAGCTGGTTAGTAGCCAGCTGCAATAAATCACTACTGACTGAGAGGTCATGCATTCAAAGCCAGCCCAGGTCGGGGTAAGTTCCTGACCATCTAATAGTCCAGCTTCCTGTTGATCTATGCAGTCGAAAGACAGTTGCACCTATCAAGTAGGAATTTAAGTACCACTTATGCAGGAAGGCTAATTTAACTAATTTATGATGCCATAAAATCTCCAGCGGCATGCAGAAGTATGAGGAAGTATTCGAGCATACCCTCATGAAGCCAGAAGCTGGAATGTTAAATTGCCTTCGTGTCTGTCTATATGTGTTTGTCTGTATATGTTGTGTGTCTAATAGCATTGAATGTTTGCCATATATTTGTGCATTGTGATTCGTCCTGAGTCCCCTTCAAAGTGAGAAGGGCAGAATATAAATACTGCAAATAAATAAATAATAAATACAGACCATCCTGAGTCCCCTTCGGTGTGAGAAGGGCAGAATATAAATACTGTATATAAATAAATAATAAATATAGACTGTCCCCAAGTTACAGACATCTGACTTATAAATGACTTATAGTTAACAGAAAGTAAGATAAATCTACTCCTAGGAAGGGAAATCCACTCTTGGAAGAGTTATCATGGGGGGAAGCGGTCTCACCTGAAGCTTTATCACCAATCCTTATTTTCACAACAATCCAAATTGTTCAAAGTCCAATTATCACAGGGGACAGAAAGTGAGGCAAAATCTTTTGAACAGGTGCACAGACAGCAAAACAAACACCACAGGGGTGTTAGCCCTTCCCTATGCTATCCAAAGCACATATTTATATGCCTGGAGTTCCACTTAAAATGTACCTGTTTCAGCTTACAAACAAATTCAGCTTAAGAACAATTTGACAGAACCTATCTTGTTTGTAAATTGGGGACCATCTGTATTTAAAGAAACTGTCTATAAAACAATCTCTAGAACAGGTTCAGAACCTTGGATAGCTCCTTTGCATTTTTGATTAAGACCCAGAGAAGATTCAATAGCCCACTTACATTAAATTCAACATCTGCTATTGATACTGCCTCTCCCCATGGCCCAAACTAAACCTTTGGCTGCTTAAGACTTTTCTGTTTGGGTCAGAGAGAAAAAAATGTGCAGCAGCTTGATCTTTAAAGGGTTAACCATGACTTTATTGGGTATCATTTACTGGGTTGTTTGGCTTTTATGGAAACGTATTGGCTTTTTGGGAGGGAAGTAGCCACTGGATGGGAGATTGAACTTGTAAGGAAGGATGGGATGGGAAGAAATGGGCTTTAAATCTTTGTCCTTTTCAAGGTACCCACTGAAATTATATCTCTGTGCCACAGCATAGAAATGTTACTCATTTGGGCTACAGAATGCCCTAGCAGTTTACTTCCCAAAATTGCTTTTAAAAAACCCTTTAGACTATGAAATAGGAAATTGGAGTAGCAGCATTTTTCCATTGTCCACCCTTGGCCTAAATGGAAAGGTGTGTTTATGTGTCGTGAAATAGATGCCCTTTCTTCTTTCTGCAAAGGAGATACACTTAAAGGCAGACTTTGCTCCATTAAAATAGAAGGCTGCCATCTGCTGTACAAACCTTTTTATATATAACATAAAAATGCTAGAAAAAAGCATATATACTAGTTGTACAACCAAAATATATGTTCACACCATAAAAAAACTATGTATATGTGCTTCATCACAAACTGCAAATCCTGGCATTCTATAGTAGTGGTTCCCAACCTGAGGTCCCCAGATGTTTTTGGCCTACAAATCCCAACCAGTTTACCAGCTGTTAGGACTTCTGGGAGTTGAAGGCCAAAAACATCTGGGACCCCAGATTGAGAACCACTGTTCTGTAGGATGCAACCATGGACGTTAAAGTGGAATCACGGTGCTATATATGTTGAGTGTGAAAGGGGAGGAGGAGCACTCTACACTGCAACATCTTGTTTAAATAGTATAAGGAAGTGGTTCTCAACCTGTGGGTCCCCGGATGTTTTGGCCTTCAGCACCCAGAAATCCTAACATCTGGTAAACTGACTGGGATTTCTGGGAGTTGTAGGCCAACAACATTTGGGGACCCCAGGTTGAGAACCACTGGTATAAGGGTTAGCTGGAAAATACACTCAAAAGGCACCATATTGTATCTGATCTTGGAAGCTAAGCATGGGCATGGTTAGTACTAGGATGGTTGACTACCAATATATGAAGGTCATATTTCAAAAGAACTGGAAAATGACTTTTTAGTCCTCCATGCTTATTCCTGTGACTTGGGAATAGAGTTATGGTACAAAAGTGCAAAGTGCAAACAAAAGTTTGCCTATGCTTGATATATATACACATATAATGTAATGTAATATAATGTAATGTAATATATAAACATTTCTTGGGGCTTCATGAGAAACTTTTGCTTCAAAAAGGGGTCCATGGCTGAAAAAGTTTGAGAACCCCTGCTCTAGAGGAAAACTTGTTATGCAGTAGAAGCCAGACAAATAGAAGGAAATACTCTTTCCTGTAAAAGTCTGTTTTGATATAAAGATATGAGATAAAGTGTAATGAGTAGTAAGAAAACAGCATTGTGTGATGCGCTTCCTTGTCTTGGCAAATGGGAATTGGAATCCTAAATTTGGGCACACAAATTTTCTACTTCCTAACTCCAGGCCATGTTTATAGGGCCACATTCATCCAGTAGAAACTGAAAAAGCACTAGAAATGTGCAAAGTTGTTACCGTCTAATATGTTATTTGTTTCAAAGTGAGTAGGTGTTGTAATAAAAGAAATGAATAAAGGCGCATTAAACAAGCTGTGAAATCTCTGATATATTTGAGCAGAAAGATTAGGCATGAAAAAATTATTCATTGCATTTCCAGACCAGTATGCTGTGATGATGAGATGCAGATGAGAAAAGCATAACAGTATACCGATCATGAAAGCTATGAAAGCATAATTCGTTGTATGCAACCTTTGATAAATTGCTATATCTTTGTCTTCAGTATTGTTTCAACAAGCTCATTGTTGTGGTGTTCTTGGAACCAGTCTTGAAAACATTTGACTTTGATAGGAATTAAGTATTTTAATGATGCAAAAGACTGCAGTTTCGTAATCTATCTATCACTTCTTGGCTCAAAGTATTACCTACAGTCAATGTGTTCAAGCTTGCAACAGGGTCAATATCAAACGTCTTTTTTTTTTGGGGGGGGGGGTTAAAGTCCTTTTCAAGTGAGCAATGCAGACCTCTGGCAGGAGTGATCTGTCCTTCACTTGGCAAACCACTTAGTATAGTAGAAAAGAAAAAATATAGGTTACAAGGAGACTTTGAAAGCATACACAATAGAATTAATGCCGTTTCATACCACTTTAACTGCCATTATTCAATGCTATGCGGTCACAGGTGTTGTAGTTTTACAATGTCTTTAACTTTCTCTGCCAAAGAGTGCTGGTGCCTCATCAAACTACAACTATCAGGAATCCATGGCAGTTAAAGTGGTGTCAAACGGCATTAGTTTTACAATGTTAACGTACCAAGAGAGAGCGAAAGGGAGAGGGAGAGAGAGGGAGAGATGTGGGGACTGGGAGGTGGCTAAATATTGTTGGTGGCTAAATATAACAGCAGGCATCCTGTTAGTTATAAGTTACAGTTAATGACCTCATAAATGTTTCCTATTCACATTTATGATCATAGTACAATTGACATTATTGTTAATGTCAGTGAAAATCAGCATAGAATCCAGCCAGCTGTACTGAAGGATGAAGTTATATGGTGCTGAAAGTGCACCATGACCCCATGGGACCTGTTTCAGTTTAATGCACTACTGATCACTGATGGTGGCAGACATGTCATTTTTCGGTTCCCCATGAAGTCCATCTTGGATTTTAAGGTGCATTTCAGTTATCAGTGCAGGTGACATTGAAAGCTACCTGTCAGATGTAGGATCTCATTCGAGATATATTGGAGATAAAAATAACATGGTATGACAGATTTCTTTAACTACTTGTGGGAATAATAATAATAATAATAATAATAATAATAATAATAATAATAATAAAAAACTTGTGCCACAAATACCATCTTCCTGCGACCAAGAACTGGTGGGATCACTAGCCGGAAAAAGTTACAGAGAATGAGCATGTCAAGTTACTCAGGGACTTCAAAATTCAGATAGGGTTTTAGAGCACAATACTCCTGACCTCACAATCGTGTTAAAAGACAAAGTATGGATTGTCGATGTCGCAATCCCAGGTGACGGCAGGATTGAGTTGACACGATATGAGGATTTAAAGATCGAACTACAAAGACTCTGGCACAAGCCAGTCAAAGTGGTCCCAGTGGTGATTGGCACACTGGGTGCAGTGCCTAAAGGCCTTGGCCTGTACTTAAACACAATCAGCACTGACAAAATTACCACCTGCCAGCTGCAGAAGGCCATCTTACTGGGATCTGCTCGCATTATTCACCAATACATCACACAGTCCTAGACACTTGGGAAGTGTCCAACATGTGATCCAATTCAACAGCCAGCAGAGTGTCTGCTGTGGACTCATCTTATTGTGTTTCAAATAATAATAATAATAATAATAATAATAATAATAATAATAATAATAATAATAATAATAATAATAATAATAATGGAAAAGAAAAAGGGTTGGAAAAGAAACAGGCCCGGGCTGTGGCACAAGCTGTTGAGCAGCCAGCTGCAGCCAGCTGAGACCAATCACTCTGACCAAGAGGTCATGAGTTTGAGGCCAGCTCGGAGCCTGCGTTTGTCTTTGTCTTTGTTCTATGTCAAGGCATTGAATGTTTGCCTTATATGTGTAATGTGATCCGCCCTGAGTCCCCTTCGGGGTGAGAAGGGCAGAATATAAATACTGTAAATAAAAAATAAAATAAAATCATTGATGTTGCCATCCCAGGTGACAGTCGCATTGATGAAAAACAACAGGAAAAACTCAGCCGCTATCAGGATCTCAAGATTGAACTTCAAAGACTCTGGCAGAAACCAATGCAGGTGGTCCCGGTGGTGATGGGCACACTGGATGCTGTGCCAAAAGATCTCAGCCGGCATTTGGAAACAATAGACATTGACAAAATCACGATCTGTCAACTGCAAAAAGCCACCCTACTGGGATCTGCGCGCATCATCTGAAAATACATCTCACAGTCCTAGACACTTGGGAAGTGTTCGACTTGTGATTTTGTGATATGAAATCCAGCATGTATATCTTGTTTGCTGTGTCAGACAATAAAATAATAATAATAAATAATCGTATTCCTTACCTGCCTTTCCTCATGGCTTGAGGTGAGTTACAGCATAGTTAAAACACATAAAGATTGTAAATTTTTTTATAAATGCACATATTAAAATGTATTTCTAAAATGCGTGATTAAAACTGACTGGGTAGCCTGCCAGAAGAGATGGTTCTTCAGTTGTGTCTTAAATTCCGGCAGCTGATTTAGCTGCCAGAGCTCTTCTGGCAGGTTGTTCCACAGTCTTGGGGCAGCTGATGAAAAGGTCCTCTGTGTGATGGTCGACAGTCAGGTTCTGTCAGGCCGGTGTAGCTGTCCCCCAGAGGACCTCAGTGTTCGGGGTGGATTGTATGGGAAAAGGTGATCCTGTAGGTAACCAGGACCCAAACCATGAAGGGCTTTAAAGGTCAAAACGAACACCTTGTACTTTGCCCAGATACACAATGTTGCCAATTTTTCAAAGTTTATACTGGACTCATGCTGTTTATCCAATGTGCAGCATGATAAACCACAGCTTCTTATGCTGACACAGACTTCACCCTGTGGTGCGGCAAGGGATGTCTGCCACTTTTGCCCGCATATGTCCTAGCTGTGATCAATGAGATGCTGAAGTGCTGTCCCATATGGTAACATCTAAGGCATTGAGTCTGTATGGTGGAGATGATATGTGGCTTTCAGTATCTCCCTCAAAAGTTCTGCCCACTGATCTAGATTTTAGGAAAGGTGTGTGTAAAGTTACCCTTTCAGTAGGAGTACTTCAAGCGTATGTGTCAAACACAAGGTCCATGGGCCTTGTCATTCAATGCCAAGGCAATATACAGTAGAGTCTCACTTATCCAAGCCTCGCTTATCCAAGCTTCTGGATTATCCAAGCCATTTTTGTAGTCAATGTTTTCAATATATCGTGATATTTTGGTGATAAATTCGTAAATACAGTAATTACAACATAACATTACTGCGCATTGAACTACTTTTTCTGTGAAATTTGTTGTATAACATGATGTTTTGGTGCTTAATTTGTAAAATCATAACCTAATTTGATGTTTAATAGGCTTTCCCTTAATCTCTCCTTATTATCCAAGATATTCGCTTATCCAAGCTTCTGCTGGCCCATTTAGCTTGGATAGGTGAGACTCTGCTGTAGTTACATTTATACACTTTTACCATTATGAACTGCCCTTTGAAGGCAACCATAAGAGTGATGTGGCCTTCAGTACAAATGAGTTTAACATCCCTAAGTTAAAGCGAAAAGCCAGAAAAAGATTTTAAAAATCTTTCAAGCCTCAGTTGTGGGATAAATGAAAAAGTTACAGACACTGCTGGCCTAAAATGTAGAAGGGATAATACTTCTGGCTTCTGCAATTCCATTTAAAATTCTGTTTTGAGGGATCTCCTTTTACAGTAAAAGTGCTACTGTTGGAGGCTGGCAGATTTGAAAAAAATCATCAGGGGGATTTCAAGAGTGCAAAAAATAGCTGTGTGTGGGACAAATGTATCCCACCCCTATCTATATCCTCCAATGGCTATAGGGACTATAGTAGAACCCATTGGGAGGTGACCAGGTCAGGAAAAGCTGGACTAATGGGAAATATTCAGGTTCTCTCCTGGAATGGGAAATACTCAGGTTCTCCTTTGGAGCAAGCATCCAGGTGTTTCTGCACAGGATGAATAAAAGATTTTAAAGTAAATTGTGCAGTTTTGTAATTTTGCCACAAGATGTCAGGAGCTGCATTCTGTGTTCTTTGCACAATGAGCAAGAAAGAAGTTTTAATTTGCCTGAATCAACTTGTGAATTCAATACTTCTTTTAAAAAATAATCATAATTGCTGAAGTTATTGTTTTTCATGGGAGCACCTGGAGGCACAGCGGGTTAAACCGCTGAGCTGATGAACTTGCTGACTAAAAAGTTAGTGGTTTGAATCCGGGGAGTGAGGTGAGCTCTCACTGTTAGCTCCAGCTTCTGTTAATCTAGCAGTTCGAAAACATGCAAATGTGAGTAGATCAATAGGAACCGCTTCAGCGGGAAGGTAATGGCGCTCAATGCAGTCATGCCAGCCACAAGATCTTGGAGGCGTCTATGGACAATGCTGGATCTTTGGCTTAGAAGTCTATCCAGTGGTCCATTTGCCAACTCTATAAAATAATATAACAACAACAATTACAACAAAACTAACTCCAAACCCACCACATTACCAATCAGAGAAAATAGGTGGAGAATGTCCTTTTACTGATCAGTCATAGGTATCCATGCATGCCATTTACTAAGATGAAAGATGAAAGAAAGAACAGAAAGAAAGGCATTTTCAACTTTAAAAGTTTTACAATTATTTTTGGAAATAATTGTAGCTGTGTGGGACACAAAAATGTTTGAAAAAATAACTGCATTGTGACGTTTGGAAGACCTCAAAGACACACACACACAAACAATTTTTCCAGTTCTCCAAGTGTCTTTGTTAAGGCAAAGGTAAAAGTTTTCCCTGGACATTAAGCTTAGTTGTCTCCAACTCTGGGGGTTGGTGCTCATCTCCATTTCTAAGCTGAAGAGCTGGCGTTGTCCATAGACACCTTCAAGGCCATGTGGTTGGAATGATTTCATGGAGTGTCGTTACCTTCCCGCCAGAGTGGTACCTATTGATCTACTCACATTTGCATGTTTTCGAACTGCTAGGTTGGCAGAAGCTGGGGCTAACAGTGGGAGTTCACCCCACTCCCTGGATTCGAACCGCCAACTGTTCAGTCAGCAAGTTCAGCAGCTCAAGGGTTTAACCCGCTGTGCCACAAAATGTAAAAAGATGTGGGAGGGAGGGAGGAAAACACAATGTGAAAGAATTATCTTTAGGACTATATTTCCCTAATTCCATCAACCAGAATGGCTACTGCCACATGAAAAGACTTCTTCGTGCTATTAAATTCAGATTAGCAGGATGGCATCAGAGAAGGTGAACCTTGAGATCCAGGCTAAGGAAAGAAGGAAGTATACGTTGAATAGCAGTCCATTCATTTCCAGATAAATCGCAAAGCACATTTCATTCATATCATTACACGCTAGATTATGTTGTTTCAATGTGCATGGAGAAGAGACAATTGGAAAGAAGGGCAGGAGGGTGGAAGGAAGTGGCTCATATTTCTTATTACTTCTTGCTTCATATTATTCCAAGGCTCCTTATCTAACAGTTGTGGGCCTGAATACAGATGGCATAATTCCATGTTGCGCAGTAACTGAGTTCTGAGGAGGAGCTGAAATGCTTCAATGAACATGAAACAGCTCTGACTTCATGACTCACAAGGTAAAACAGTCCATGTGAGCAGATTTCCCTGTGTGAAATTGATAAAACAGAAACACCAAGTGCACTAAGCCTAATTATCTTTCCGAAAAAAATTTAAACTGTGCCCCAAAGTTGCTACAGGGAGATTGGACTGGGAAACTGCATCTTAAACGCTTAAACCCACATTTCCACTTTGCTGGTAATAGCAGATTCATAGCAGACTTTTCGGCCTGGCACCTCATACTGGAATGGTAGCACCACAGTAAAAAAATAAAAAATAAAAAATAGCATTTCTGCTACTGTTCCAAAACTCTGGCTACATTTTGAAAAAGAAAGAAGCATTAAAAACACTGAATCCCATATTTTCCCATTCCATGTAATTTGATTCTATGTTGGTGCCAGTCTGCTCTCTTGTGTCTTCTTTCTGCATAGCAGCCAACTCTAAGCTTTTGCAGAAATTGGAGATCAGTTAAGTGTGATAACACCAGCAGTGAGAATCAATCCCTGATTTGTATTCCTACCTTCCTAAACCAGATGTTCTCCAGATGTGTTGGATGCTAACTCTCAGCAGGGCATAATAGGAATTAGCAGATGTCAAAGGGAAGAAGGATGCATTTAACACTGTTGAGTTAATGTAGTTTGATACCATTTTAACTTGGATGATTAAATGCTGTGGAATTCTGGGAGATCTGGGACCTTTCCACACAGCCATATAGCCCAGAATGTCAAGGCAGAAAATTCCACAATATCTACTTTGAACTTGGTTCTCTGAGTCCACACTGCCATATATTTCACTTTAAAACATTTTATTCAGCTGTGTGGAAGGGGCCCAAGTTTGGTGAGGCATTAGCAATCTTTGAAAGAGACGGCTTGTGAAACTATAAATCCTACGTGTCCCTGGTGTCCCTGGTGTGGAGCTGTGTTGGTTAAAGTGGTGTCAAACTGCATTAATCTGACAGTGTAAATCAGTGGTTCTCAACTGGGGTCTCCATATCTTTTGGCCTTCAACTCCCAGAAATCCTAACAACTGGTAAACTGGCAGGGATTTCTGGGAATTGTAGGCCAAAAACATCTGGGGACCCCAGTTTGAGAACCACTGGTGTAAATGAACTGAAATGCCACAGTATATACAAGTGAAACAAACTAAAGGAGAGAATTAAAAGCAAATTCTAGAGCATATTGTGGTGCTGAGAAGATAAACCGTCCTTCAGGCAGCTATAGGTGGTAGAAGTGGAAGAATGAAACTATTTTGGTTAAAAAAGTATTTCTCCCATACTACCACTTTTAACTTCAAAAAGCACACACCCATATCCTCTTGAGTGGGTGGGGCTTTGGAGGTACTGAACTGAGAAGTTGCCCGTGTTTTCTTCATTTGTAACTTTGCTGTATAGTAGTAACCTAGCATTAAAAAAATTACAAGATTTTCTTGTGACTGAATGTACCATCAAGGTAATTGTATTAATATTGTATTAACCGGAGCTGAGATATCAAGACCCATTTCAGCCCATTATCACATGTTCCTCTCATGGGAGGACCAATAAATGGACACACTCTTCAAAATAATCGTATGACGGTTTGTTAAAGTTTCATACCACAACGAAAACCAACCACGGATGATGTTTAATGGAGCCCTGGACCAACCAGAAAGCAGATCCTAGCCAGACACTTCCTGGACCAATCTGGAGGTGGTGTGATATTCTTGAATAGCTGTCAAAATGCAATAAATATGCTATGTATTTGCAATTGCAATATGTCAGCTCTTTGGAGTGCTATCTCTGCCAACATCCTCTTTGGCCATTGAGAATAAAGCGCCTGATTTTGCCTTCAACCCATCTGTGTCTCATCTGGCCTTCTGGGAAACTGGACACACCGGGCTCCGAACCCTCAATTCTTACAGAAGCTGCAATTCACACAACATTGATGCCAAATGATGGTATGGGGGATAAATTTATTCCAAGTTCACAAACACATGACCTAAAACTTTTGTAGCTTTTAAAACTGTTGCTTGTAAGTGGCATTAATTGTTACTATGTTTAATATGTTTTTATCTTGTTTAAATGATCGCTTTTAATCTGAAAATGTTTTAAATTGCTGATCTGGTATGCTGTCTTGAGAGCCTGTGATAGAGATGCTTTAATAAGTAAGTAAATAATGTATAGAGAAAGGATAGAAAACAAATTCAGTAGTTTCAATATTCTTGCTGAAATTTCTCATTTTGCTCCTTCTGATAGATGCAGCTTGTCTCAGAAATCTGCAAGGTTTTAAGTAATGTTTCATATTAAATGGTTAAAATACATACATACAAGCCTCTTTGAGTGTCCTTTATGGAGAGAAAAAAGGGGTATAAATAATCATCATTACCACCATCATAATCATAGCACAAGCCTCCTTTAGTCAATGGCGGGAATGAATACCAATGCATATATTAAGAAAACTGTTTCAACAAATGTGCACATAATGGAAAATACACATGGAAACAGCCTTTCTATGCAGGATTTTTTTTTTAAAAAAAATAGGTCTTACAATGTGATATAAACAAGAGATAGGAGGAATCCAGATAGAGTTCACAGATGCCATCTATAATTTGAGGCATTGCAGATGTGTAGAATGCAATTTTCATCTTCCCAAGTCCACACAGGACCAGTAGGGTTTGTATTTCAAGACATCTGGAAAATAAAGATATAAACTGACAGCAATATCATATGAATAGCAAAGATCTAAAGAACTATTTCATAACTTTTCCATGTTTTTTGTATTTAAGAGAAAGTCTGAACCATTCAAATGGTGAATGTTCACACATAGGAGAAGAAACATGAGTCCACAAGTCAATAAATTGCACTCTTTAGTCCAATAAATAAACTTTTGGTATAAATCATTTGTTGCAAATGGGATTTTTTAAAAAGACAGATCACTAATTAAATAGTCAAAGGACCATCTTTGCCTGCATTATAAAAATCAGATGACCCTCCTCCTTTTAAATAACAAAAGAAGAGGAGGATATGTGGGTGGCTGCCGGCTTGCACATCTT
Organism: Anolis carolinensis; assembly: GCF_035594765.1. NCBI lineage: Eukaryota > Metazoa > Chordata > Lepidosauria > Squamata > Anolidae > Anolis > Anolis carolinensis. The sequence continues at coordinate 24,029,912 of NC_085844.1, read as the reverse complement.
GTTTCAAGGCTGTGCATGGTTCATTAAACATAAAGAAATAAACACTATTGGAGATGTAGAATTTTGTTAAGTGAAAATTGAGTTTAAAATCCTCCATATAGGTGGTCCTGGAGTTCTAGTTAAATGCAGCACACATTCAGGGCTGGCTCCAAACATTTTCTTTAGCCCACAGGACTGAGAAGAAAACCCCCAAAATGTTTGTAATTGAATGAAAGAAGATAATTGATGTGGAGAGATTATCCATATTAGCCATTTCTACAACCATGATCACATGTTAACTGCCCTGGCTCACTCCAACAGATTCATGGGACTTGTACAGTCAGTCCTCTACATTCACTGGGATCAGAGGTGCAGGACCTTTGCAAAGTGGAAAAACCATGCATTTTTAAAAACGTTTATTTTCACCTGAAGGAACACTTCTTGGAATCTGTGTGTCCTCCAGCACATCTCTATGGCCAATTTCCAAAAGTAGAACTGCACTGGAGATATTTTTTAGAGGGAATGTTTCAATCAAATTCACAAATAATCAAATCTTTTAAAAGGCAATGGGATTTTGGCCTGCATAAATAGGAGTATAGTGTCTAGATCCAGGGAAGTCATGCTACCCCTCTATTCTGCCTTGGTTAGACCTCACCTGGAATACTGTGTCCAATTCTGGGCACAACAGTTTAAAAGTGATATTGACAAGCTGGAAGGTCTCCAGAGGAGGGCAACAAAAATGATCAAAGATCTGGAGACCATGCCCCATAAGGAGCTGGTTATGTTTAGCCTGCAGAAGAGAAGGTTGAGATAAAACATGACTGGCATCTATAAATATGTGAAAAGACATCACAAGGAAGAGGGAGCAGACTTGATTTCTGCTGCCCTTGAAACTAGGACTCAGACCAATGGGTTCAAATTACAGGAAAACAGATTCCACCTGAACATTAGGAAGAACTTCCTGACCATCAGAACTGTTCAGCAGTGGAACTCTCTGCCCTGGAGTGTGGTGGAAGCTCCTTACTTAGAGGCTTTTAAACAGAGGCTGGATGGCCACCTGTCAGTGGTACTTTGATTGTACCTTTCCTGCATGGCAGAGGTTGGACTAGATCGCCCATGTGGTCTCTTCCAATTTTATTATTCTATGATTCTATGAAATCAAATCCACAAATGTGAAGGGCTGAGTTCAGTTTGGCGGGAGACCACACTCTCTGCTAGGAATCTCACATGTTGTTGTTTAAGGATATAGATTAGGAATTCTAGATATTTCAACAATAAGAAATCTTGGCCAATATCCCGTTGATAGGTATAATTTTCTATTGTGCCTGCTTATGTTCAGTCTCAGGCTTTGGAGATGGAAGTATTCAGCTGCTTCAATGATTTGCTCTATATATATATATATATATATATATATATATATATATATATATATATATAATGTGCTCTCAGAACAGTGTCACCCTTCCTTCCACTCAGCCAAAGGTGCACAGAGTCCTTGCAGTCAGAAGTACAGAGCATCAGGCATCTTTTTGGCTATCCCAGGGAGAAGGACTCTGCAGGAAGCCTATTTTTGTGCATCTGGCTAGAGGAATACAGCTGAATCTTTCCTATTTGCCCGGCCTAATCTCACCTGGCCACTGAATGGCATGGGGGGAACAACTGGCCTGGTGGACCATAAGTAATCCCCTGAAAATGAAGGGCTTGTATACTAGGGAAGGGATTTTATGTTTGGTACCATATATTCATATTGTTATTGTTGTTTCAAGCTTGAACTTGGCTTAAACTGTTTTATTTGTACATGGTACTGAGATCTCATCACAGAGGTAGGATATAAAAATGTAAAGTAACAAGACATTCTGTCATTGTGTGTAAGCCATCCATTTGAAACAGGAAAAATCTGGAACCAGTGGATTCTGTAATGAATTTTGTTGGTATCCCTACCTATGCCATTGCATATATCCTCATATGTGCTATGTCATAGATAGGGATACCAACAGAATCCACTACAGCATCCACTGGTTCCAGATTTTTCCTATTTTAAATGGATGGCTTACGCACATGGAAATCTGCAGGATACATTGCAGGAAGGATGCTTTACAGAAGCCATACTTTGCTTTACAATGATGCTGTTTGAAATATATCAACTAAGTTGAGCATCCCTTATCTGGAATTCTGAAATCCCAAATACTCCCAAATCCAAAATTGTCCATGTGGGCAACTAAGATAGCTTCAGCATTATTTTCTAAAGATTCAGTATACACAAGCCTTGTTTCATGTTTCATGCACACAATTATTTATTGTATAAAATTTCCTTTGGGCTATGTGCATAATGTATGCTTGAAGCATTAAAATATGCTTAGACTTGGGTCCCATATCTAAGATATTTCATTATGTACAGTTAGTTGAAAATCCCTCCCCCTCACACACACACACACACACAAATAACAAAACACCCCCTTCCAAACTCCAAAGTACTTCAGGTCAAAACATTTCAAATAAGAGCAAATATATTAGAGTATCTGATACATTATTGACTTCCACCAAGAAAATGTATCTTGATGTTTTGTTGCAAACCTACAACTGCAGCATGATTTTTACCTCCCATTTCAGAGATGAGGGCTTTTGTTGGTCAGTTTCTCCACAAGTTACACAATAAGTCTTTGTGTGAAACTACTTGATTTCCTCTTTCTTAAGGAAAGTACACATCTATAGCAAACAGGAGGACAGGATTATTGACAGAAAAGACACAAACAGCTTTTTAAAAACCCAGACAACAAAGCTGGAGCAATCATAATTTGTATAAAAACGGTGTGCTCGGTTTCTCCAGCTCTCCCAAATGCACGCCTGCTAATATTCTTTGAAAATGCATAGCCACATGCTACCTAGTGAAGAGGAAACAACTTACATAAGAATATTAAAAGTGAATGTTTAGGCAGCTGTTCTATACAGCATAATAAATTTTGAAAAAAAATAGATGGGACTATAAGGAAAGGCTGATACATTGCTTTATGGGTGTAGCCTCCCTGTGTCCAACACAATATGTAGCTGCAGGATCAATACCTTTTCTTGTCATTTCCAAAAGCTATGCCATAGTAGCTTTCCAATTTTAGCTGCAGGATCAATACCTTTTCTTGTCATTTCCAAAAGCTATGCCATAGTAGCTTTCCAATTTTCCAACAGACTGCACTTTCCAAAGGAAACATTGGAGTGGAAATGACAGCCTAACAAAACTAGCTGACACTAGAAACTTCATCATACTAGACTTGCATCAGATTTCATCACATTAGAGTGGTGGTTCTCAAACCGTGGTCCTCCAGACTTCAGCTCCCACAATTCCTAACAACTGGTAAACTGGGATTTCTAAGAGATGAAGTCGAAAATACTTGGAGGAGCACAGTTTGAGAAACACTGCACTAGAGCATCTATCCACTTTAAATCCTGTGGCTGCTCCTACAGAATTATGGGGTTTGTAGTTTTGTGAGGCCCAGGGCCTCTCTGGCTGAGCAGTTTAAAGGTCTCTCCCTAAATTGCAAATCCCAGCATTCTGCAGGAGGCAGCTGCAGGGTTTAAAGTGGATAGATGCTCTAGTGCAGTGGTTCTCAACCTTCCTAATGCTGCGACCCCTTAATACAGTTCCTCGTGTTGTGGTGACCCCCAACCATAAAATGATTTTCATTGCTACTTCAGAATTGCCATTATTTGTTATGAATAATAATGTAAATATCTGATATGCAGGATGTATTTTCATTTACTGGACCAAACTTGGCAGAAATCCTTGATATGCCCAAATTTGAATACTGGTGGGTTGTTGTTTTTTTTTGGGGGGGGGGGGTGATTTTGGTATTTGGGAGTTGTAGTTGCTGGGATTTATAGTTAACCTACAATCGAAGATAATTCGGAACTCAACCAATGGTGGAATTGAACCAAACTTGGCCCACAGAACTCCCATGACCAACAGGAAATACTGGAAAGGTTTGGTGGGCATTGACTTTGAGTTTGGGAGCTGTAGTTCACCTACATCCAGAAAGCACTTTGGACTCAAACAATGATGGATCTGAACCAAACTTGGCACAAATACTCAATATACCCAAATGTGAACACTGGTGGAGTTTGGGGAGTTGACATTTGGGAGTTGAAGTTGCTGGGATTTATAGTTCACCTACAATCAAAGAGCCCCGTGAACCCCACCAATGATCGAATTGGGCCAAACTTCCCACACAGAACCTCTATGACCAACAGAAAATACTGGTCTTTGGGGACCCCTCTGAACCCCCCTCGCGACACCCGCCCAGGGGTCCCAACCCCTAGGTTGAGGAATGCTGTTCTTGTCTGATGAGGTCCTTAATGGATGTTTTATACAAATGACCGCTTGGAATTGTTCCTCTTGTATGATGTAGTCAACAGATAAGTACTGGACCCCACAACAGTATGCACTATTTCCCTGTCCTTTGAAAGAAACCATGATCTGTTTACCTTTCATTTCTTTTTCTCAGCAGGAATCTCAACTTTGATATGCACAAGTCCAGCTCTTAGGCACCATTTTCACTACTATTCTCAAACTTGCTATCCTCCAAATGTACTGGACTACAACTTTCATCATTTCAAAACATCCTGATGAATGGGGAAAGAGTTGGTCACATCATGAGGCAGATTATGAATGAGGAAGAAGAAATGAAGACTAGCTGCAGCACTTTGCTTTTACCTGAGCACACTGAAAATGAAAATATTAACCCCCTTCTCTCTCCACTGCTAAGTTAATTAAATACAAATTACTTCTGCAGTTTGAAGCTTGTATCAACTGAAATAATCCAAGGACAAAAGGACAAAGAAGAGAGGAGAGAGAGAAACCTTTTAGAAGCACTAAAAATTGAGGTGACAGAGGATTAATCAGGATTGTCCCTCCCAATTAAAACAATTGGAGGATGAGCACACATGATGTATAACTTGAAAGTTGATGAAGACATCAAAATAGTTATTTTGATTATTTTCTATACCTTCACTCAGTCATTAATCAAAATGGATCCTGCAGTAAAATAAATGAGTTTAAGACTTTGAAGTGGAGCTATAAATTAACTTGATAAAATCTCAAAGTGTCCAGATATATACAGTAATTAAATACTAAAGTCAAAGCCATCCATATTATAATATTTCCAAATTTCTTTGGCTATGAAAGCTGGACAGGAATGGAAATTGGCAGGAAGAAAGTCAACTCATTTGAAATGTGCTGCAGAAAGAAAGTTTTATGGATACTGTGGATTGTTAAAAAGAGAAAATGGAAAGACCCCCCATCTACATTGCCAACAAACTCAAAAAGGTCAGACATGAGATTTGTTGAGGTGGGCTACATTGCAGCACTGTACAGAGCCCTGCTGGCCACCCTCCGGCTGGAGCATTTCTTCAAAGTTAAGTAGCTGCCAGATAAAATTTCTGGATTGGTGGTTCCTCAAAGATCCCTTTCTCTTCCGCTCTCCTCTCCTTGCTGCAGAGAGTCCCTCTGTGTACCAGAGGCAATCTCTTTGGCCATCCCACTTACCATGGCTAACACAGAACAACAACAATCCAGGATAAAAATGCTCCTAGCTAGAAAAATAGCCTGCCTGCTCTGAAATAAAATGGCTTGTAATGTCCTAAATAGTGGCAGATATAAAAAGTTTGCTTTTTTGTACATACAGTACAGAAGAAATATATTCCATGTTATTAGATAGGATGTGGCTATGTAGAATTGATAAAAGCACCAACCCAGCATAAATCATGATGGATCGAGAACTGTGGGAAGTCAAGGCTTTGAATTCAAAATGGTCTTTGATGAGCCCCAGGGAAGTGCTTTTTACTGTTGACTCAAAAGAGAGGATCTTAAAACACTGATGGAGAGGCCCATTCACTGAAGGGCAGAAAGGACGGATTCATACAGGCTCTGGCTTGTTTCAGAATGTTTTATCTCTTTCCGTTTCCTCCCCACTAGAAGAAGTGAATGCATTTTATGTGGTTTTTAACATCACCTGCTTCTTTCTGTATCATTCAAATACTGAAGAGAGAACTTCAGGTGTGAGGTCCAATTACTCAAACATAAGATCTATTTGGTTTACTACGACCAAAAGCAGCACCAGATGGGAGTTGCAGTCCTCAGCTAATTCTCCCTTCCATTGATAAATTCTGTGCTTACATGGAGAAAAATCCCACTTTCTTGCATGAAACTGCTGTTCCATGATAGTTGCACAATCACCAATAATGGCAACATAGCAACATGAGAACCCTTGCTATCGCACATCTCTCCATTCATGAAACTGCGCTAATTTGTCAATCCATAATCCTGTACTTGTACTTCTGCATAACCTCATAATCCCATGTTTCCATGTTTTAATTATTTTAAAGCAATTTCACAATTCTAGCTATACCACTGGGGAAAAAAATCTGGCTTGAGACTAACAAAGGAGAGGGAAAAGATAAGAAAAGAAGGAGAATCCTCTCCATTGGCATGATTTCAGTACCTGCATGAGAGATTTTGCAGAGGATGAGTTAAACATGGGGAGGAAGCAGACTATCAACAGCAGGGGTCCCCAAACTAAGGCCCGGGGGCCGGATACGGCCCTCCAAGGTCATTTACCTGGCCCCCGCCCTCAGTTTTATAATATAATATTTTAATATCATTTTAAATAATATAATATATTGTATATACATATAATATTGATAATAATGTTATACAATATAATACTAATAATAATACCATATAATAATATTAATTATATGTTATATATTACATATAATATTACAGTATAGTGGTATAGTTCAATATAGTAATATATAATGCTAATGTGATATGCTAACAATATAATATATTGTATGTACATACAGCTGCTCTGAGTCCCCTTCGGGGTGAGAAGGACGGGATATAAATGTAATAAATAAATGTAGTAAATGAATAAATAAATAATTTTAGACTTAAAAGATAAAGGTAAAGGTTTCCCCTGACGTTAAGTCCAGTTGTGTCCAACTCTGGCGGTTGGTGCTCATCTCCATTTTTAAGCCGAAGAGCCGGAGTTGTCCATAGACACCTCCAAGGTCATGTGGCCGGCATGACTGCATGGAATGCCGTTATTTTCCCGCCAGAGCGGTACCTATTGATCTACTCACATTTGCATGTTTCTGAACTGCTAGGTTGACAGAAGCTGGAGCTAACAGCGGGGGCTCACTCTGCTCCCCGGGTTTGAATCTGGGACTTTTCGGCCCGCAAGTTCAGCAGCTCAGTGCTTTAACACACTGAGCCATCGGAGGCTTCAATTTTAGACTTAGGCTCACCCAAAGTCTGAAATGATACAACAACAATCCTTATTAACTTAACTATCTCATTAGCCAGAAGCACGTCCACACTTCCCATTGAAATCCTGATAGGTTTATGTTGGTTACAATTGTTTTCATTTTAAAATATTGTATTGTTCTTTCATTGTTGTTGTTGTTTTGCACTACAAATAAGACATGTGCAGTGTGCATAGGAACTTGTTTTTGTTTTTCAAATGATAATTCGGCCCCTCCACAGTCTGAAGGATCGTGGACCGGCCCTCGGCTTTAAAAGTTTGAGGACCCCTGATCAACAGGATACACATTGTCATGTGTCAACTCCAGTTTGCTGTCCTCATGTTATAAAGTCCTATGTGAATCATTACTAAAATCATTAACATAAGACACCAGGAATAAGCAATAGCATGTTGGTCTGGAAGCTGTTTCCATCAAAATCCAAAACAGTTACTTCATAGGAAAAATACATTTGGGATGAGAGTTTACTATCAGACATATCATGATTTCAGAGCATTATGTGGGTAATACAACTGTCTTGTGGTCATTAGAGTTGCATATTATTTCAGCTTTCACACTGGCAAATAACAGTAACAACAACACTAACACATTAGGTTATATTCCTACAAAGCAGCTAGTTCTTTCCTCTCAAAATAATGCTAAAATACATATTTCTGAAGCTGCTTTCAGAAAACACTTTCTACCCACAACACACAAATTCCAGGAAGCACTGATTAAAGCTCAGTACAGACACACAATTCTGCCTTCAAAAAAATGTATTGACAATCTCCTCTCTTCAATAGGTCTACAGAAACAGCAAAAATGGGCTGTAAGCCGTGTCCTGTTAGAGGAGAGAAACAAATTCAAAATTAATTGACTTGAACTTATAACTGATGAGGGAAACTAAAAAGCATAAACTGATAAAGCTGTTGATGAGATGGTGTTAACGCTTTACAGATGTCCCTGTGATTAAAAAAAAAAACATTCCTTGTGATTGATCCAACAAAACCCCTCTTATGTTCTTACAAAAAAAGTAGCCAACCCACATCAGTGGTGGTTAGCTAAAATTTCAGTGACAATACAGCTCTTAATGCCAGATGGTGATGACTGACACCATAACAATGATATGGTTTTCATATGCTGCTTGTGGGTGTTGTGGATGCATCTAACTAACTACTGTTGGAAACAGGAAACTGACATCGGAGGGCTCTTTTATGTTCTTACCAACAGTGAGCTTTAATGTTATCTGCCATCAAGTCAAATTCATCATATGGCAACCTTGTAAATGAGAGAAGTCCAAGTCACTCTATCTTCAACTGCTCTGCTGCGGTTTTGCAGACACGGGACCATTCATCTGTAAATCTGCCTTTGTTCTTTCTTACTTCGCTTTTTTCAGTAATCTTTCAATGTCTTTGCTATTTCCACTAGTAGTATCTTAAATTGTTGGCATTCTTTCTTCCAACTTTCATGCCTCATTCCTCTGAGTCTAATCCTGCTTTGCATATATTATGTTCAGTATTCAATTTAAACAGAAAGGATGAAACAATGCAGCCTTGGCTGACACCCGATGGCAAATAATTTCTTCTTTCTCCATATTCTGTCCTAACGGTAGCCTGTGGTCTTGAGTACTTGTTATGGCTCAAGACAATTGTATGATATGGTACACCTATTTCTCTAAGAACTATCCATAGTTTTTCATGATCCATGCAATCAATAAAAAAGATTGCAACTTTCAACTATTAAGCAGAATATATTGCATTAAACCCCCAGAGACCATTAACAGGCTGTCGTGGTGGGGAGATGCTGGTTGAAGGGTTAATGTTGATGTTGGAGCCCAGCAATGCTCAACAGCTCCTTTAGCTGAGCTTGGAAGAAGACCTTATGGAGGTAGCCAGCTACCACTTCTCAGTCTGCAGAGGAAGTACAAGCAAGCTCCTCTGAGCAGAAAGAGGAAGCGTTAAATGTCGCAGTTTCGTGGACCAGCAAAGAGAGAAGGCCCAACTTCACAGGTCCTCTAGATTAGCAGAGAACCAAGCATATAAGGAGCTTGTTTGGCACATTGTTGGTAGCAGTAGCATCAATGTTTGGAGCTGTGACCTTGGATTGTTGCTTATCTTGGGTTCGTGATCTCTGGACTTACTCTTGGACTATGGCTCTGAAATTTTGGATTGACATTGGGCTCTAGACTCCTTTGGATTTGGCTTTCAACTATAGAATGGACTATCAGCATCTCTGGTGCTACCCTGTTGTTGTTGCCTCTCAGCTGGACTATTGGCTTGAACTCTTGCTAACCCCACACTTGTAAATGGGGTTGAGGCTCATGACAGCTTAGCTGACTGAGAGATCTGTGTTATTTTACTCATAACTTTGAAGGTATTAACTAGAAAGGCATCTTAACCCACCCTATAACTATGCAACTGTGTTTAAATCTTAGGATCATAGTAGGAAAAGACCCCATTGGCCATCCAGTCAAATCCCCTGCCAAGAAGCAAGAAAATCTCATTCAAAGCATCCCCAGCAGATGGCCATCCAGCCTCTGCTTAAAAGCCTCCAAAGAAGGAGACTCCACCACACTCTGAAGCAGAGAGTTCCACTGCTTAACCCTGGCTTGAATATTGTCTTGTGATAGTGGCAGCTGAGACCAGCATCAATAGTATTGTGAAACCATTCTGAGTTTTGAATAGATTTAGGTTCTGAACCTTTTTTTTGGAGAATAGGGTTTAGGACTTTAGATAATGCTTTTTAAACCATCCCAAATATGGAAGCCCACAGACATGGGAGCTATCAGTTGTCACTGTCACATCTGAAGAAGTGGATTAAAACTATAAATGCTTGAGCAAAATTTATCTGCATCTCTTAATGGTGTCGCAAGACTCTTTTCTTCTTCATTTCTTTTTTATATTCTAAAGCAGATTAACACAGCTGTTCCTTTGAAATCTGTGCCAAACTAGTGATTCCTTCCTTTGTGAAGCACTGACATACTCATACAACAAACACAAAAAATGAGGCTGATTGATCATGAAAACACAAAGAACTCATCCAAGATACTACTTTCATAGTCCATGTATAATCAATTGTACTCTTGAAAATCCACAAAATAGCTGTAATATCATCAAGTTCCCAAATCTCTTTGTTTTGTGGTTGGAGGAGAGTGTACTTTTCATGCCTTTCCCTTCTTTCTCATTGCACCCTGGCTTAATTTAATTTCTCCTCTGCAATTGAAAAAAAAAACAACTACATTGACAAAAGCCTTTAAAAAACAGTGAAAACTATATGTGGCATACATTGATGTTGTGTCCCCAAAACTGAATAATATATACTGGATTCATTTACAGTGTAGAGTCTGTCAATGCTTTTGCATATTGAAATTTCTACTTTAACAGTTAGAAGCACAAAGTTAACTGTGCAATATAACTCAATACTGCCCTTATCAGGGAAGAAGCTCTTTCAACCATATTAGAACAAGATGTTGTTAGCTTTTTATGTTTCCATATCATTATAATGCCCCCAAGGAAAACCTATCATGGGATTTTTTTGGCAATATTTCTTTAAAGGAGATTTGTCACTGCTTTTCTTCAAAGTTGAGAGTGTGACCTATGGAAAGCTAGTCAGCTGGTTTCCATGGCTGAATGGGGATTCAAAGCCTGGTACTCCAGAGTTCAAGTATTAAAACCACATTATTCATAGATTTGCATTCTAGCCAATGGCCAGGAACTAGTAGTGTACATCTAATGATCAAAGAAGCCCAGGAAGATGTGACCCTCTTCTCCCACACATGAAGGCCCTCCGAAGGTCTGGAAAACCCATTCCAAGAGGTACATAACTGAGTGGAAAGGAGAACTTCCTGTTATAGACACACAGGGATTGTATTGGAAAGGACATAAGCTCGTTGGGTTCCGGAACTGGAAAACAAAATCAGGATAATCACTGGATGTACACAGCTGGATTCTTACCAACCATGGCTAAGATCCTATCTGCTCCTTATCAACTGGGAGGGAGAGATGAATGCCAATGTAGAGCTTGTCCAAGATGTTTCACTAGATGAAATAGAACAGAAAGTGGATTCACACGGACACTTCAAAATGCACCATATCCAATGACTTTATTGCACGAGGCAGGAAAACCAGTGTTGCAGGTAACCCATCACATTTGGCGATGGCTTCTATCTCACAATCCTATAGGCAATCAACTGGTGGTCTGTTCTTCTGTCCCTTACTATTGACAGTTCCCAGTCTTGCAACATTCCCATCACCTGCTTTGGTGTAGTGGGTCCCTTCCACTTCTGTGCCAGCATGCCAGCAATAAATTCATATTGATAACTGTTCAAAAGATTGGGAACATCAGCAAACTTAAGGTTAATCTGCTACTTAATTGATTAATTTTACTTATTGACTTAAATCACTGCAAAAACAACAACAACAAAAAACCACTGTCGCACCACAGTGAAGTTTATTATGTTATTTGGAGCTCAAATTGAGGCTCTGAAGGGCAAATGTTGGCAATTTGTATCTATTTATAGAGGGGCCCCTGGTGGCACAGTGTGTTAAAGCGCTAAGCTGCTGAACTTGCGGACCAAAAGTGCCAGGTTCAAATCCCGGGAGTGGAATGAGCACCCGCTGTTAGCCCCAGCTCCTGCCAACCTAGCAGTTCGAAAACATGCAAATGTGAGTGAGTGGCGGGAAGGTAATGGTGCTCCATGCAGTCATGACAGCCACATGACCTTGGAGGTGTCTATGGACAATGCTGGCTCTTCGGCTTAGAAATGGAAATGAGCACCAACCCCCAGAGTCGGTCACGACTGGACTTAACATCAGGGGAAAACCTTTACCTTTAACCTACCTATTTATAAGGATGAGAAAGGAGTGTTGATATGCTTCTGGACATATGAAGCTTTTCTATGTACGGGCTAAAATTGCCACTTGTTGCCTTTAAAAATAGAAGGGTCTGATATGCTTAAAATATGAATGTATGAAAATAGTGGCCAGCCATGTTCTGTTTTAGATTAGCAATTAGTAGCATTTCTACAATTTTTCAAAAGAACGTCATTACAGCTTCTAATTAGCAGACCCTGTTTTGCCAAGTGGGTCCTAATAAAGATAATCAATATCTTTTCTGCTACTGACCAAAAGATTAATATGTTGTCTCATTAAGGTATTATTTTTCAGGCTGTAGATGGTGCATAACAGCCAAAATAGTCACTAAAACTGACTTCCCCTCTTTCTAAATGCACTTGATTGCATATAGCTACAGTATGTGACTCAGAAAACACTCCTGACCTTTTCTATTCTGGACATGTTTATCTTGTTTTGAACTTGAGATGACATTGAAATGTTTTGAAAATGGACAGCTGAGTGACAGAAGAATATGCCCTGATCCTCCACCTTTCTCCCACTTTCATTATGGAATGGAATGAGGAAAGGAAATGCTATTTCTTGGGGATGATTCACAATACGGTTATAAAACTTTTAGCCTTAGTCTCAATCTTGCTTATTTTTTTCCAAATTCCATCTGCATTTTTCCATCCTTATTTTGAATTTCACTTTGAAGCCTTTGAAGTATACCTTGTACTACATAATTAATAGCAGTTTAGGACTACTTCATTTGTCATAGCTGTGGAAATTTGAGATTTGCTATTTGTTATCTCTATCATCACATATACTATCTTTAACAAAATAAAGGTATTACTTTTAAAGCAGAAAATTGATAAGAGAAACAGAAATAAAACTGAAAAAAATATTATTTCGCAAACAAGAGGAGCAGCTCAGCATGTTTCAATGCGATTTTTTTTTTTTAAAAAACCCAACATTATGTAAATGTGAAATCAATCAATCTTGTCAAATAAATGCTTCTTCAGAAAGACATGTTGGAACTCCTTTTTTATTCATCACCTTCATTTTTTTATGATTCAGTGGCCAAATCTACAGATTTATGCATTTCTAACATGCCAAGAAAAATTGGTGAGGTAGACATCTTTGCTTCCCAATTTTCTATTTTGCTGTTCACGTGTGTTTGGTGAAGGATTCTGGAAGCAGCTGCTGTGTATATATTTTTATTAAAATTAGCATACAGAGTTTGAGTAGCATTGGCTACAGCAGAAGCTAGCTCTTTCCCAGTCAAGCTTTACTTATTGCATTGTTTATTGCAAGCAGTCTGCTACAACCTGACTCCAAAACATCCACTTTTTTAGCCCTCCTTGGTTATCCTCTCAGTGGCAATGCTGCTAAAAATGTACACCTAGACATATAGCTAAAATACATATTTTTTTTAAAATAGACAGTTCAAAACAGAATAAGAATGAAAAGGCTTACCAGGTAATATTTCTTTCCATTAACTGAAGACTGCTTTAAATAAAGGGTCTTTACTTCCCAGTGAAAAGACAGAAGAGAGGGGCTTTCCATTTTCCACCTATTATTTAAAATTAACAACTCCACAGCACACGTGTCAAACTCAAGGCTTGCCATGTCATTTTATGTGACCCTCCAGGTGCTGGATTACGACTCCTGTATACTTCATCATTAGACATCATGACTAGAACTGATGGGAGTTGTGATAAGTAACCTCTGGAAGGTTGCAGTTTGTTCTGTTAAGTCAGGATAGTGGCATTTGCATTCAGATACAAGGCATGTGGATAATATGATATCTGACTTTAAATTGTCCTTTAATTTTTCTCCTATCTCAGAGCCACAAGTGGAGTTGGTTTGCAATTCCTATTATCCTCATTCCATATGGCAGACAATCCAAAGTGATGGGAGTTGTTGTTAAATAAGATCTGGAGACCTACATTGGGTAAAAAACTGAAAAGCACCAAATGGTGTGGGTGTGGGTATGGGTATGTGTGTGTGTAGATAGATAGATAGATAGATAGATAGATAGATAGATAGATAGATAGATAGATACACACACACACACACACACACACACACTAACATGGGTACCCGGAGTTGAACTACAAATGACATCATGACAGGTTAACACCCAGAAACTCCATCAGTACTAAAAGTTTGTTAAGTTGGGCAAGTTTGCTCTAGATGCATCATCGGTGGGGTTCAGTATGCTCTCTGGCTAATGGCTATAGGGGAAATTACAACTCCCACTAAGGTTAGTCAGTCCCCTCAAACCCCTCCAGTGGTCATGGGGGTTCTGTGTGCCAAGTTTGGACCCAGTCCATCATTGGTGGAGGTAACAGTTTCTCTGGTTATGGGTAAACTACAACTCCCTGAATTGAAGGTCAGCCCCCCCCCTCCCTGGAATCAAACTTTGGCATATCAGGTATGAGTGCCAAGTTTGGTCCAGATCCATCAGTGTTTGGGTTCACAGTGCTCTCTGGATATAGGTGAACTACAACTCCTCCAAATCAAAGGTGAATTTTCCCCAAAGACCTCCAGTATTTTTTGCTGGTCATGGGGGCTCTGTGTGCCAAGTTTGGTCCAATTCCATCCTTGGTGGAGTTCAGAGTGTTCATTGATTGCAGGTGAACCATACATCTCAGTACATACAATGGCAATAAATCAAGGTGAATTTTCCCCAAATCCCTTCAGTATGTTTTCCTGACTGTGGTGGTTCTGTGTGTCAAATGTGGTCCAGGTCCATTGTCAGTGGGGGCCACAATACTCTCACTTGATGCAGGATGAACTACAACAACCATCATGTGGGGTCAATCCCCCAAACTCCTCCAATATGTTTAGTTGCTGCTCAGTTCTGCTCTGTTTGCTATGCAGACAGTCGAAAATAATAGGAATAGTTAAGGTAGAGACAGTGGGCAGGGTCGTGCAAATTCCACAGCAATGGAAAGAGAAAGGAATCCTGGGATGCCTTCCTGTGGTGGAGGAAACACATAAAATCTAGGATGAAATGGTCCCCAAATCCTTGGATGGTGGGCTGTAGTGTTTGGGGAGGACATTGGCAGGGTTTGGGTTACATAGTCATGGTAGTTATTATCACCTGCAATGTCAGTGGAAGGAGTGATCTTGGAGGCTTGTCAGCACTTAGAACAATACCTGTTTGTGAAGGCAGGAGTCTGTCTGTGTAAGTAGGCACCTCCGCCACATATGCACATACAGATTTTCACTTTTATTACGTGGATAGATAGATGATTGATAGATAGATAATGGGAGCCCCCAGTGGCACAGTGGGTTAAACCGCTGAACTTGCTGACCAAAAGGTCGGTGGTTCAAATCTGGGGAGTGGATTAGCCCCAGCTTCTGCCAACCCAGCAGTTCGAAAACATGCAAATGTGAGTAGATCAATAGGTAACACTCTGGTGAAAAGGGAACGGTGCTCCATGCAGTCATGCCGGACACATGACCTAGTAAGTGTCTACAGATAACACCAGCTCTTCAGAAATGGAGATGAGCACCAACAGGACTAGGACTAGACTTAATGTTGGGGGGAAACCTCTCTCAATCTCTCTCTCTCTCTCTCTCTCTCTCTCTCTCTATATATATATATATATATATATATATATATATACACTAGCTGTGCCCGGCCACGCGTTGCTGTGGCAAAGTATGGTGGTATGGGAAAAAAGTATTGAGGAATTGGTGGTAGTTAAGGTAAAGGTAAATGTTTTCCCCTGACATTAAGTCCAGTCATGTCGGACTTTGGGGGTTGGTGCTCATCTCCATTTCTAAGCTGAAGAGCTGGCGTTGTCTGTAGACTCCTCCAAGGTCATGTGGGATGACTGCATGGAGCGGCGTTACCTTCCCACCGGAGCAGTACCTATTGATGCACTCACATTTACATGTTTTTGAACTTCTGGGTTTGCAGAAGCTGGGGCTAACAGTGGGGGCTCTCTCGGCTCCCCCAATTGAAACCTGAAGCCTTTCGGTCCAGAGGTTCAGCAGCTCAACGCTTTAACATGCTGTGCCATCAGGGGATATTATTTCCGAAAGGTTGTGAATATACAATATTTCTGATTGTTTTGTTTTTTTTGTCTGTTGGAGGCAAGTATGAATGCTGCAATTAGGAAAAATGATTAGGATGTAATGGCCTTGCAGATTTAAAGCCTGGCTGTTTCCTCCCTGAGTGATTTTTTTTGTTGGGAGGTGTTAGCTGGCCCTGATTGTTTCCTGTCTGGAATTCCCTTGTTTTCAGAGTGGTGTTGTTTGCGATATTTTATGTGCTTCTACTGTCTGTGGCCCTGAGAAAACGGAGGATTGGCCAGACTTTGATGATGGGAATCCTTTGTTGGGAGTGTTAGCTGGCCCTGATTGTTTTCTGTGTGGAATTTCCCTGTTTTCAGAGTGTTGTTCTTTATTTAGTGTTCTGATTTTAGAGATTGTATTGTTCTGTTTTATTATACCACATTAATTTGTATATATTCTGATTTTAGTGTTTTTGAATACTTGGAGCCAGATTGTATTCATTTTCACGGTTGACCACAACACAATAATAATAATAATAATAATAATAATAATAATAATAATAATAGTAATGATAGTAATAATAATGACTTTGGTGATACACAGTGCTTCACTGCCTTCTCAGCTTCCTTTCTGGAAGAATCCTTTCTTGGGAGGTGTTAGCTGGCCCTGATTGGGTGATGGGTTGTGTTGTCAAATTTCAAGGTTGGGGGGCCTGTACTGTTGTTGTTTTGTGGGTTGCCGTGATGCCATCACTCTTTTATATATATATATATATATATATATATATATATATATATATATATACACACACACACACACACACACACACACACACATACACACACACACACACACACACACACACACATAGTATTCACAGATTCTCCATTCATGGATTCAATTGCCCTTTGAAGGCAACCATAAGGTTGATGTGGCTCTATAGGATTCAAAGGAGAGTGGCACAATGGTTTGAAGAGTCCATTCAATATGTCTCATAATTTTTTTAAAAAAAGTTGGAATTTACTATTGCAGTTACGGATGCATCATCTTGAGTTACACGCCCCTAACCAATTCATCCTCATGTTCCCTATTGTAGCTCTGTTGCTATAGTCAAAAAAGTATCCCAATCCTGCTTTATTGGGCATCAGTCAAAGTAAGTGACAGCGGTAGTTAGCATGCTGACATTCCCACTCCCTCCTGGGAAGAGGATTTATGACATGGACCACTGAAGGGAGGCAGATGGAAAAGTCAATATATTGCATCCTGATCAACAGGACAGACCTCTTTTGTTTGTAGCTGTTGCCTGCTAAAGCAGAATTGTGGTACTAAAATAAATAAACGGCATTTTCCCCAGCCCTATATCACACAAGAATAACATTCTTGCAGATTGTTGCATTATTTGTGCTATGCAGCATTGTTATTGTGCCTGAATTACAAAACAAACACTATTGTGATGTGTGGATCTGGCTCAGTGTTTCTTATTCTTTACATTTTTCAAATCTAGACACTTTCGTTACTTTAAAATGAAATACTTTAGTTTTGAGGAAAACAAGACCGACGCATCCCTGAGCTGCAACAATTGAAAAGACCTACTTCTTTTTAAAAAATATTCATGGACACTGTTCAAGAAAAGAAGCAGGGGGTCTGCAAATATAAACTCAAATACTTTTTTTTTTTAAAAAAAAATTGAGATTGTTCATTTTCACATTCTTCAAAGCAAATGAAGTACTTGAAAGCCAGTAAGATTTTTTTTTCCTTTGAAGGCTGTAGTGGAAATTGGATGACTTGGTCAAATAACCTGCTTTTATGTTTGTTTATTTAGAATTACGAAGAAATACATTCTGTGAGACTTATAAGTAAATCTACATGGATCTGGGCCCAAAGTTCATCTCTTTTGGGAAGGTGTTGGTTCTCAATTTCAAAATCCTCGCTTCATGAAATATGAATTTATTTCCCTATGGAAGGGCTATGTATTTAATCGTTGTTGCTTTTCTATAAGGAAAATAATAGCCACAGATACAGTGACACACACACAGTAGACAGTGTTTTTATTAAGAAAAAAGAAATAAAGGAAGAAAAGGAAAGAAAAATAAACTTACTTATACCTATTTTATGCCTTTTTATATGTGGAATTAACTTGGTCAACATCTCTGAGGAAGGTAACAGTCTCAAACATATAAAATGAGAATTTTATACCAAAAGAAAGAGGGAAGTCTAGATTTACAACTCAATCTAGGAGAACCTAGACTTTAAAAATGGACTAAAACAGCTGAATAGGAATGATTTGTGAGCTGCATTCTAAAGTATTGTATTTTATCATTCCTGCTGTTTAATGTTCTTGAACAGATAGCAGCACCTCTTCAGTTCTGGTGAAGAACGCTTTTCTGGAACCTTTCAAACTATACAATTTTTGCACTTTGATAGCACTTTAACTGCAATGTCTCCACCTTATGAAATTCTGGGATTTGGAGTTAGAGATTCTCTAACAGATTCTCTGTTAGAGATTTCAAATGCCTTTGTGAATATATACTCCAGGATTGCATATGATGGAACCATGGCAGTTCCAGTGGGATCAAAAATGCTATAACCTCCAAAATGTCACAGACAAAGCCTGGGATAGATGTCTCTATTAAGCAACATCACATTATGGTCAAGGGTGCAACCATTTTTATGTGAGTCTACACGGAAGGGCAAGACTCCCTTTCTGCTATTTCCTGTTGAGTCAAGTGACTGTAAATATGTGAGCCTTAGGTTTGCAGATGGTTTTGATTGCAACTCCCAGACATTTTATCTAGTATTGCCAATGGTCATGAATTCTGGAAGCTGAAGTTTAAAAGGTCTGGTGGACCAAATGTTGAGAATCACTGTCTGATTCAAGAAAAGAAAGTGGCCTGAATCCTACTATGGGTCCGGTCTAAAATACACCCATGGGATCAATGAAATTTACCTGCACATGGATTTTCAGTCCAGCAGTTGAGTCATTATGTTTGTTCTAGTTAGGACCTAGCAAATAGCCTTCATTCTAGTCTTTTCAGCATATTTGTTATTGTTTATTCATTCAGTCGCTTCCGCCTTTTCGTGACCAGCCCACGCTAGAGCTCCGTGTCGGCTGTCACCACCCCCAGTTCCTTCAAGGTCAAGGCAGTCACTTCAAGGATACCATCCATCAGTCTTGCCCTTAGTCGGCCCCTCTTCCTTTTTCCTTCCTTTCCCCCCAGCATCATTATTTTCTCCAAGCTTGACTGTCTTCTCATTATGTGGCCAAAGTACTTGTGATGACCCATGGGCCTTGTAGTCCTGCTCAGGACATTGTAATTCCTGATGAAGATGAAAACTTGGGTTTTTTACCTTCCCAGTCTGAACTGGATTCCTCTCAGCCAGATCTTTCCCAGGCAGATCTGGGAACCTTGCACCTGCAAGAAAGTTGTCTCCCAGAAGTATGTCAAACAAGCCCAGAGCCTACTTCTCCCGTGTTCTTGCGCCGGGAGTTTTGTAAACAACAGAGAAGTTTGGAATCAGCTTCGCGCAGGAGTGCGAGGATTGCAGCTAAGAATGTAGCCAATTAAGACTGCTTCTCGTGAGAATCTTTAAGGAGTTTAACATCTGGTCTCAGAGTTTAGCTTTCGTTTCTGATTCCCAGAGAACTGCTTCGGTGGGAAAGTTAGACTCTATATAGGTGTTTTACCCGCGTAGTAACTTCGCGGAGTCAATTCGTCAGCCTACGGAGCGAGTTGTGTCTGGACAGCGCGCTCCGATTCAAGCCTCGCTCCTGCTCAAGCCTTGCCTTGCTATCCAGCCTTCGCCTTGCTTCCCAGCCTTTGTTTATCTACGGACTTTGCCTTGTTTCCCAGGACCAATCCTTGCCTTGTTCCACGGATTTTACCAAGTTATTCCACGGACCTTGTTCTTGTTCCTAGTTACCTTGTTCCACGTTTTAAGCCTTGTTTCAAGTATCAAGTTATTTCCTAGCCTTGCTCAAGTTTATGGACTAAAGGACCTTGTCATCTCCCCTCACTTTGCTTGGCAAAGTGAGTGTTTCGGTTATTGGATTACAACTTTGGACCTTAATATTTCATATTGGACATTATTTCTTTGGACTAATTTTGACCTTTCCTGAAAGGTCTGCTTCTGGACTATCTTTTACATTTGCTTTTACTAACTTTATATATTTCCTTAATAAAGATATTAGATAGAATCTGGCCTCTGCGTATGGTTATTGGTGCTCTGTAGCCTGGGTCGTGACAGTTTGACTCCGCCACCCTAAGCACCAATTAACCTCGGCCAGAATGTCTACCGGAACCGTGCCCGGTGGGCAGCCACTGAGCTACACCATCAGCAAGGACGAAGTGGATCGCATCCGCGACAGACTCAACGCCCAGGATGGAGAAATAAAGGGCTTGCGGGAGCGCGGAATCCGCCTCCCGGCCATGGCGTTGCCTACCAAGTTTACTGGAGAAGCTTCTAAGGTTCATGTTTTCCGTCGCCAATGTCAAGCTTATCTAGAGGCCCGTGATGCCGAGTTTCCCCAAGAAGACATCAAAGTGGCGTGGGTTTACAGTCTTCTAGACGGGCCAGCGGCCAATTGGGCGACGGCACTGTTCGACCAAGCCTCTCCACACCTAAGATCAGCGCAACACTTCTTGGACCACCTCAAGGAGACTTGGGGAATCGAGGACAATTTGGAGGCAGCCGGTCACAAACTCCGTCGCCTTTTCCAAGGAGACAGACCTATGTCTCAGTATATAGCCGAGTTCCGAGTGCTGGCCCACAACACCGGCTGGAACGATGTAGCCCTCAGAGGACAATTCCGGGAGGGTCTCAACATTGAAATGCTGGAAGAAATCTCCAAGGTGGATCCTCCCCAGACCCTCGAGGCACTCATTGATCAATGTTTACGGGCTGAAGTCATGATTGCCAACAGGAAACAGTGGGTTCGAGGCCAGGGCAGTAGAGCCGGGGCAAAACCCCCCGCTCCCGCCAGCGTTCAGCCACGTCCAGTGTGGAGACCCCCACCGCCAACCCCATACCCCAGAGGAGGCGAGGAGGTGCCGATGCAGTTGGGCAATGTGCGTCCCAGACTAGATGCCGCCGAGAAGGCCCGTCGTCAACGCTTAAACCTCTGTTGGTACTGCGGGAACGGGGGCCACTTCGCCAGAGAGTGCCCAGCCAAAGGGAAGCCTGCCGCCCGTCTTGCGGCGGCGTCCTCCACGGAGACGAAGGCGTCTGAGCCGACTGGCACACAGCCGGCGGGGGAAGCCAACGACCGGGTGTAGAGAGGCTCGCCAACCCGGTCAAAAAATCCATTCAAGAGCCGCCAACCGGGGTCCTGTTCCTTCTCGTGGTCACATTATGGTCAGCAAAAAGGGGACCCGTCATGATCCACGCCATGATAGACTCTGGAGCTACCAACAATTTCATTGATAGAGAGTATGCCGACTCTCTGGGATTACAATATCATGATTTCAAGAATGCCCGTGTGGTGCAAGCCATAGACGGCCGCCCCCTCAAGACGGGCCCCGTAAGTCAGTGGTCGGAACCCACCAGGATGTGGATAAGGGAACATATGGAAGAGATTTCCTTCTTTGTTACCGAGGTTCCCCATTTCCCTGTGATTTTGGGAATTCCATGGCTGACTCTCCACGACCCTAACATCTCCTGGTCCAACAGAGAACTGCAGTTTGCTTCACCGTACTGCCAAAACCATTGCCTCGTAGCCAAGGTCTGCCATGCCAAAGACACCGAGCCCATCATCACCTTGCCAAAGAAGTACTCCGAGTATTGGGATGTATTCAATGAGAAAGAAGCCGAAAAATTACCCCCACATAGACCTTATGACTGTGCCATTGACTTGGTGGAGGGGGCCCCGATCCCGCGAGGGCATCTCTACTCCCTGACTGAACCAGAGCAAGAAGCTCTCAGGGAATTCATAGAGACAAACCTTCGCAAGGGATTCATCAGACCCTCTCAATCCCCAGCCGCCTCCCCAGTGATGTTTGTGAAGAAGAAGTCAGGGGAACTACGCTTGGTGGTGGACTACAGAGCATTGAACAATATCACCAAGCGGAACAGCTATCCCCTGCCCTTAATCTCGGATCTACTGGATCGGCTTCGAGGAGCCAAGGTTTACACCAAGCTGGATCTTCGGGGGGCTTACAACTTAGTTCGCATCAGGGAAGGGGACGAGTGGAAGACCGCCTTCCAGACCAAATTCGGATTATTCGAGTCCCGAGTTATGAATTTCGGTTTATGCGGAGCTCCCGCAACGTTCCAGCATTTTGTCAATGACATTTTTCAGGACTATCTAGACAGGTTCTTGATAATCTACCTGGACGATTTTTTGGTGTTTTCTAGATCACAATCAGAACATGAGAACCACGTCAAAATGGTGTTACAACGATTGCGGGATCATGGACTTTATGCCAAGCTGGAAAAATGCGCCTTTGATCTACAAGAGGTAGATTTCCTTGGTTACCGCATCTCGCCTCTAGGGCTTTCCATGGATCCAGCCAAGGTTTCAGCAGTATTGGAATGGCGGGCGCCAACTAACAAGAAAGAGGTGCAGCGTTTCTTGGGGTTCGCGAACTATTACCGCAAGTTCATTCCAGATTTTGCCCGCTGGTCCGACCCCATCACTAGCTGCATCCGTGGAAAGCAGCCTTTCCGCTGGACTGATCAAGCAGAGAAAGGGTTCCAGCAACTAAAGAAACTATTCACCTCCCAGCCAATTCTACAGCACCCAAATCCTGGAACCCCTTTTGTTGTGCAAGCGGACGCCTCTGATGTGGCAATTGGGGCTGTACTCTTACAACCGGTGGGAGATCACCTCCATCCCTGTGCCTTTTACTCTCGTCAACTAACCACACCAGAGAGGAATTACACCATTTGGGAAAAAGAACTACTGGCCATAAAGGCAGCCTTTGAAACTTGGAGACATTGGCTAGAAGGGGCCAAATTTCCCATTGAAGTCCACACTGATCATCGTAATCTAGAACATCTAAGAACTGCCCGCAAACTAAATCAGAGGCAGCAACGTTGGGCTTTATTCTTCGAACGTTTCGACTTCCAGATTCATTATGTGACCCCAGCCCAGACCAAGCAAGCAGACGCCCTGTCACGTAAACCGGAATACGCTGCAGGACGCAAGGAGACCTTTGAATCCCAACTATTACAACCCGGGAACTTTGCCACGCTCACAGTGGGGAACACCAAATCCATTCCCATTGGTTCAACTTCCTCTACTCCAGGACCCCTCTGTGCTCAAGAAATCAGGGCTAGTCAGCAAGCAGATGCCTGGGCGCAGGACCAACTTCGCCAAGGTCTGCATTTTCCCTTTTCGCTTAAGGATGGGCTGCTTTGCTATAGAAATCATGTTTATATCCCACCCGGACCGGGCAGGGAAAAAGCGCTTCGTCTGTGTCATGATTGCAAACCAGCAGGACACTTCGGACTATTTAAAACCATGCATCTGATCCTAAGGGATTTTTGGTGGCCCAAGATCCGCAAGGATGTGGAAAAATATGTCAACACCTGCCCAGTATGCCAGCGCTCCAAGATAAGAAGGGAGAAGCCCTCAGGGCTTTTACACCCCCTTCCTACCCCATCTCGCCCATGGGAAATAATTTCTGCGGATTTCATCACTGACCTACCACCTTCCTGTGGTTTCACCACGATCTTAGTGGTGGTGGACCTTTTCACCAAGTTAGCCCATTTCATTCCCTGCGAAGGCCTCCCCACGGCCAAAGAGACTGCGGATCTATTCCTTCAACATGTTTTCAGACTACATGGATTGCCCAAGAGTTTAGTCACAGACCGTGGATCTCAATTCACCTCTCGTTTTTGGAAGGCGCTACAAAAACTATTGGGCATAGACTCTCGCTTATCTTCAGCTCATCATCCCCAAACAGATGGGCAAACGGAGCGCACCAATGCCACTTTGGAGCAGTATCTTCGCTGTTATGTAAACTACCAACAGGACAATTGGGCTTCTCTGTTACCACTGTCTGAGTTTGCCTACAACAATGGAGTACAAGCTTCTACAAAAGAAACGCCGTTCTTTGCAAACTACGGCTTCCATCCACGTTTCTTTCCCCCTGTCATTGAAACTTCAGAAGTTCCCGCAGCAGAGGATTGGCTGCAGGAACTCACAGCGGTGCAACAACTTTTGCTCCAGCAACTGGACCAAGCCAAGGAGGACTATAAACACCACGCTGACAAACACCGCCAGCCGGGCCCCGAAATCAAGGTAGGAGATCGGGTTTTTCTGTCCACTCGCTTTCTGCCCTCCCACCGCCCTTGCCGGAAGTTAGATGCCCGTTTCATTGGCCCCTATCCAGTGGTGGCGCAATTAAACCCCGTGACTTTCAAACTCCAACTTCCGCGTTCAATGCGCATTCACCCAGTGTTTCACCGTTCCCTGCTCCTTCCGGCGGATGGTGTGCGTCCTGATACAGACCAACCGGCCCCCCCTCCTGTTTTGATGAATGGGGAGGAGGAGTTCGAGGTTGAGGACATTTTGGATTCTCGCTTTCACCGCCGCCGCCTACAATATCTCATTGACTGGGTGGGTTTTGGCCCTGAGGAACGCTCTTGGGAAGACGCCTCCACAGTCCATGCTCCTGAGCTAACCCGTCGCTTTCATCAGACCTATCCCGCCAAACCGCGACCTCGCGCCTCGGGGAGAGGGCCCCAGTTTGGGAGGGGCCTTGAGGAGGGGGATAGTGTGATGACCCATGGGCCTTGTAGTCCTGCTCAGGACATTGTAATTCCTGATGAAGATGAAAACTTGGGTTTTTTACCTTCCCAGTCTGAACTGGATTCCTCTCAGCCAGATCTTTCCCAGGCAGATCTGGGAACCTTGCACCTGCAAGAAAGTTGTCTCCCAGAAGTATGTCAAACAAGCCCAGAGCCTACTTCTCCCGTGTTCTTGCGCCGGGAGTTTTGTAAACAACAGAGAAGTTTGGAATCAGCTTCGCGCAGGAGTGCGAGGATTGCAGCTAAGAATGTAGCCAATTAAGACTGCTTCTCGTGAGAATCTTTAAGGAGTTTAACATCTGGTCTCAGAGTTTAGCTTTCGTTTCTGATTCCCAGAGAACTGCTTCGGTGGGAAAGTTAGACTCTATATAGGTGTTTTACCCGCGTAGTAACTTCGCGGAGTCAATTCGTCAGCCTACGGAGCGAGTTGTGTCTGGACAGCGCGCTCCGATTCAAGCCTCGCTCCTGCTCAAGCCTTGCCTTGCTATCCAGCCTTCGCCTTGCTTCCCAGCCTTTGTTTATCTACGGACTTTGCCTTGTTTCCCAGGACCAATCCTTGCCTTGTTCCACGGATTTTACCAAGTTATTCCACGGACCTTGTTCTTGTTCCTAGTTACCTTGTTCCACGTTTTAAGCCTTGTTTCAAGTATCAAGTTATTTCCTAGCCTTGCTCAAGTTTATGGACTAAAGGACCTTGTCATCTCCCCTCACTTTGCTTGGCAAAGTGAGTGTTTCGGTTATTGGATTACAACTTTGGACCTTAATATTTCATATTGGACATTATTTCTTTGGACTAATTTTGACCTTTCCTGAAAGGTCTGCTTCTGGACTATCTTTTACATTTGCTTTTACTAACTTTATATATTTCCTTAATAAAGATATTAGATAGAATCTGGCCTCTGCGTATGGTTATTGGTGCTCTGTAGCCTGGGTCGTGACAGTTTGACTCCGCCACCCTAAGCACCAATTAACCTCGGCCAGAATGTCTACCGGAACCGTGCCCGGTGGGCAGCCACTGAGCTACACCATCAGCAAGGACGAAGTGGATCGCATCCGCGACAGACTCAACGCCCAGGATGGAGAAATAAAGGGCTTGCGGGAGCGCGGAATCCGCCTCCCGGCCATGGCGTTGCCTACCAAGTTTACTGGAGAAGCTTCTAAGGTTCATGTTTTCCGTCGCCAATGTCAAGCTTATCTAGAGGCCCGTGATGCCGAGTTTCCCCAAGAAGACATCAAAGTGGCGTGGGTTTACAGTCTTCTAGACGGGCCAGCGGCCAATTGGGCGACGGCACTGTTCGACCAAGCCTCTCCACACCTAAGATCAGCGCAACACTTCTTGGACCACCTCAAGGAGACTTGGGGAATCGAGGACAATTTGGAGGCAGCCGGTCACAAACTCCGTCGCCTTTTCCAAGGAGACAGACCTATGTCTCAGTATATAGCCGAGTTCCGAGTGCTGGCCCACAACACCGGCTGGAACGATGTAGCCCTCAGAGGACAATTCCGGGAGGGTCTCAACATTGAAATGCTGGAAGAAATCTCCAAGGTGGATCCTCCCCAGACCCTCGAGGCACTCATTGATCAATGTTTACGGGCTGAAGTCATGATTGCCAACAGGAAACAGTGGGTTCGAGGCCAGGGCAGTAGAGCCGGGGCAAAACCCCCCGCTCCCGCCAGCGTTCAGCCACGTCCAGTGTGGAGACCCCCACCGCCAACCCCATACCCCAGAGGAGGCGAGGAGGTGCCGATGCAGTTGGGCAATGTGCGTCCCAGACTAGATGCCGCCGAGAAGGCCCGTCGTCAACGCTTAAACCTCTGTTGGTACTGCGGGAACGGGGGCCACTTCGCCAGAGAGTGCCCAGCCAAAGGGAAGCCTGCCGCCCGTCTTGCGGCGGCGTCCTCCACGGAGACGAAGGCGTCTGAGCCGACTGGCACACAGCCGGCGGGGGAAGCCAACGACCGGGTGTAGAGAGGCTCGCCAACCCGGTCAAAAAATCCATTCAAGAGCCGCCAACCGGGGTCCTGTTCCTTCTCGTGGTCACATTATGGTCAGCAAAAAGGGGACCCGTCATGATCCACGCCATGATAGACTCTGGAGCTACCAACAATTTCATTGATAGAGAGTATGCCGACTCTCTGGGATTACAATATCATGATTTCAAGAATGCCCGTGTGGTGCAAGCCATAGACGGCCGCCCCCTCAAGACGGGCCCCGTAAGTCAGTGGTCGGAACCCACCAGGATGTGGATAAGGGAACATATGGAAGAGATTTCCTTCTTTGTTACCGAGGTTCCCCATTTCCCTGTGATTTTGGGAATTCCATGGCTGACTCTCCACGACCCTAACATCTCCTGGTCCAACAGAGAACTGCAGTTTGCTTCACCGTACTGCCAAAACCATTGCCTCGTAGCCAAGGTCTGCCATGCCAAAGACACCGAGCCCATCATCACCTTGCCAAAGAAGTACTCCGAGTATTGGGATGTATTCAATGAGAAAGAAGCCGAAAAATTACCCCCACATAGACCTTATGACTGTGCCATTGACTTGGTGGAGGGGGCCCCGATCCCGCGAGGGCATCTCTACTCCCTGACTGAACCAGAGCAAGAAGCTCTCAGGGAATTCATAGAGACAAACCTTCGCAAGGGATTCATCAGACCCTCTCAATCCCCAGCCGCCTCCCCAGTGATGTTTGTGAAGAAGAAGTCAGGGGAACTACGCTTGGTGGTGGACTACAGAGCATTGAACAATATCACCAAGCGGAACAGCTATCCCCTGCCCTTAATCTCGGATCTACTGGATCGGCTTCGAGGAGCCAAGGTTTACACCAAGCTGGATCTTCGGGGGGCTTACAACTTAGTTCGCATCAGGGAAGGGGACGAGTGGAAGACCGCCTTCCAGACCAAATTCGGATTATTCGAGTCCCGAGTTATGAATTTCGGTTTATGCGGAGCTCCCGCAACGTTCCAGCATTTTGTCAATGACATTTTTCAGGACTATCTAGACAGGTTCTTGATAATCTACCTGGACGATTTTTTGGTGTTTTCTAGATCACAATCAGAACATGAGAACCACGTCAAAATGGTGTTACAACGATTGCGGGATCATGGACTTTATGCCAAGCTGGAAAAATGCGCCTTTGATCTACAAGAGGTAGATTTCCTTGGTTACCGCATCTCGCCTCTAGGGCTTTCCATGGATCCAGCCAAGGTTTCAGCAGTATTGGAATGGCGGGCGCCAACTAACAAGAAAGAGGTGCAGCGTTTCTTGGGGTTCGCGAACTATTACCGCAAGTTCATTCCAGATTTTGCCCGCTGGTCCGACCCCATCACTAGCTGCATCCGTGGAAAGCAGCCTTTCCGCTGGACTGATCAAGCAGAGAAAGGGTTCCAGCAACTAAAGAAACTATTCACCTCCCAGCCAATTCTACAGCACCCAAATCCTGGAACCCCTTTTGTTGTGCAAGCGGACGCCTCTGATGTGGCAATTGGGGCTGTACTCTTACAACCGGTGGGAGATCACCTCCATCCCTGTGCCTTTTACTCTCGTCAACTAACCACACCAGAGAGGAATTACACCATTTGGGAAAAAGAACTACTGGCCATAAAGGCAGCCTTTGAAACTTGGAGACATTGGCTAGAAGGGGCCAAATTTCCCATTGAAGTCCACACTGATCATCGTAATCTAGAACATCTAAGAACTGCCCGCAAACTAAATCAGAGGCAGCAACGTTGGGCTTTATTCTTCGAACGTTTCGACTTCCAGATTCATTATGTGACCCCAGCCCAGACCAAGCAAGCAGACGCCCTGTCACGTAAACCGGAATACGCTGCAGGACGCAAGGAGACCTTTGAATCCCAACTATTACAACCCGGGAACTTTGCCACGCTCACAGTGGGGAACACCAAATCCATTCCCATTGGTTCAACTTCCTCTACTCCAGGACCCCTCTGTGCTCAAGAAATCAGGGCTAGTCAGCAAGCAGATGCCTGGGCGCAGGACCAACTTCGCCAAGGTCTGCATTTTCCCTTTTCGCTTAAGGATGGGCTGCTTTGCTATAGAAATCATGTTTATATCCCACCCGGACCGGGCAGGGAAAAAGCGCTTCGTCTGTGTCATGATTGCAAACCAGCAGGACACTTCGGACTATTTAAAACCATGCATCTGATCCTAAGGGATTTTTGGTGGCCCAAGATCCGCAAGGATGTGGAAAAATATGTCAACACCTGCCCAGTATGCCAGCGCTCCAAGATAAGAAGGGAGAAGCCCTCAGGGCTTTTACACCCCCTTCCTACCCCATCTCGCCCATGGGAAATAATTTCTGCGGATTTCATCACTGACCTACCACCTTCCTGTGGTTTCACCACGATCTTAGTGGTGGTGGACCTTTTCACCAAGTTAGCCCATTTCATTCCCTGCGAAGGCCTCCCCACGGCCAAAGAGACTGCGGATCTATTCCTTCAACATGTTTTCAGACTACATGGATTGCCCAAGAGTTTAGTCACAGACCGTGGATCTCAATTCACCTCTCGTTTTTGGAAGGCGCTACAAAAACTATTGGGCATAGACTCTCGCTTATCTTCAGCTCATCATCCCCAAACAGATGGGCAAACGGAGCGCACCAATGCCACTTTGGAGCAGTATCTTCGCTGTTATGTAAACTACCAACAGGACAATTGGGCTTCTCTGTTACCACTGTCTGAGTTTGCCTACAACAATGGAGTACAAGCTTCTACAAAAGAAACGCCGTTCTTTGCAAACTACGGCTTCCATCCACGTTTCTTTCCCCCTGTCATTGAAACTTCAGAAGTTCCCGCAGCAGAGGATTGGCTGCAGGAACTCACAGCGGTGCAACAACTTTTGCTCCAGCAACTGGACCAAGCCAAGGAGGACTATAAACACCACGCTGACAAACACCGCCAGCCGGGCCCCGAAATCAAGGTAGGAGATCGGGTTTTTCTGTCCACTCGCTTTCTGCCCTCCCACCGCCCTTGCCGGAAGTTAGATGCCCGTTTCATTGGCCCCTATCCAGTGGTGGCGCAATTAAACCCCGTGACTTTCAAACTCCAACTTCCGCGTTCAATGCGCATTCACCCAGTGTTTCACCGTTCCCTGCTCCTTCCGGCGGATGGTGTGCGTCCTGATACAGACCAACCGGCCCCCCCTCCTGTTTTGATGAATGGGGAGGAGGAGTTCGAGGTTGAGGACATTTTGGATTCTCGCTTTCACCGCCGCCGCCTACAATATCTCATTGACTGGGTGGGTTTTGGCCCTGAGGAACGCTCTTGGGAAGACGCCTCCACAGTCCATGCTCCTGAGCTAACCCGTCGCTTTCATCAGACCTATCCCGCCAAACCGCGACCTCGCGCCTCGGGGAGAGGGCCCCAGTTTGGGAGGGGCCTTGAGGAGGGGGATAGTGTGATGACCCATGGGCCTTGTAGTCCTGCTCAGGACATTGTAATTCCTGATGAAGATGAAAACTTGGGTTTTTTACCTTCCCAGTCTGAACTGGATTCCTCTCAGCCAGATCTTTCCCAGGCAGATCTGGGAACCTTGCACCTGCAAGAAAGTTGTCTCCCAGAAGTATGTCAAACAAGCCCAGAGCCTACTTCTCCCGTGTTCTTGCGCCGGGAGTTTTGTAAACAACAGAGAAGTTTGGAATCAGCTTCGCGCAGGAGTGCGAGGATTGCAGCTAAGAATGTAGCCAATTAAGACTGCTTCTCGTGAGAATCTTTAAGGAGTTTAACATCTGGTCTCAGAGTTTAGCTTTCGTTTCTGATTCCCAGAGAACTGCTTCGGTGGGAAAGTTAGACTCTATATAGGTGTTTTACCCGCGTAGTAACTTCGCGGAGTCAATTCGTCAGCCTACGGAGCGAGTTGTGTCTGGACAGCGCGCTCCGATTCAAGCCTCGCTCCTGCTCAAGCCTTGCCTTGCTATCCAGCCTTCGCCTTGCTTCCCAGCCTTTGTTTATCTACGGACTTTGCCTTGTTTCCCAGGACCAATCCTTGCCTTGTTCCACGGATTTTACCAAGTTATTCCACGGACCTTGTTCTTGTTCCTAGTTACCTTGTTCCACGTTTTAAGCCTTGTTTCAAGTATCAAGTTATTTCCTAGCCTTGCTCAAGTTTATGGACTAAAGGACCTTGTCATCTCCCCTCACTTTGCTTGGCAAAGTGAGTGTTTCGGTTATTGGATTACAACTTTGGACCTTAATATTTCATATTGGACATTATTTCTTTGGACTAATTTTGACCTTTCCTGAAAGGTCTGCTTCTGGACTATCTTTTACATTTGCTTTTACTAACTTTATATATTTCCTTAATAAAGATATTAGATAGAATCTGGCCTCTGCGTATGGTTATTGGTGCTCTGTAGCCTGGGTCGTGACAGTACTTCATCTTTGCCTCTAATATCCTTACCTCCAGTGAGCAGTCGGACATTATTTCCTGGATTATGGAGTGGTTGGATCTTCTTGCGGTCCAAGGCACTCTCAGGATTTTCCTCCAACACCATAGTTCAAAAGGATCTATCTTCCTTCACTCAGCCTTCTTTATGGTCCAGCTCTTGCATCCATAGATTACTACGGGGAATACAATTGTTTTAATTATGCAGACCTTCATTGTCAATATGATGTTTCTACTGTTCACTATTTTATTGCGATTGGTCATTGCTCTCCTCCCAAGAAGTAAACGTCTTCTGATTTCCTGGCTGCAGTCTGTGTCTGCAATAACCTTCATGACTAGAAATACTAGAATAGGTAGGGTGAGAGTATACATCCCTGCCATACTCCTTTCCCAATCTTGAACCAGTCTGTTGTTCCGTGGTCTGTTCTTACTGTTGCTACTCGGTTGTTATACAGATTCCTCAGGAGACAGACAAGATGACTTGGTACGCCCAATACTACCAAGAACTCGCCACCATTTATTATGAGTCACAGAGTCAAAGGCTTTAGAATAGTCAATAAAACAGGAATACCCTGTTTCCCCTAAAATAAGACATCCCCAGAAAATAAGACCTAGTAGAGGTTTTGCTGAATTGCTAAATATAAGGCCTCCCCCAAAAGTAAGACCTAGCAAAGTGTTGTACATGGAAATACTGATAGTAACAAGAAATTCTTGATAGGATTCATAGTTTGTCTGGTTATGCTGGTTTATGATGACAACTACGGTACAGTATATAATAAATGTTCATTTTTTTGTTCAATAATAAATGTGAATTCTTCTTCATGGAAAAATAAGACATCCCCTGAAAATAAGACCTAGAGCATCTTTGGGAGCCAAAATTAATATAAGACACTGTCTTATTTTCGGGGAAACGTGGTAGGTGTTTTTCTGAAACTCCCTACCTTCCTCTATTTTCCAGCGGATATTGGCAATTTGGTCTCTCATTCTTCTGCCTTTTCGAAACCCAGCTTGTACTTCCGGCACCTCTTGATCCATGTATAGTTGGAGTCTACCTTGCAGGATCTTGAGCAATACCTTACTGGCATGTGAAATAAGTGACACTGTGTGAAAGTTTGAGCATTCTTTAGAATTCCCCTTTTTTGGTATGGGGATATAAGTTGATTTTTTCCAATCTGATGGCCATTCTTGTGTTTTCCATTTTTGCTGGCATATGGCATATGTTACCTTGACAGCATCCTCTTTCAAGATTTTAAACAGTTCAGCTGGGATCCCGTTGTCACTTGCTGCCATGTTATTAGCAATGCTTCTTAAGGCTCATTCAACTTCACTCCTCAGGATGTCTGGTTCTAATTCACTCACACCGTCAAAGCTATCCTCGATATTATTATCTTTCTTAAACAGATCTTCTGTATAGTCTCTCCACTTTCTCTTGGTATCTTCAGCTTCTGTTAGGTCCTTGTCATCTTTGTTTTTGAGCATGCCCATTTTTGCTTGAAATTTACCTCTGATGTTTCTAATTTTCTGGAAAAGGTCTCTTGTCCTTCCTATTCTATTGTCTTCTTCCACTTCCATGCATTGCTTGTTTAAAAATAGTTCCTTATCTCTTATGGCTAATAATGATAAAAACTTTATTTGCATTCTGCCTTATCTCCCCACCCTATCTTTCTGCCATGACCTTCCTGTCTCGAGTGTCCCTTCACAGTTTCACTCATGACATCATTGAGATGCTCGAGCTCCAGCACCATGACAAGGTAACAATCCTTTGCAGGAGTTTCAGCATATATAGGGTATAGATAGATAGATACATAAATAGTTAAAAGACTAATACATCCTATCTAGTATGGGGGTCTTTCTTGTATTGGCCACAGGGAGCCACACATTGATAGATCAGTACCCCAATTTTGGATTCTGAATCTATGAAAAGTGGTGATAAGAGCAAAGTGTAAGGTTTGCTCCGATCAAAGAGGTCAAGTTGTTCTGCTCTGTGCCAGCCTCTTCCTGTAAATATCCATTTAGTGCCCTTGGATTATGTCTATTCTGACAAAGATGGAATGTACCCCAAATACTGCCAGCTCTAGCTGGAGTCAAAGGCTGGCACATCAAGGTTACAGAAAGTTTCTGAATCTTTGTGCGCTTTGGCTAACACACCTCCAGGTATAGAGTTGCTAGGTTAATGAAGCAGAAATAATTAAATAACCGATTATTATGGGATGTTGTATGTGACTTGCTGAGTACGCTTTTACCAAGATATAGAATTTGCTAAGTAGTGACTACATAATACATTGTTGCTTATTAATCTCTTTATTAAAATGTATAAATGCTGAAGTCTTGTCTTTATTCAGATGCCTCTATTTGAGCCATCCTTTTTGCTGTAGCAGTAAAAGACAGGGAACTTCTTCCTCTGTGGGTTTTTTAATTGACAAAGGCAAACTGGGGATCTGTACCTTCCCAACCTTGGCTTGGGGACAACACATGGCTATCATATGCCCAAAGCAACAAGTGTATTGTGGAAATGGTTGTATCTTGATCGACCAAAACCATTCAACTTTATATGCCTTTTGTACTTTTCTGTTATTTGCTATTTTGATGCCGATTAGCTTGGTCTAGGTTGAGAAGCTTTTACATAAATCACATTTGACATACATGGGTTTGTGATTAGCTTTATCATGGCTTCCGAGCTCTTGAAAACTCAGCTACTTGATCTGAGTGCTAGAATCCAGACTTACTCTTCCTTAATCTTAATTGGTCTCTAAACATAAAGAACAGCCCAATATATGCTGCCTATGGCATCATCTGTTAAAGTAGGAATGATTGTATATAGATTTGTTTAAATGTAATTGAGTCATGGTGGTGCAATGTGTGCTGGAGATTGCATCATGCACTGTATACTGTTTACTATGTCAGTATGTAAAGGGTTAAGTCCCTGCAAACTTGGATTGCATCAGACAGCAGAGTCTGGGATAAATTGCCCTCTGCTTCCTATCTTATTCTCTTCTTTGTTTTCCTTCCCGTCTGTGCCTGCGTGAGAACTGTGTATTCCGTTCGTGAGTAAAACTTTTGATAGAGAACTGAAGACTCCAACGTCATTATTTATCTAGTGTTTTCTCGTCAGCGACTTCTGCTGCGTGTGTGCCTAGCAAATCACCCTGACATCATCATAGGCAGAAAGATTAATCTTACAAGTGTCTAGAATTATGATATACCACCTACTGTCCTGATCAGGTTTTTGAGCATTAGAGTCACTTCAAAATGAGGAAAAGAAACAAGCATAAACCCAATAAGAGAGGGCTATGGATCCTTTAGGAATCCATATATTTTTTGAATTTCATCTATTAGCCTGGCCAGGAAAGATTCTGGGAGCGGGAGGAGCTTACTCATGCTTACTACTTTCCTGTACTTTTCTTTTGATGTGGAATACTGGCAACTCACTATCATGATGATGAGTGGCTTTGCACAGCCACTGGTGTGTAATTGGGATGCCTCGGCTGTGCAAAGCCACACTTTTGGGAGACTGATGTAAATTCTGCCCTTTTGCTGTGCTGTGCTGCATTTTCTCCCATTATTATTATTATTATTATTATTATTATTATTATTATTATTATTATTATTATTTTACATGCACCATATTTGCAATAACTGAAAGATGTTGGGTTGAATTTTAAAAGATAATAAATCCCCTGGGAGGGAAGCGTGGGGATTTCTGTTGCAGAAGTGCCCAGACTTATAGCACCAGGTAAGTCCCAGGGCCATGGTCTGATCAGGGGCTATTCATGAGCTTTGCAATTTGTTTGTTTTAAAAACAATTTAAAAACAGAAACCCAGTTCGGAAATCCAACTTTTCATTTCTACACTCACATAAACTGTTATTTCTGAAACAGCTGCAACTGAAGCAAGAGCAGCACAAGACATGTTGTGTCCCTTCCCTCCCAAAAAAAGAAAGAAAACTGGATTGCTAAAGGGATTTCTCAGTTGCCTCTGAGAGCTAACGAACAGTGGAATTTGAAATTAATACAGCATATGTATAGATGCCTGTTACACTCTGAGTCAACACTGAAAAGAGAAAAGGCAGGAAAACATGATTTGAAAGCAGGATAGCTCCTTTTTTTCATTCCAAGTGTGGAAATTCATGGTAGGAAACGCAGGGTGGGAAAGGGAGAATGGGAGAGAAAAAGATCGCGCACACATTCACGGTATACAAGAGCATGGGTAGCACATTGCTGTCTGAGTTTCCTGTTTGCACTTGCAAAAGAACACAGACTACTCCTGTTGCCTATTTGCATGTCACTCTGCTGTTGCATTTTAAAGAGTCAGCATGAATTAAATCCGGCATCCCCAAAAGAGGTTCTGTTTTTCCTGCCTGGCAAAAGCAGGGCTGTGTGAATTGGGGGATATTTTGTTCATATTCCCTTGAAGATCTGAGGTTTGGGATTTGATGGCTTGGTTGCTTTGAAATGACCACTTTTTCATTCCTTGGAGGGCTTAGAGGATTCTGCAACTGCTAAGAAGCATTTAAGTCAGCCAGCGTGAGAATCACTGCAGCATGTTTGTGGAGTGAAGTGCAGGGACTCTCTGGTCCTGCCAAAGTGGAAGAGAGCTCATGCCGTCAACTCTAGCTGAGCATGCACAGCTCTGAAAACTCTTCAAAGCTAAAGGTAAGTTTTGCATTTTATTTTTTATACAGGGACAGGTGTGGGGACTGTAATAGGCTTTCAATTGCTTTCTTTCTTACTCCCTCGGTTCCAGACAGATATATATATTTCCTCTGCTTTTCAACTGGTACAATCTTCAATTTGAGACAGACTGATCAATGTATTTTAGTGACAAATGCCTACCCGTGGGATAAAGTAGCGACAAAGGGCTGTAACTCTAATTAACTCAGCAAACTTTCCCTTGTTCATGCCCCTTTCTTGCCCCCAGCATGACTTTTTGAACATGCCCATTACAAAAGATGCTTTAAGCCAAGAGCTTTGATCAATTTGACCTCAGTCCTCTGTATTGTTAAGCCACAGAGGAGAGTTTAGAGAAATGATGAAGGTGAGAGGTGCCAGCATTTTTTTTGTTCCTGCTGCTGTGCTCTCTGCTGAAGCTGATTTTTGAAAGCTTCTTCTGGACCACCTTTGGCTGTAAACAAGAAAAAGAGACTTGAGAACCTTATTGAAAAACATTCTTTTTTTAAAAAAATGGCATGAGTTTTGTGGAAAGCTTTAGGTGCTCCAAGTGAAAGCATCCATTATGGAAAGCTTTTGCCAAACAACACTTGTTGGTATCTCAAAGATGCTTGCTGTCTTTGTTGCAATAGCTTAATATACCTATGCCATTGGAAATTTCATCTCTGACTAGACTCCAGCCTTTTATTCATAACAACTAGTGAATGACAGTGTGGTCTAGTACTTCTCCCTTATATCTCTTCTTTCTGAGGCTGGCTTCCCACGAAGAGAAAATGCTCTGTTCTATGGCTACCAGTGCCTGAATTGTGTTCTAGAACAATTGCTCAAACATGACTTTATAAAAAAAACAACTAATTAAATTGACTAACAAAGACCCACTTGTATAGTAGTTTAATTACTATATGTGTAAAGGGGGTGCGTCGACAGCAAAGGAAAATAACATATGAATGTAAAATATGAAGACTGTGCAAAACCACTGTATATTCTACTAGATTCATTACAATCTTCATTTTCCTAGGGAGACAAAAAGAAAATGTGTTGACCAGCACCTAAGAGTTAAAGCAAGCACGTGAAGATGGAGAACAGCACAACTGATGGACAAAATGAAACAGAATTCCTGCCCAACCAAGAAGTGGTCACTATTGAATATCAGGTGGTCACCATCCTTTTGGTTCTCCTCATCTGTGGGTTAGGCATTGTGGGCAACATCATGGTGGTAATGGTGGTACTCAGGACCAAGCACATGAGGACCCCAACCAACTGTTACCTAGTGAGCCTCGCAGTGGCTGATCTCATGGTATTGGTGGCTGCTGGGCTTCCCAACATCACAGAGAGCATCTATGGATCCTGGGTGTATGGCTACCTTGGATGTCTCTGCATTACTTACCTCCAATATCTTGGAATCAATGCTTCATCTTGCTCTATTACTGCCTTCACTGTTGAGAGATACATAGCTATTTGCCACCCTATCAAAGCCCAGTTTTTATGTACTTTCTCTAGAGCCAAAAAGATCATCATCTTTGTCTGGGCATTCACATCCATCTACTGCATGCTCTGGTTTTTCTTGCTAGATCTCAACACAGTTGTCTACAAAGAGACCACCATAGTGGCCTGTGGCTATAAAGTGCCCAGGAGCTACTATTCCCCAATCTACATGATGGATTTTGGGATATTTTATGTCATACCAATGATATTAGCTACAGTCCTCTATGGGTTGATTGCCAGGATATTGTTTCTGAATCCCATCTCGTCAGACCCAAAAGAAAAGTCCAAGACATGGAAGAATGGTTCTTCTCCCCCGAACAAGACCAAAACAACCAATAAAGTTATCAACAGTGCTGTGGCTTCAAGAAGGCAGGTAAGAAATCTACCTATGAAATGGCTTTTTTGAGTTAAGGACTAAGGCCATATCTACACTGCCATATAAAATCCTGATTATCTGCCTTGAACTGGATTATATGAGTCTCCACAGCCACATAATCCAGTTCAAAGCAGATAATTTAGATTTTATATGGCAGTGCAGATGGGGCTTAAGATCATGTAGGATCTTTTAAAATATCTGGGAGACATTCTCCTTGTCGCAACAACATTACAGGCATATTTTGTGAGTACATGAGAAAGCTTTGTCAGTGGCTGCTCAGAGATTGTGGAATTCCATCTCATAGAGATTTGGTAGTCCCATCTCTCCTTCCATTGCTTTATAATTCACATGGCAGAGAGAGCTTTTAATAGTGTTGAACATTTACCTTTTCCAATACAATTAGTTGTATTCTATATTGTTTTAACTTTGTCTTTAAGCCAAATTCTTGTACAATGGGTTTTTAATGAAACTTATACAATTTTTTTAAGCTGGACCCTGCTTTTGATTGCTTCCAAACTGCCTTGGATCCTGTTCAAGGGGGAAGGTGGAATATAAAAATACAATACAAAATAATAAATAAAGATGACACCTACATAAAACTTTTCCTGAAGGTTTGAAGGGCCCTTTCATAGGAATTTCTATGCACAAATCTTTAGGACAAAAATGATGATGAGAAAAATCTGGGGCCTTCATGTCGTACTGGTGAATTTGCTAGAAGAAATGCTCAGCTGTTGTTGGAATTCTACTAGATTGTCCTTGTTCTCATCCAAAAAGGAAATTCTCACTAAGGATTCCAATGCTGTCATTGTGTCATTGTGTGCCTTCAAGTTCATTTTGACTTGTGGCAATTCTATGGCAACCCTACCATGGGGTTTTCTGAGGTTGAGAGTATGTGACTTACCCAAGATCACTCAATGGGTCTCCATGGCCAAGTGAGGAATTGAACCCTAGTCTCCAGTGCCATAGTCCAAAGTTCAAACCACCATACTTGTCTATAACTCCAGCCAGGGACAGCTACATTTGGGAGTTGGTAGCTAAATTTGAGTAAAATTTATTTTTAAGTATTTATTTATTTATTTCCCTTATTTCTATCCCGCCCTTCTAACCCGAAGGGACTCAGGGCGGCTCATAGTCTGGCAAAAATTCAATGCCAATATACAATACAAAAAGATAAAACATAAGTAATTAAAACAATTGGATAATTTAACAAAATACAATAAATACATTTAAAACAATAGTATATAAAATACTTGAACCATTCGTCCGCAAAACCTTGTACATGAACCATAATCCGGACCGAGTTGAAGCCAACAGAATTCACTCATCAAACGCTTGCTCACAAAGCCAAGTACACTTATATTCTGACCTCTAATGTACTCAGGGTATTAAATAAATTCTATCTGCCTTTTAGCCTCACTACAAGAGCACGAAGTAGCTTTGTCTGTTGTACTTTTAAAAGGAGGAAAGAAGGGGAATGAGAAAAAAATGAAATATTGCATCACATTTAAGGTTTAATTGGTTTAATTTTTGCATGACTTTTCCTGGATCTAAACCCACTTCTTCAGATGCATCCATTTTTGGATGTCCTGTGTCTGAAAAAGTGGGTTTCTAACCATAGAAGCTCGTGCACATTCCTCCCCCCCCCTCTCCCCGGGTGCCCCTTTCCTCTTATTTATGCTTCAAGATATTAATACAAAATTAATATCTTTGAAAACTGTTGCATTTTGTTGGTGATGTTGTTTCATCGTGTGCCTTTCAGTTAATTCCAGTTCATGGCAACATTATCTTAGGGCTTTCTTGGCAAGAGGGGTTGCCTTTGCCCTCCTTTGAGGCTGAGAGAGTGTGACTTGCTCAAGATCCCCCACAGGGTTTCTATGGCTGAGCAGGAAATTGAACCCTGGTCTCTTGGCCCTCTACCATTACCCTAAAAGGGGGGAAGGAGTTGCAAAAGAGATTGGGCTGGGAGAGTGAAGATTTCCCAGTGAGTTTCATGGCTCCAGAGGCGGTTCAACCACCAGGCCAACTAGGCAGTTGCCTGTGGTGCCATCTTGTTGGGGGCGCCATCGAGGCAACTTCTTTCTCCTGCGGCCTGCCTCCGCAAGGTATTGAACTGCTTTTTCTGTTCATTTGTTGTGAAATATGATGTTTTAGTGCTTACTTTGTAAAATCTTAATGTAATTTGATGTTTAATAGACTTTTCCTTAATCCCTCCTTATTATCAAACATTTTCGCTTATCATAGAATCATAGAATAGTAGAGTTGGAAGAGATCCCATGGGCCATCCAGTCCAACCCCCTGCCAAGAAGCAGGAAATTGCATTCAAAGCACCCCCGACAGATGGCCATCCAGCCTCTGTTTAAAAGCCTCCAAAGAAGGAGCCTCCACCACAGTCCGGGAGAGAGAGTTCCACTGCCAAACAGCTCTCACAGTGAGGAAGTTCTTCCTGATGTTCAAGTGGAATCTCCTTTCCTGTAGTTTGAAGCCATTGTTCCGCGTCCTAGTCTGCAGGGCAGCAGAAAACAAGCTTGCTCCCTCCTCCCTATGACTTCCCTTCACGTATTTGTACATGGCTATCATGTCTCCTCTCAGCCTTCTCTTCTGCAGGCTAAACATGCCCAGCTCTTTAAGCCGCTCCTCATAGGGCTTGTTCTCCAGACCCTTAATCATTTTAGTCGCCCTCCTCTGGACGCTTTCCAGCTTGTCAACATCTCCCTTCATCTGCGGTGCCCAAAATTGGACACAGTATTCCAGGTGTGGCCTGACCAAGGCAGAATAGAGGGGGAGCATGACTTCCCTGGATCTAGATGCTATTCCCCTATTGATGCAGGCCAGAATCCCATTGGCTTTCTTAGCAGCCGCATCACATTGCTGGCTCATGTTTAACTTGTTGTCCACAAGGACTCCAAGATCTTTTTCACATGTACTGCTGTCTAGCCAGGCGTCCCCCATTCTGTATCTTTGCTTTCCATTTTTTCTGCCGAAATGAAGTATCTTGCATTTATCCCTGTTGAACTTCATTTTGTTAGTTTTGGCCCATCTCTCTAGTCTGTCAAGATTGTTTTGAATTCTGCTCCTTTCTTCTGGAGTGTTGGCTATCCCTCCCAGTTTGGTGTCATTTCCAAACTTGATGATCATGCCTTCTAACCCTTATCCAACGCTTTTATTTTTCAGTGATTGGTTTTTTTTTGGGGGGGGGGGCACCAAAATTCTGTTCGCCTACACTTGAAAAATACCTAGGGCTGGCTCTGCATGATGGCTCAGTGTGGAATGAACCTCTCAAGTCCCAGTTTAATCCTCTAACCCAAACAGCTTTTTTCATTTGTTGTTCTTGTTGAAGAAGGATATAGACAGTCTACACAGCATTGGTAACCTAAAACAACAAAGCACATATGACCATAAATATTAAAAAAAGGTAAAGATTTCCGCTGACGTTAAGTCTAGTCATGCCTGACTCTGGGGGTTGGTGCTCATCTCCATTTCTAAGCCAAAGAGCTGGCGTTGTCCGTAGACACCTCCAAGGTCATGTGGCCGGCATGACTGCATGGAGCGCTGATACCTTCCCGCTGGAGCAGTACCTATTGATCTACTCACATTGGCATGTTTTCGAACTGCTAGGTTGGCAGAAGCTGGAGCTAACAGCGGGCGCTGATTCTGCTCCCGGGATTTGAACCTGGGACCTTTTGGTCTGCAGTTCAGCAGCTCAGTGCTTTAACACACTTCGCCACTGGGATTCCCGACCATGAATAGACGCACACATAATTTGACTATACAAACTTTTTGCTGACAAGGAAATAAGAAATTTGGAAATACCGTTATTTGGGCTTGTGATGCTGCTAAATTAAAATGTTCAGCAACCCTTGACTGGAATGGAATTTAAGCCATTTAATCTATCTAGAAAGTGTGACTCTCCTTATTTGGATATCTCTAAATAGAGGTTGGGTGGACCACATTTAAGAGTGCTTAAAAATTATATTCCTGTACAGTAGGAGGTCAGACTAGATGGCTCTTCTGATTTCTTCCAGCTCTATCATTCTATATGGAGTGTCTGCCATCATCATTCTATTCCACAAGAAGAGCAAGGAGACAGATATTATTCATAATGAGCAGTACTATTAAGTGACTTCAGATTCTGGAATCATAGGGGATAAAAACATATTTAGATGTGCGGTTCTTTTCTTCAGAATGATTCAAACTATGCCTTTTATATTTGGTGTATTTATATGAGCTTATTCTTCTCATTAGAGACTTGGATGTCTGCCACAATGTTCTGTTCAGGACAGTTAATGTCTTCTGCCCGTGTGGACTTAATCTTTGGAATAGGATTGGCTGTAGTTCCTGGCTAAGTATATATATTCAGTTGAAGATTCATCATGTTGTGGTACCTTTTGTGAAACAACCTTCAATAACTAAGCCAAAGGTCCTGCTGAAGCACTCTGAGAAACCAAATTTGCACAAAATGAACTCCTTTTCTCTTTGAACTCATTTTTGTTGCTCAGCTGGAACCCAAGTGAGAAATCAGCACTGTGTTATCTCATGATCTCAGATTAATTACCCCAAAAAGAGAGAGGTCCGTCTCCCAGCTAATATTACGGCTTAAGCAAGAAAGATGAAAAGAATTAGTTTTAATCTGCTTATAATTTCCAAAAGTGGCAATTTTTTATGCTGGAAATGACATACTCCTGAGAGTTAAAAAAAATGTTGCATGTATGAAAAAGCATTCACAAAGAGCCTTTAGTTAGCCTTTAACTCATAAAATTCTAGCTTTAAATTCATATATTTAGTATTAGCTTTAAATTAAGCCATTTCCCCCTTCTTTTCCCTCTAGATACATTGACTCTTAGCATCAGTCATTACCCAGCCTTCTCCATGGTGGAAATGTCTGTAACTATTGAATTTGAGAGAAGTCAGTCTGGTGTAGTGGTTTGTTCATTGAACTATGATTCTGGAGACCAGTGATTGAGTCCTCACCCCACCATGGAAACTCATTGGATGAGGTCTTGAACAACTCACACTTTCTCAGGCTCAAAGGATGGCAAAGGCAAGCCTTCTCAAAACAAGTCTTACTGAATGAAGTGTGACAGATTTTCCTTAGGGTCACCATAAGTCAGAAATTGCCTGAAGTCACACACAACAACATGGAATTTTATCATTGAAAATAATTTCATTATAAAGAATGTATCAAAATGTGCCAATTACATACTTGGGATGCCAAAAACTTTAGACTTACAAAATCTGAATATGGGAACAGGGGCAAAGTGTCCAAAGTACTGGAATCAGTATAGTATTTATTGTTAGCTGCCTTAGAACCCTATAATGGAACAGAGGTGGGGTAAAATAAATCTGATCTTCATCAGCAGAAACTAGGCAGTGTGACAGGTCTGCTATTGTTATAGGCCTACCATCACCTTCATCTTAACTTTGCTCATGAATAGGCTGGGTACTTTTCCAGATAAAATACGTATTTTCATTTTCATGACATGCAATTCTGCAATACATCTTTACAGCTCCACAAGCTTAAACGGGGCAAACAGAAATCTAAAAAGCAGACCAGTCTACTCCAAGTGTATAGTAATAAATTGAACATATATCTTATACATCAGATTCAAAAACTATTGTGCAGCACTCAAGGAAATGAGAGAACCAGAATGGCAAAGTGATGGCTTTGCAACAAAGTGCATGACGAATTCTATAAAAGACAAAGTTGGCATTTGATCTCAGCTGGATACTCTGTGACTTGCTGTGACAGGTCCTGTTCTAAACTCAAAGCATAATTGGCAAGAAGAAATGTTAGAAACAAGGCTGCCTTTTTCTTTCTTGCAGTATGTCAGAAGGAAGCAAGCAAGCACCAACCACTCAAGACATATGACAACTTCATAACAGTTTTTGGAGAAACCATTGTTTATGCTGTTCTTCTCCCTGTGGAGGAAAGTGTTATCCGATTAAATTGACTTATGCTGGGATGGCTAGCAATTAATTTCCATGTCAGCAGTGGGGGGAACCCACTCTGAGTTTTGTCATTCACTTTGAGTGATCTGTCCAGGGTGCTGAACCTATTTAAAGTCTTCTCGAAGGCTGAAACCATGTAAGATTCTGCATTGAAGCCACCAGTTGCCACTGAAATCACAGAAAATGAAAAATTGCCAATGAATGTATTTTGTGCATTACCACATGCTTGATTTATGTCATTCACTGAGGTTGTATGAGGTGATTGCCTTAGCTTGGAAGGCCTTAAAATTGAAGTAGATTGAAAGATAACCCAATGATAGCCATGGGAGAATATTCAGAACCAGCACCATGCTGAATACCTTGCTGTTGGCAATTGCTGGAAGGAGACTGCTGAATGAAAGGGACCCTTGTCCTGATTTAGCAGTGCTATTTTAAGATCCTCACATTTCCCCATATTAGTATGCAAACTGAATCATTGGAAAGTCACTGCAATGGAACAAACCGAATACTTAGTTTGGAGCAACTATTGAGTTGACCCCTTGTCAGGCAATGATATATTCTGTCAGCCTATCTGTTTAATTTCTATTCTGAACATACTGTTTTTCTGTATTTTGTCCTATCAAATAGACTCTTATCTTGAGGTAACATATGACAATCA
The DNA here is from genome assembly GCF_035594765.1 of Anolis carolinensis. Taxonomy (NCBI): domain Eukaryota; kingdom Metazoa; phylum Chordata; class Lepidosauria; order Squamata; family Anolidae; genus Anolis; species Anolis carolinensis. Next base: position 23,985,494 of record NC_085844.1, on the reverse strand, counting down.
GATGTTTTACCTTACCTATTGTTTTTCATGATCAAATTATTGGCTATAATCTATAAAGTAGAGGTTGACTTTCTTTTGAAAATCTTCATTATCCAATGTATGTTTGTGACATGATCTCTAGTGCCTCTTTCTCCCTCAAAGCCAGTTTATACACTTGCAATTTCTCACTCCATAAATGGTAAAAATTGTTACACCCCAAGGCTGCCTGAGCACCCCAAAAACCACACAGGAGCCAGTATCACACACAAAGCAGTTTATTACGATATATATATATATATATATATGTGTGTGTGTGTGTGTGTGTGTGTGTGTGTGTGTGCAGTTAGTGTATAAAGTCAGTATAAGAAATAGTCCTTAATGTAAAGTGTTTAACAGTTCAAAACAAGTTCAGTAATGTCCCAATTGTAATCCACAAGTGAAACTCGTTAGTTCCACCAAGAAATCAAAGTTAGTCCATAAACCAAGAAACAGGAACAAGACACTGCAAATTTGCAAACTGTAATCCACTTGAAGAGTTCCGTCACAGGAAAAAGGAAAGCAAGGTAAACAAAGCAAGGTCTACTCAAGAGTCACAGGGACTGACTCACGAAAAAGGAAAGCAAGGTAAACTAGTAAAATGTGGACTAGACAAAACTACGGTTAGGTGGATCTGTAATTGGCTAAGCAAACGAACCCAAAGGGTGCTCACCAATGCGTCGTCTTTATCTTGGAAAGAAGTCACGAGTGAAATGCCGCAGGGCTCCGTCCTGGGCCCGGTTCTGTTCAACATCTTTATTAACAACTTAGATGGAGGGTTAGAAGGCATGATCATCAAGTTTGCAGATGACACCAAACTGGGAGGGCTAGCTAACACTCCAGAAGACAGGAGCCGAATTCAAAACTATCTTGACAGACTAGAGAGATGGGACGAAACTAACAAAATGAAGTTCAACAGGGACAAATGCAAGATACTTCACTTCGGCAGAAAAAATGGAATGCAAAGATACAGAATGGGGGACGCCTGGCTAGACAGCAGTACATGTGAAAAAGATCTTGAAGTCCTTGTGGACAACAAGTTAAACATGAGCCAGCAATGTGATGCTGCTGCTAAGAAAGCCAACGGGATTCTGGCCTGCATCAATAGGGGTATAGCGTCTAGATCCAGGGAAGTCCTGCTCCCCCTCTATTCTGCCTTGGTCAGACCACACCTGGAATACTGCGTCCAATTCTGGGCACCACAGTTGAAGGGAGATGTTGACAAGCTGGAAAGCGTCCAGAGGAGGGCAACTAAAATGATCAAAGGTCTGGAGAACAAGCCCTATGAGGAGAGGCTTAAAGAACTGGGCATGTTTAGCCTGCAGAAGAGAAGGCTAAGAGGAGACATGATAGCCATGTACGAATATGTGAGGGGAAGTCATAGGGAGGAGGGAGCAAGCTTGTTTTCTGCTGCCCTGCAGACTAGGACATGGAACAATGGCTTCAAACTACAGGAAAGGAGATTCCACCTGAACATTAGGAAGAACTTCCTGACTGTGAGAGCTGTTCGACAGTGGAACTCTCTGCCCCAGACTGTGGTGGAGGCTCCTTCTTTGGAGGCTTTTAAGCAGAGGCTGGATGGCCATCTGTCGGGGGTGCTTTGAATGCGATTTCCTGCTTCTTGGCAGGGGGTTGGACTGGATAGCCCATGAGGTCTCTTCCAACTCTACTATTCTATGATTCTATGATTCTATGAAACAAAGCAAGGTTTACTCAAGAGTCATGGGACGCGGCACAGCTTGGATGGAACTGGAAACCAGGCATGGGAACAAGGCAGGGAACAAGGCTAGGAGCTGGATACTGGAACCTCTTCTGAGGAAAGTAAAGTTGACACCACAATGAGAACACAAAGGAGAACACCTTTAAGGAGATCTCAAGGCTGCAAGAATATGGGAGCGCAGGACGCACATGGGAAAATCAGTCATTATCGAGCCTGAGAGCTAACCTTCGGCTCCTTTGCACGTTCTCCCTTCTGCTCCTATCTCTTGTGAAAGATTCCCTCCAGTTAAAAGACATATCTTCACCCAAGTCAACACCATCTGGCAAAGGCAACCTTGAGGAGGCATTGGAATGCTCTCCAATTAATGGATCTTCTGGTGCTACAACTTCAGGCAGCTGTAAGGGCAATGGGCCTCGTTCCAAGTCCTGAACGGCCCCAAGATCAGAATCAGAATCTGTCTCCAATTCCATCTCCTGATGAAGTATAGGCTGTGACAGCTGAGCCACAACAAAAATCCTTATAGAATTTTGAACAACATTTTGCTAGTATGGGGAATTAATGTAATGGTTTAGTAGTTACTGTAATATCTGGTGCCCCCTTTCTTCTGGATTGCAATGTAGTTTGATAGTTTCCAAACTGTGGACCATTCTTTTATTTTCCACATTTGAAGACAGTTTCAGTTACATCTAGAGTATATTCTGTCTATGTATCTTGAAGTAGCTCTATAGATATGCAATCTCTTGATAGTGATTTATTTGGCCCAAATGCTCTGAGTTCACCTTCTGCTTCTATTAATAAACTTCAATTGGTCCTTCCTTGAATGAAGCTGTCATTATTCCATCTCTTTTATATCGTCAGGATTTGGCAAGAAGTCAAATATAAAAGCATATCCAGGTGGCTAATTGCAAGGTCAAAATGATAAGGCAAATTTCAGTATCTGATTAAACTATGAGGTAATGCCAAAACACCAGGGACGATCCAATACAATATTTGATTGGCTGGGTTTCATAAAAGATCAGGACAGCCAATATGTTTTCTTCTTGATCTTCTATTTAATGGTGTTCTTCTTCATGGTTTTGATGATGGTGTTAATTGAGGAATTTATGTTGGAGAAATTGCTGAGAGTAGGAGGGGAGAGAAAGTGACTTCTGTACAGAACTGTTTGAGTCTGTGTTACTGAAATGCAAGATAAAAGCCTTCCTGATTTTGGAACAAAACCCCTGCCGTTTTGACTGTGTGTGCTGTTTAATCAGGTACCTCCAAACTACTTAGATACTTAGAGCTAGCTTTCCTTGTTCATATACTGAACACAGAATCCCAGCAATTAAGTGCATTGTTTTCATTGTCTTTTTATTTCTACTTGTAATGTGCCTGGCTCAAAAATGTTCATGACCACTTTAGCTCCTTTCTACAACTTTTGCAATGTTTATACATTCTATTTCTTGTTTCATTATTTCTAGCTTCCCCTGATTAATGCTGCTGAAATTTCATGTACCTATGTTGTGTGTTGGGCTTTTGTTTCATCTCTGAGTATGTCAGCAGATGAACATCTTTTCAGCTTGATTCCAGTTGCGTCACTATCATAGCACGAGCCATAGTTGTCCTCTGCTGTACTCTAGTAGCTTCATTGAGTGCCATCCAACTTGGAAGTCTCATCTTCTGGCACTGTCTCCTGTTTCTGATTGCATTGATTCATCATAGGGTATTTGTAGTTTTTTAAAAAAACATTAAAAGGTGTTTACTACACTTCTGAAAGATGAGAATCATAACTGAAGAGAAATGAACTATCAAGCACTTATGAATCATCATGAACTAGGTACAAAAATCAAACCTCAAAATTTAAGGGTTAAACCATGCATCTGAACGGACAAATCTTTCAGATGTAAGGGAGTTTGATAAATGTGGTAAATGCTTACCCTATAACAATCACCACCTTAAAATGAAATCCTAGCCCTTAGGAATAAGATGACCTTGGTTGGTTGCAAATATGATGGAGAAATGGCTTTCTCTCTCTCTCTCTCTCTCTATTCTGCATTTTTGCATATAAGTAATATTGTTTACAGAATACTGCTGCCCTGGTAGTAACGGATTACCAGTTTATGCCCTCCGAGATGTTGCTCAATCTTGAGTGACTGCACTGATAAAGCCAAGTCTTTGTTTTCTGTTGTGTGACACATTGCTACTTCATTCCTCTTATGTGGACATGGATATGTTGTTTTTCCTCCCAGCACTATTCCTTCCAGGTGTCTTCTCTTTATTTCATGGCTCAGTGCCTATTCTGACAGAAAGAAAGATGCTGACAGGAGGAGAGACGTTAACAGGGAATATCATTTAATTACAGTCTTTGAAATCAACAGCATCCTTTTCAAAATGTATAGCATGTATGGGCTACAGAGTAGTCTTCACTGGAGCCTCATAATTATAGCTCCTATTTTTAAAAAGGAAAACCCGTACATTCGTTTTCACTTTTAGAAAGGAAGTGACAGTGAAATAAAGTCAATTGCTCTTCTTACCCTTTTGCCTAAGATGAGAACAATCGAGGCACAGAGATAAATTCTGCAGTGCAGAAATATACATATTTACCCAAAATCAGTAAAACGTACCTTAATACTTTATTTTCTAGGATGAACGCAAATATCGTTCAAGGCAGTCTGGGATTTATGTGCACACTTAGGGTCCCAGATCATGGGGATGCACTAGGTATACTATATTTGTGAATGTGTACATGTGCCTCATATATATATAAACTTGCTACAACATATAAACCTGGCATAACTATCTTAGCCATAGCTACTGAATATCTGCCAGGTATTGGCAGCTGCAGTGGATGTTGGGATCAGTTATTTGCCACTGGGGCTCTCCAGGGATTATGCTGATTGCCAAAAATGCCAGACCAAACCAACTATAAGTTGTTGGAAGCCCAATGGGGGTGGGGGGTGGGGGGGAGTGGTAAGATGGCATTTTAAAATATATATGTGTGTGTTTAAAAAGCACATGGCACTATAGAGGAGTGCCTGGTGAAACTGGTGGATTTAGAAAAAAATGAGAAATTGTCTTATTTGATTAGAAGACGTTTCTCAAACATCAGATGTTCATTGTGGGGTTTTTTAATAAAAAAGAAAATGTTTTGGTAGTGTTTGATTACAAAAAACCCCCGAACTCATGAATCATAGAATCATAGCATTGGAAGAGACCTTGTGGGCCATCCAGTTTAACCACCTGCCAAAAAGCAGGAAAAAACCACATTCAAAGCACCCCGACAGATGACCATCCAGCCTCTGCTTAAAAGCCTCCAAAGAAGGAGCCTCCACCACACTCCGGGGCAGAGAGTTCCACTGCTGAACAGTTCTCACAATTAGGAAGTTCTTCCTAGTGTTCAGGTAGAATCTCCTTTCCTGAAGTTTGAAGCCATTGTTCTGCCTCCTAGTTTCCAGGGCAGCAGAAAACAAACTTCTTCCCTATGACTTCCCTTCACATATTTATACATGGCCCTCATCATGTCTCCTCTCAGCCTTCTCTTCTGCAGGCTAAACATGCCCAGCTCTTTAAGCCGCTCTTCATAAGGCTTGTTCTCCTGACCCTTGATCATTTTAGTCGCCCTCCTCTGGACACATTCCAGCTTGTCAACATCTCCCTTATATTGCGGTGCCCAGAATTGGACACAGTATTCCAGGTGTGGCCTGACCAAGGCAGAATGAAGGGGTAGCATGACTTCCCTGGATCTTGGCACTATACTCCTATTTATGCAGGCCAAAATCCCATTGGCTTTTTTAGCTGCCGCATCACATTGTTTGCTCATGTTTAGCCTGTTGTCCACAAGGACTCCAAGATCTTTTTCACACACACTGCTGTCGAGCCAGGTGTCCCCTATTCTGTATTTTTGCATTTCATTTCTTTTCTGTGTAAGTGGAATATCTTGCATTTGTCCCTGTTGAACTTCATTTTGTTAGTTTTGGCCAATCATCTCTTGAGGTCATTTTGAATTCTGCTCCTGTTTTCTGGAGTATTAGCTATCCCTCCCAATTTGGTGTCATCTGCAAACTTGATGATCTTGCCTTCTAACTCTTCATTTAAGTCATTAAAAGGCATGAACATCAAGTTTGCAGACTGCACCAAATTGGGAGGGATAATTAATACTCCAGAAGTATCATAGTGAGGTAGGAATAATTGTATATTATGTATAATGACTGAAAACTGGGCAGAAGTCATCACATTATTTCCTTCTTTCTCTTTCTCTTTTCATTTCTCTTTCCTTTATTGTTTCCAATATCTTTTAGTAGAATGTTAAAACTTTTATTTTTTTTAAAAAAGCACATGTAATTGCTATAGAGGAATCCATGATGAAACTGATGGGTTTAGATGAAATGGGCAAACGGTCTTGTTTGATTAGAGGAGATTTCTCAAAGTCTGGAAGCCCATTATGGTTTTTTTCTTTCAATAACAGAGAAAAGATAATGATTTGCTAGACTTTGGGTCTGACAATATGAAGGAAATTATTATGTAAAAAAGAGAAATTGTATTCATGTTGGAAAGTGAAATATGAATAGTTATGCAATATGTTTAATGGCTGAAAAGCTGGGCAAAAGTCATCATTTTCTTTCTTTTTTCTTTTCTTCTAATATATTTTAGCGTAATGTTAAAACCTCTAATTTTTTTTAAAAAAGAGCACATAGAGGACTTCAATTTGAAAGGTAAAATGACTCTTGTGGTGTGCATCTACACTCTAGAATTAATGCAGTTTGACACCACATTAAGTGCCATTGCTCAATGCTATGGAGTCCTGGGAGTTGCAGTTTGGTGAGGCACCAGCACTCTTAGGCAGAGAAGGATAAAGACATAGTAAAACTACAAGTCTCCAGAACCCACAGCATGGCAGTTAAACTTTTGTAAAACTGTATTTATTCTACAATGTAGAAGATATGATGTACTCTCAGTTGAATCACCGAAGGTAGCGTCCAGGCTTGATACAATCTAGGATCCATTCACTTGTGTTTGTAGCAGTCAATGGTATCCATAGATTAGATACCATACAGCAGTGGATTGGACTTGATGGCCCATGTGATCTCTTCAAACTCTATTATTCTATGATTCCTCTCCAGCATCATATTTCAAAAGAGTTTGTGTTGTCAACTTTCCAGCCTTCAAGCTTAAGAAGTATTTGTCTAGATTCTGTGGAGGGCTGGGATAAGAGCACTGCCATGGCAAACAGAATCTCCAAGACAGTAAGATGTATCCATCCATAACATGGAAGGTTTTGCCAAATAGCCAATTAAGTCAATTATTTTCTGCCTGGAAATGGCCTCTTTAGCATAGATGCCTTCAATTAATAGATTAGGAAGTTTTAAGTGAAACCTTCTGCACTTTCCTCACAGTTAAATTGACAATATTTCATAACATCTCAATTGTACTAATGATTCATTTAAAACATTTTGAGATTCTTTAGTATTTTAAACATTTGCACAGAGCAGTCCTGCTCGATCAACATTATTCTCAGCAAGCTTCATCGCACCCAAGATATTCTTCCCACAAATGATGCCTGATAATGGAGTCTTCGAAATAAGAATATAAAGGCTATTTGTTTATAAAGGATAATGCTTGGAAACTATTGTATTGCTTATCTTGCATGAAAAGCTCATTTTATTTATAAAAGATCTCATGAAACACTTCCAATTTGGTTAATACTAATAAATAATAATACAGTAGAGTCTCACTTATCCAACACTCGCTTATCCAACGTTATGGTTTATCCAACGCATTTTTGTAGTCAATGTTTTCAATACATTGTGATATTTTGGTGCTAAATTCGTAAATACAGTAATTACTACATAGCATTACTGTGTATTGAACTACTTTTTCTGTCAAATGTGTTGTTAAACATGATGTTTTGGTGCTTAATTTGTAAAATCATAATCTACTTTGATGTATAATAGGCTTTTCCTTAATCCCTCCTTATTATCCAACATATTCGCTTATCCAATGTTCTGCTGGCCCGTTTATGTTGGATAAGTGAGACTTTACTGTATAACTAACAGTTAACATTAAAAGGAATAATGACATCCTACCATACCATAGGTTTTGTAACATAGGGCCCTTCCACAGTGTTGAATAAAATCTTACTGGAATATATGGCAGTGTGGACTCAAATAACCCAGTTCAAAGCAGATATTGTGGGATTTCCTGCCCTGATATTCCGGGTTATATGGCTGTGTGGAAGAGGCCTCAGTGGCGCTTTGAGCTTGCATTTCCTAAATCATAGGTCAGCACTCTAACCACTACACCACACTGGATCCACTTGCATTGCAGTAACATTCTGGCTGGAATGCTATTAGTATGTAGTTAATGATGTGGTTATTTTTGTTGTTGTGTGCATCCTTAAGGTGAATTTATCATGTGGTGAGTGAGGCTTCATTGGCAAGATTTGGGCCCCTTCCACATAGCTGAATAAAATCCCACACTATCTGCTTTGAACTGGAATATATGGCAGTGTGGACTCAAATAACCCAGTTCAATGCAGATATTATGGGATTTCCTTCCTTGATATTCTTGGTTATATGGCTGTGTGGGAGGGCCCTTATTCATAGCAATGGTGCACAACCTGCAGCTATCAAAGTCTTTTTGGACTTCATCTCCCAGAATTCTTGACCCTTGGACACACTGGCTAGAGCTGGAATCCCAAACACCTGGGGGGCCAAAGGTTGTGCACCACTGGTTTGTAGGGAGTCTTGGCTTTGCCTTCATCTCAGGATGAGTGACTGTAACTTGAACTTGATTTAAATAATATACTGTATGGTCTCTCTCTGGGGGGTTTTAAGCAGAGGTCATCTATTGGGGGTGCTTCGGCTATTTATTCCTGCATGACTGGATGGGCCTTATAGTCTTTTCCAACTCTATGATTCTGTGATTCTGTGCCCAAAGTCACCAATGACCAAGCAGGGATTCAGATCCTGGTTCATCATCCAAGCCACAACACTGGCTCTCCTTTGCATATATACCCTCCTCTCCTTCCGTAGGAGCTTAAAAATCTGGCTCTTTCAAAAGCAATTAATTTGGCAATTAATTTGTTGTTGGACTGATCTATCTGCCCATTTTATAATAGCCCCATTCTCAAGGTGTTGTCAATGTTATATTGCATTTTGTCCATTTCTACTGTGAAATTACCTTCCCCATTTCAGCCCACTTCGGCACATTCTGCACTTTGCCTGGGTTCAATGAATTAGTCTCCTGTGTTAATATTGTGTGTTTTATGTCGATTTTAACGATTGTTTTTACTGTAATTGATGTTTTTATTGGATAATTGTTTTATTGCTGTGTTTTAATATTTGATTGTTTTATCGGGCAAGGCCCCATGTAAGCCACCCCGAGTCCCTTCGGGGAGATGGGGCGGGGTATAAAAATAAAGTTGTTATTATTATTATTATTATTATTATTATTATTATTATTATTATTATTATATCATTCTCATACAGAAATGGCTGAGAGTTGTGGCTTTACAATGAGTGCTGGTGCCTCACCAGACTACAATTTCCAGGATGCCATAGCACTGAACTATGGCATCTATACTGGTGTCAAACTACGTGTATTCTACACTCTTGATACCCCACTCCTAGGACTCTGGAAGACTTGAATCCTGATGAGCCATGGAAACCCACGGCTTGAATTTGAGCCGGTCACACTCTCGCAGCCTTAGAATAAATCTTGCAAGGAAAAAGTTGCCAGAAGATGCAGGCAACAAACACATAATTGGGAGTGTCAATAACAACAAACACACAATTGATAATGCAATCTCATGTTTGCCTTCGAGCATCTTAGATAGTGCTTTCTACGGAAATGGAGTAGAATGGGGGCAGTTTTCCAACTGCCTTAAACCTTTAAATGTAACCTTATCCAACTAGTACAGTGCCAAAATGTCAGCTGGGGTTTTTTTCTACATTTGTACTGCAGAACCACAAAAAATATGTGTGTTTCATTATGCAGTGCTTTCAGGATTGTAGACTGCAAGTGCAATTCTATCGCATTCTAGCAGTAAGTGGCCAGTCTTATCCTCTTTTCCCCAGCTTCCCTCTAGGCTACACTGTCCCGCTCCAATGGGCAGCGGTGTCAAACTTTCCATTGCAATATCATAATTAATGTCAGGTCTAGCTAAGCCCTGAGAGTATAGACAAACCAGCCGAGTGTGTATGATTTCATTCCAGCAGCGTATGCTGCTCTTACGTTGCACAGTTGGGACTTAGCAACAAATCCCACAAATACTGCTGTGAGAGTTTAGCATGTAACTCTACTATCTCATCTACCAAAACATTTCTTCAAGCTATCAATGGCATCTTCCTAGCAGGCATTTTTTCAGTATCTTCCTTTCAGGTTATACCATTAGAAGTTTAAAATGTTTCCAGTATTTAGATAGCATTCAAATCTAATTAGACATATCACATGCATATACCATTGACCCATCCACAAATCTTATCCAGGAATAATATCCAAGGTGAGAAAAGAGATTTACTAAATATGAGAGATAATTTGCTTAGCCCAAGGAACATGTCATATGGGAAGATCTTTAATACTGTACTGTATAACATTGTCCACAGTTTCATTTACTTGCATCTCAAAAAATAAGTCATATCTAAACATTTTCAGTGTCCTCCGGGTGAACCTATGCATGCTTCCACCAAAAGTAGGCCATAGAATTATGATGGAGGACCTAGTGATGCCTAGAGAGGGCACCTTTCTGCATTGTCCAGCATGTCTGTATAGTATGCTTTCACCAGAAGTCAGTCATTCAATAGGGTTTGCTATTATCCATGGTTTCAAGTATCCATACAAAGTCCTCTGGACATAGAGATCATACTGTACTTATTTGACAAGGATTGGTGATTACAGATGAGCTGACTAAGCACTCAGACATCTACTGTATACTCACTGAATCAACTGGATTGATACAAGTACCTTTCAGCAATTTAGGTCTTCTCTACTTGTGAGCAGCTTTATTAATATGTGAACCCCTTGTAAGAACATGAATGTTTTAAAAGATGACTTATAAATAACTATAGAATACATGCTAAAAAGTCCTACTGACAGTGGAGCAGTGGTATATTGTGAAAGTGCTTGTTGTGATACTCCCCATAGTAATGTCACACAAGGAGAGACCAGAAATGCAAGCCATTATATAGATCTGTGTCAAACCCCCATATCCGTTTGGATAAACCAGGAACATGTCTTTTGGAAAGTTATTGTCACTTCATTGATTATCCAACAGAAGGCCAATCCCAAACATTGCATTACAATATATTGTTGCTGGGAAAAAGTATACTGGGAGACAGATGGCATCACTGCCCTTGCCACACAAAAAAATGGCCCCAGATTCCACCACACATCTGTGTGCAGGAGGTAAGGTACTAGGAAGCCCATTTTAGCAGCCAATCTGTTGTTATTTTTGTCATCAAATGAGGCTGGTTCAATGGTGTTGCACTTAAGAAAGCATCAAACTTTTGGCTAGAGCAATAACTGGAGAAGCTATCATCTAGCCTCCTATTAAGTAGATCTTTTGAAGATTGAAGACAGCAGATCAAAGCTTTGTTTGACTTGTTCTTAACCTAAGCAGCTAAGTCCAAGGCAAATTAAATCTCAGTGCATACTTCATGATGGGGAGATCTTGGAGACAAAGGTTTTGCAAGAAATAGAATTAGACACCCTTGAATTACTTTCATCTTGCTTCTCAAGTGTTTCTTATGTATTATCATAGCGAGATTTTTCTGCTCACAGAATGGACTAGTGGTCAATACAAACAATGAATGTTGAAGATTTTTGAAATGGCAGAAATGTGGAAAACTATTCACTTCTCTTAGACAGAAGCCTCTGGACAATTTTTAGACTATAAAGAAGAACGAAGGAAAGTGGGATATATTAATATTTGCTATGATTGCTGTTTTTGGTGTTTTATTATATATTTTTGTTATTTGTTTTGTTTTATGTGTGCAATAATACAGTTAAATCTATCTATCTATCTATCTATCTATCTATCTATCTATCTATCATCTATCTATCTATCTATCATCTATATCATCTATCTATCTAATCTGTCCTGGAATCATCCCTAGTGGCACAGCATTTCTTACTGACTGAAGATCAAGAATCCTCTGGCCTGCCAGTTTTTTTAGTCTACAAATCCTTTAAACCTTATCAGTCATAGCAAATGGTGAGGGATTCTGGTAGCTATAGGCTATAACATCTGGTGTGACATAGATTCCCCATGTTACCTTTAACAAACAGCCCCTTGCCAAATGATTTAACTGTCTAAAACTCTGTGTCTTTCTGCGGCTGGGGAGGTGGAAAATGAGTTTTGTCATAAGACCTCCTAATAAGAACCATCTGCATATATTTTAAAAATAATAATGCAAAAAAATTCATGGTGTGATCCCTGACAATGCACTGCATTCAAGACCAGGAAAAACCTCTATAATGGCAATGTGATAGAAATGCTTTCTACTGGAATCAGAGGGTTTTTTCTTCATCTTATATCTATTCTCTTGGAGAAATATTCCTCTTCTCCCAACTTTGCCTCACTTTGTTGTTTGGAACATAAATTCAGTTGGCACCATTACCATTTGATGTACATAAGATCATCAACAACTAGGGTGAGGCAGAATGTTTCTACTGTGGTACAATTATTATATAAACTAAAACAAATTAGCACTTACTGGTTGCATAGCTATTCACTCCTGTCAAACTTTGGCAGAAGCACCTTTGGCAGTAATTATAGCGGAAAAATTTTGGGCAAATTTCTACCAGCTTTGCACAGATTCTTGGCAAAATTGTTCCAGCTTTGTAAAATTGGATAGCAATTGTTGACAAACAGCAACTCTCAAATCTTTCCACAGATTCTTTGTTGGATTGAGGTTTGGGCTTTAACTCAGTCTATGACATTTCAGTTCTTAGTTTCAAGACAAAAACAAACAAAAATCCAAACTCTGGCTAAAATTTAGAGCACTCTTTTATGAGCACTGCATTCATTATCTGAAAGTATATAGAGGGATATTTTTGACTTTTGGCTCATTAAAGTGGAACACTGTTCCAAACATTTTATTAATCCACAGAAAGTTTTATCATGTGCAAAAATCAATCAATACTTTTAACAAGGTGCTTTAGTACCTTGTTCTGCTCAAGGAGAAATAAATCATGAAATACAAGCACCTTCTCAACGTGAAGAAATGGATGAAACAAATCAGTCCTTTTGTTGGAGTTTCACGGTTAGCTAAATTGTTTAGTATCGGAGAACAGAGGTAATGCCAAAGGGCATTTAAGACCTAGGGAGTCAACTGCCAGGCATCTTATTGTCCAGCATCTGTCTCTGTAAGGTCTGCAATCCTGATTGTGTATCACATATCCTGTATACGTGCTATTTGCCTCATGTTGACTCTGGAGTTTGGAGAGAGCACAGGTGTCCTTACGTTCACCTAAAGCTGCTACACATCAATGCTTCTCTACAAAATTCAAGCGAGGGGTGGGGGCTGGAGAGGGACTTTGTAGCATTGGAAAATGGGAAAGAACTCTTCTGGATCCTATATTAATAATAATAATAATAATAATAATAATATAACAATAACTTTATTTTTGTACCCCACATCCATCTCCCCAAAGGGACTCGGAGCAGCTTACATGGGGCCAAGCCCAGGTAATTACAATAAACAGAATAAAAAACATATCGAAATAAAAGTACAAAATTATACACATTAACAAAGTTAGAATTAAAGTGGTGTCCATAGTATAGTTAAACATAGTTTAGGCACCAGAGTAAATATACCAGCATTTATGCTATTGCTAAGCACGTGGGACTTCTAATGAAAAGTTGCAATATGAATCAGACATCAGAAAAACTACATTTAGGACAAGAATTCCAGAATGGTGACTGATGGGAAATTCTGTCCAAATTCCATGTATGCTTATTAGGCCTGTGTGACCAATTAAAAAATGTTTCAATATTCATTACGAAATTAGGGGGTGTGGGGAAATAGTTTCTAAAGTATTTCCTAAATTGAAAAGGGTCTGTATTGTAACTATAATGAGGTAGTTACTTTTTCGTTAAGTAATTATGCCATTGGGGAAATTTCTGGGGCTCCTTTCTCCCGAATTGTTAGAACTATCAGCATGAAACTTGCTACAATTGTAGAACAAATTTACAACCATTAGTCCACCAAGTTTCAGAAAGTTTCACTCATCCACTAAGTTTTAAGAAATTTATAAAATTATTACAAACAACATTTTAAAAAAACTGCAAGAGTGTCTTCTTTAATTTTCTATACAATGACACAAGACAACAAGGGATCATTCCCCCAAGTTTCAGAAAGATTTGCACATCTACTGATTTTTGGGAATTGTTTAAAGTTTTGACAAAAAACTTTACTAAAAAGTCATAACAACTATTTGCTTGAATATCTCTATGGGCCCTTCCACACAGTTGTATAACCCAAAATATCAAGACAAAAAATCCCACAACATCTGCTTTAAACTGTGTTATCTGAGTCCATACTGCCATACCTGTTTTCCACAAAATAAGACCTACCCTGAAAATAAGACCCATCATGATTTTTTGGTATTTTTGAGGATGCTTGAAATATAAGCTCTATTTCAAAAATAAGATCTAGATATAGTTCATTTAAAAAGTCAATTTGGAAAAATAAGACTGCCCCTGAAAACAAGCCCTAACACATCTTTTGGAACAAAAATTAAAATAAGACCCTGTCTTATTTTTGGGAAAATGGGTATATTCCAGTTGAAAGCAGAAAATGTGGGATTTTATTCAGCTGTGTGGAAAGGGCCTACATGACACACAACATGACATAGCCATAGAAATGCAACGTAAGGTTTCCTCTCAGTCCATCACAGATTTACTTACTATCAGCCCTCTTTGCGGAATTCTAAACTGACTGGCTGACTATCTGGCTGCTGCTACAGAGGGACAATAGCTCTCCCCTATCTTCATCGGGGCTTTCCGGTGCTGAGCAGAATGCTGGGGAATGCAGCGCCTTTTGAATTCTCTGCCACAAAGGTCCTCACCTTCCTAAACTACATTTCCCAGAATTGTGTGCTCTCTCAGTCGCATTCCCAGTTCACTCAACTTGTCCCACCCAGTTGCTTGCCCTCATGGCAACAGGTAGCCTGGCTCTTCTTAATTTAAAGAGGAATGGTGGTCTCTTTGGCTTTGCTTTACTTGCTTGCATTGAAAAAAACCTGACTTTGGGAGACTTCCAAGAATTTGGAATTTAAACAAAAAGTATTGGGTGAGTGTTTTGATTCTTAAATTTTTGGTGGGCACCCACTGTGTTTCTTAATATTTGTTTCTATGTAGAAATCTCACTAAATAATCTCATATTTGAGGCACAGCCCTAATGCTCATATATAATTCAACCTTATGTATAAATCGAGGACATGTTTGAGGACGAAAATTATGGAGGCAAAGGCAAATGTTTTCAAACCTTGCCAAGAAAACCTTTGATAGCATTACCTTTGGGTTGCCATACGTTTGAGGCCTTCCTGAAGAAAATATCAACAACTTTGAGTAACAAATGTGCATCTAGACTGTAGAATTAATGCTGTTTGACATCACCTTAACTGAATGCTTTGGAATCATGGAAGTTGGAGTTTTGCAAGGTGTTTAGCTGTGCCTGCCAAAGAGTGCCGCTGTCTCATGAAATTACAACTCCCACCATGGTGGATTATGTGATTCAACTGTGATTTTATGGTTTTAAATGTTTCTTGGTGTTTTAATTGTATTTTATAATTTTATTTTTAAATGGTTATTTTATTTTGTATTGTTGTTATGAGATTGAATAGCTGCCAATTTGTAAAGCCGCCTTGAGTCTCCTTCAGGGTAGAGAAAGGCAGGGTAGAAATATTGTAAAGAAATAAATGACTCCATAGAATTGGGTCATGGCAGTTAGTGCTGCCAAATGGCATTAACTCTACAGTGTTGCACTTCTACTACCTCATCACACAAGTGGCTTTTGGCTCCTTGCTCCTCTTTGGGGATAGGGCCTGCTGAATGCCATCACATGATCCAGGTGGTGACCCCACTTCATTGATGGCCAATGTGGCAAGGAAGCGTCACAAGGTAATGCTAGGTATGTCGTCATTTGGGTAGTTTAAAAAGAGAGACCTACTTTTTGGTCCTTTTCCCCGTTTGATAGGGGCACGGGCAGGGTGCCAATGCGCCTTGTCCTGATGCTGTCAAATGATGGGGAAAGGAGGGAGGTTGTGCAGATCGCCACAATTGCCTTCTGTTTTGCCAGTGAAACAGAACCAAATCAGGGGTGTGGGAGCGATGGACTCCTCTGTATGATGAGGTCCCTAGTGAATACAAACAGAATTTCTGATTCTTGGAGATAAATGTTAGGAGACTCATATCATAGTGAATAGAATAGGATTCCCCACCATTCCAGATGAAGAATTCCCAGAATTATAATCTAAAAAAGCAAATTTATCAAGCATTGCATGTTGCCATCATGAGCAAAACTTTTGTATTTTCCTAGATGTAAAGGCTTAATAAAGATCTATCTTCCACAGCTAAAAATACAGTAGAGTCTCACTTATCCAACGTAAACGGGCTGGCAGAACGTTGGATAAGCGAATATGTTGGATAATAAGAAGAGATTAAGGAAAAGCCTATTAAACATCAAATTAGGTTA
Organism: Anolis carolinensis; assembly: GCF_035594765.1. Taxonomy (NCBI): domain Eukaryota; kingdom Metazoa; phylum Chordata; class Lepidosauria; order Squamata; family Anolidae; genus Anolis; species Anolis carolinensis. Next base: position 23,969,084 of record NC_085844.1, on the reverse strand, counting down.
TGATTTTACAAATTAAGCACCAAAACATCATGTTATACAACAAATTTGACAGAAAAAGGAGTTCAATACACAGTAATGCTATGTAATAATTTATGAATTTAGCACCAAAATATCACAATGTATTGAAAACATTGACTACAAAAATGCATTGGATAATCCAGAACGTTGGATAAGCGAGTATTGGATAAGTGAGACTCTACCGTAACAACAAACAGCTCTAGATTCTTCTCCTTATTCCCAGATAGTGTTAGCGAAGACTGGAATAGGCTTTTGTACCTTTAATAGTCCTGAGGTAATTTCAGCAAGTGTTGCTTGTTGTGCAAACAGGTGGCAAGCAACCATTTTCCTGAAATTCCTTCTTCTCTATACAATTATTAAAGGTAGAGGAGAAGTCTCTGGTTTTTAGTCTGGCAAGCCAATATTTCATTCTTTCTTAAAACTGAGATGCAAGGTGAGTGTCAATATGTGAAAACTTCACACACCATTTATCCACACTGTAATGTAAAACATTCATCTAAATACATTTAAGCACCACTTCAAAATGCTTCAAAGGCCTCTAGTCAGTCTCTACCTTCTCATTCTAATCAAGGATTCTCATCCTACCTGCTGATGATTAAATAAAAATGTGGAGTCTTTAGAAATGCAAAGCCAGACAAGAGTACCGTTCTCAAAAGAGTGGAGCATGCATCTATTATAGAATTGGATGGTTAGTACTTTGATCCTTCTGTAGCCATCATAAGGTGAAGGGACTAGTAATGATAGTACCTGACTAACTGTTGTGTTATGTACACTGAAGAACTTTCATATTTAAAAAGAAGAACACTTGTAGCATAAAGAGTGCTACTTTAGGAGAGTGGAAAAAACAGCCACTTCTACCCTTTCACTTCCTTTCACCCTCTTATTCCTCTGCCACACTCCTGTGTCCCATCTTCTTTTTGTGTGTTTGAACTATTGCTCTTAGCACAAAATATTAAAAGCCTTCCCCCCAAATGTTTCTGAACAAAAAGAGCTCATAATAACTGAATTCTAGAGTGGTTTTAATGAAGCCAGGAACTTGTTCAGATAGAACTGTCTCACTACTCCTGAAAGGACATTCATGAATGGCTCTAAATATGGATGCACTCAAACCTCTTTTTTTTTAATCTGTAAAGAATAATTTGTATTCCAACATGCAAAGGGTAGGAAACAAATAAAGAACAGTTAACTGGTGATATGACCTGAAGGAAACAGAGGGCATGCCATGTTCTTTCCCTGCTCCATCTTTAAAAGAAAAAGAAAAAAAAACAACTGTTTACATTTTGATTTGGCAAGCAAATGCAGGCCTCGATATCATAGAAGCTTTTTAAAATGAGGCCATTGCAAAATATTTGGATCACAATTCCCATTGCCAGCTGCAAGGATGGTTCTGTACTCAAATGCACCCCTGGAAGTCATGTAGTTGGGGAAAGGTGCTTTGTGACCTGCTTAAAAAACTCTTTCTGCTTTTGAGTCCAAGGCAGGAAGCTAAAGGAGAGGGGCTATTGAGCCTCAGAAATGGCTCTTTGGTTAGCACAGCCTTCTCTAACCAGGTGCCTTTCAAATGTTTTGGAGATGGCTGAGTATGTTTGGAAGCTGAAGACCAAAAACATATAATATTTCCCACCTGTGTTATCTGGTAACCAGTTGCCTCTGGGGAAACTCCACACAAGGCAAAAGTGGGACACAAGTAGTAAAGGTCTGTTTTACAACTTCGGGGAACACCAAATTAAGAGGGTAGCTAATACCCCAGGGACCATGATCAAAATTCAAAATAACATTAACAGATTAGAGAGTTGGGCTAAAATTAACAAGATGAATTTCATCAGGGAGAATTGTAAAGTACTGAACTTAGTAAAAAAAAAAAGTTGAAACCTGAATGAAATGTATAGAGATAGGATGGGTGAAAACCTAGCTTGAAAACAGACCATGTGAAAGGGATCTGGGATGTCATCTTAGCAGATGACAATCTAAACACGAGTCACCAGTATGATGTGGCAGCTAAAAAAAAACTGCAATTCTAGGCTGCATCAAGAGGGTTACAGTGTTTAGATCAAGGGAAGAAATAGTCCCACTCTATTCTGCCTTGGTCAGACCTCCCCTGGAATATTGTGTCCAGTTCTGGACAACCCAATTCAAAAAAAGTCTTTTGACAATTTGGAGTATTTCCAGAGAAGGGCGACAAGAAACCATGACCCGTGAGGAGCAGCTTACAGAGCTGAGTATGTTTAGTTTGGAGAAAAGACAGTTAAGAAGGGATATGTTAGCCATGTTTAAATATTTGAAAGGATTTCATATTGATGATGAAGCAAGCTTATTTTCTGCTGTTCTGGAGGTTAAGAGCAATGGATTCAAACTACAGGAAAGGGATATCACTTAACAATTAGGTAGAACCTCCTGATGGTAAGAACAATGCTGCCCTGGAGGGTGGTGGAGTCTCCTTCTCTAAAGGATTTTAAGAAACCATTTGTTGGGATGGCCCAATTAAAGCTGGAAGCTTTCTTGTCCCCCTAAAAGCAAGATGAATAATCAAAGTGGATAGCTAATCAATCCTTTTGATTGTCTTCAAGCCATGCTTTCTTGTTTGGTGAAATAATTAGAATTGACTCCATCACACATGCATAAATAAACAGACATACTGGGATGCAGTCTGTGGTCAGTTCTCCTTCTTTGGGTAGCCCTTGTGGTCTCTTCCAATTCTATGGCTCTATGATTGGAGTGTTATCAAGAGGCCCAAAGCTATTAATGAGAAAGAATACACAAACTAGGCAAAAGCAAACTGCTGTATCCTCTCCTAATGTGTGTTCTTCCACCATGACCACAGAATGTTGCTTGGAGATAAGTGTCCTAGTTTTCATGTGTGAAATGCTCGATGGAATTAGTTGATAGGAAACCACTAGCCAGTGACTCTGGGCCTGACATTCTCAGCTCAAGCCACAAAGTCCTTTAGTGGCATAGGCTTCATAGACGTACCTCCCCTGGGTATCAATACATATCCTGGGGAGATACATCTAATGTGTCTCATTATCAAGCACTGCTAGTTGTCTTTCTTTACAACTAAGTGCTTGTGGGAGGATAGCTTTTGCTGTGACTTCAGTAAATGACAAAGCTAGTATGTGCTGAGGACTTTTGTCCAGCATTATACCTGATAATTGTTCCATTTCAAAAACTCATTTTCCATTGCATTAGTGACTAGCTATTCACTCCTGATCAAAGGAGAGCTCTTATTTTAGTACACGGGGAACACTGAGTTCAGTCTTGTAACCGTGTTGAATTAAAATTATTTTGTTCATTCTCTGGACTGTTGCTCACTAGAAAAGTGCTATAGTCATAAAAGAGCTTCTATTGTTTGTGATTGGTTAAAGTCATAAGACTGGTTAAAGTCACTTGACTATGACCCTCTGGCATGCAAAGTGGTTTGCTATGTATTATTATTATTATGAAGGTCTCAGTCATTATAACATGTTCACTAGTTAACTCAGGTTAGGTTTTGATAACAAAATGACTCAGATGACTCAGAAGTGGAAATACATGTTCCATTTTCCTCCCCACCCCCAATAAAAACCCTGATTATATTCTGTAACAGCAGTGAACATGTTCTGATGGTCCAAAGATCAATGTTTGTTTTTAAAATTCGATAGAAACCATATTAGAAATGGAAATGCCATTTTCAAAAGCTGTAAAATGTCAGATTGTGTATTCTTGCATGACAGTGGGTTGGAGTGAATGGCCTTGTGGTCTCTTCCAATTCTATAGTTCAGTGTTTCTATTATTCATAGAATCATAGAATAATAGAGGTGGAAGAGACCTCATGGGCTATCCAGTCCAACCCCCTGCCAAGAAGCAGGAAATCACGTTCAAAGCACCCCTGACAGATGGCCATCCAGCCTCTGCTTAAAAGCTTCCAAAGAAGGAGCATCCACCACACTCCAAGGCAGAGAGTTCCACTGCCAAACAGCTCTCACAGTGAGGAAGTTCTTCCTGATGTTCAGGTGGAATCTCCTTTCCTGTAGTTTAAAGCCATTGTCCCACGTCCTAGTCTCCAGGGCAGCAGAAAACAAACTTGCTCCCTCCTCCCTATGACTTGCCCTCACATATTTATACATGGCTATCATGTCTCTTCTCAGCTTTCTCTTCTGCAGCCTAAACATGCCCAGCTCTTTAAGCCGCTCCTCATAGGACTTGATCATTTTAGTCGCCCTCCTCTGGACGCTTTCCAGCTTGTCAATATCTCCCTTCAACTGTGGTGCCCAGAATTGGACACAGTATTCCAGGTGTGGTCTGACCAAAGCAGAATAGAGGGGTAGCATGACTTACCTGGATCTAGGCACTATACTCCTATTGATGCAGGCCAAAATCCCATTGGCTTTTCTGGTTGGGGTGTGAGTTTTCATAGTGGTTGGGTGGCATGAATAGCCCATTTTGGCTGTCTTGCAAGTGTACTACTCAGGGAGGAAAGAGATTCATGCATTCAAATGCAGCTTCTTATAACTGTTCAATGTTCATCTGCTCCTTGACTTCAAGGGGAACTAAACAGCTAGAGCCAAATGGACATGGGGCGAGTATCAGAAAACAGAACACCAGAGGAACGTTGTGTTCTCATTGTGTAATAATGGCTGTGGATCAAACAAAAATCCAACAACCTTTATGAGTGTTTCATAGCATATGTTTGCCTCTAACAAACATTCCACTCCACTACCTTTTGCCTTGACGTTTTATGAGAAGTATTTCTACCTTCCTTCCATGCCAGCTCCCTCCTCCTTACTTTGAAGCCTAAACACCATCCAAATGTACTTGTAAATTAGCAAAGTAGATGGTTAGGATAGTGGCAGCCAGCACTGGGAAAAACAAAATGCTTGGAGATAGGATAATCTTTATTTTTCCTTAACTTCTAGACAGGTTGAAGTTCAATGCCTATCATCCTCGCCCATGATCATGGACAATGAATTTGTTGTCCATTTTTTTATGTCCACTGGTTCCTTACTCCTAATCTGTAATGCTAAACCTTTATTTTATCTTATTTTCATGTTTCCCATTGTTTCTCACATATTATACATGCCCCCTCCCTCTTTTTCTTCCTCCAGGTTACCAAAATGTTGGCTGTGGTTGTTATCCTGTTTGCTTTTTTGTGGATGCCCTACAGAACCCTGGTGGTCATCAACTCTTTCCTCTCTCACCCTTTCCAAGAGAATTGGTTCTTGCTCTTCTGCAGGATCTGCATTTACTTAAATAGTGCTATCAACCCTGTGATTTATAACCTCATGTCACAGAAATTCAGAGCAGCCTTCAGAAAACTCTGCAAATGCCAGAAGAAGCAGTCAGAGAAGCCCTCCAACTACAGTGTGGCCCTCAACTACAGCGTCATCAAGGAGACCAATCATTTCAACACAGAGCTTGAGGACATCACTGTCACTGATGCCTACTTGTCATCTGCAAAAATATCTTTTGATGAAACATGTGTGTCTTCTGAGGTAAAGCACTAGAAAACAATGTAACAAATTTACTTAACAAGTTTGAGTTAATTGAATTACTCCTGAACCCATGAGAAGTTCTGGAGTCTTCTAGACTGGCATACTCTTATGTAGACATTAGCTTAACCCCAACTAGATTTGCTGCATATCCTATTGGTTTTGGAAGCAGCAACAAAGGGGACATTGTCCTATCCCTGACTGCTTTGTGTGCTTGTAGGAAGAGGAATGCTGAGGGGGCAGATGAGGGAAAGTTGAGGAATATAGAGAGTTGAGGAATATAGAGAGACTGAGATGAAAAAATTGGTAGTGGGACAAAAATGAAGGGATGTGGGTAGCCCTGTTTACTCACCACTGACAAGTAAGCCTTTATTAGATTACCATTGAACAAGTCCCTTGCTTCTGGAAATATTACACACACACACACACACACACACACACACACACACACACACACCAATCTTATGTAACAGATTAATACATCTGCCAATTTTGTTTTCTCCCATGTTTATTTTTTTGTGATTTTAAGTTAATATTAATAGTGGGAAAAGGAACTGATTAATATTCTCACCTATCCATAACTTATACAGACCCCAATTTGCATGAACAGATATGACTGATCTGCTTGCACAGAATGATCTCTACCTTGCATCCATGACCAGTGATTTCTCTGGAGACTTTTATAGCAATGGCCTGTAATAATTCATTGCCTCTTAACTGTGGGTTACAGTTTTCCATAACTGGCCCATCAAGCAACATCAGAAACATTCACTGAATTGTGAATATGATGTCTTGATCCAGTAGTCCTGTTTCAGAACTATGAGAGTTGAGATCTTTAGGCTATGCTTTTTTTTGGGGGGGGGGGTATGGTAAAGGGGCTCATGCTTCCCACTTCTACCATCTAAATTGATTTCTATTTCAATTTTTCATTTCAGGTGATGTGAAGGTGGAGAAGGAATTTTCTCCTGCTCTGTTCAGCTTCTTCTACTTCAACTGATATCACAAAATTAGATAGTTTCAAACCAATCTGATCATTTTCTAATAATGTTTGATGTGATAAAGCTGATTATTATCATGGCTCTTCATACCTCATGGAAGCTATTTTATGTCACTACCGAATTGCTTGCTTTATGGAAACTAAGAGGCAAAAGGCAAATGTATGTACATAGTTACTGTACTTATGTGTTCTAACATTAGTTTCAAAATCATATGCTAGAGGGAAGGAATTTCCACTCTTTACCATGGGTTTACTTAGACTGGGTGGTTTTTGATTTGTAACCTTAACTCTTTTGCATAAATCTTCCCCCCTAATGCATCAGATTGTATTTCCTATTACTGGAAATTGAGATAAGGAGGGATGGGATTTACTTTGTGCCTTAGGGCTACTATGAGTCAGAAACAATGTAAAACAGACAACAATAACTTCCCTGTTCAAACTGTTTACAAATCCCACAAGCATGAGAAGCACAGTGACTTTTCAAACTACATATTTATAGCACTATGGTTCCACTTTAACTGCCATGGCTACATCTTCTGGAATGCTGGGCTTTATAGTTTGGTGAGGCTTGGTGTATCCTGATCAAGGATCCCAAGTACAGTAGAGTCTCACTTATCCAAGCTAAACGGGCCGGCAGAACCTTGGATAAGTGAATATCTTGGATAATAAGGAGGGATTAAGGAAAAGCCTATTAAACATCAAATTAGGTTATGATTTTACAAATTAAGCACCAAAATATCATGTTATACAACAAATTTGACAGAAAAAGTAGTTCAATACGCAGTAATGTTATGTTGTAATTACTGTATTTACGAATTTAGCACCAAAATATCATGATATATTGAAAACATTGACTACAAAAATGCCTTGGATAATACAGAACCTTGGATAAGCGAGTCTTAGATAAGTGAGACTCTACTGTACTCCTCCCTAAAGGCCAAATTAAAAGAATAGTTAAATTGAGTCCTAGTATAATAATTGTATAGCATGAAAGGATCCATAGATCACATCCATACTTTGCTTGCAGTTGGATGGCTACTCAACAATTTGGTTCTTTCCAGACAGCTGGTGGTCCAGGCTGAAAATCCTATCAACATTGAGTATATATAAGATTCCTGTATCAGATTAATCTCATCCTATGCCACCTATTGGCTGTAATTCACCTAACATTAAAGTAGCTATCCAACATGTTAAACCTATAGTGGGTCCTTGGTTTCCACTCGAGTTTAGTTCCAGGACCCCTTTGATGCCAAAATTTGTGGGTGCTCAGACCTCATTATATATTTGAGATTCCTTATATTAAATGTAGAATAACTTAAATGAGTGCCAGAGGGAGCCTGTAGATCTATGAAATGTCTGGAGGGTAGTTCTTGGCAACTAGTAAAATCAAGATTTAGGGATTTTTTGGATATTTTTTTCCTGAATATTGTTCAGCATTGGTTGGTTGAATGTGTACATGTAGAACCTGTGGGTATAGTGGACCAACTATATTTAGAACGATAGGATTCAGTACTTTGAACAGCTTCATTAAAGTCCAACATTCCAAGTAGATTTACTGACGTGGAAGCCACCAATGATTTCATTTTAGGAGACAGAAACTCTGTGGTCAATTGGGTGATCCCAATCCACAAAATCATCATCTTTCTATATGACTGGTAATGCTTTAGGAATGGCCATTGCAAGAAACTGGGCTCAAAGCATAGGTAAGCATAGGTAGGTTTTCCTTCTGACATATTTATAAATGTATTTATTAAAATAACTTATAAATGATCCTATATCCTTATAGATATCATATTAGTATATAGCCAGTATCACTATAAATAGAAATATCCTGAATACTTCAATGATCAATGATTTCCTTAGTGTTTGTACTCCCTCTACAAAACCATGTAACACTGTCATTGTGTTTCTAGCTGCTGTATTTTGTTCATCACTAGGTAATCAATTCTCTGCTGTCCTAGGAGAGCATAAATATGGTTTCTGATTTATGATGGCCATCAAGGTAGGCCCACCAAAATTATCCTTTACTAGTATAGCCTTTAAGAATCCAGTATCATCGCCAAACAATGATGCAGTGTCAGAGTAAATGCAATTATATAGTGTCCTAGAAGCACAATAGCCAGTGCAAAGTATGCACATATAATCCTAAAATATGAGAAGTGAAAGTATAAGTCATTTGCACTTTCTTGCCACCTGTGAGATAACTATTGGGGCTAGTTTAAATTCCCAGGCCACAATATTCACAATGCTAGTTATTTGCATGTAAATAATTTGTTTTAAAATTGCAGTGGAGAGGGGATTATCTCTTTCCTCCTGGGCTGAACTCCCAATAAAAATTGACAATTTCCATGAAGATACCACTTGGTATGGAATCATTTGATGTGATAGCATGGCATAGTGGTTTGAGTTTTGGAAAATGACTCTGAAGACCAGGGTCATTGTCCAATCCCTTCTCAGCCATAGTAACCAACTGTGTACCCTTTGTCACGTCATACACTCTAAGCCCCAGAAAACCTATGATAGGTTTGCTTTAGGATTAATATAAATCAGAAACATTGTGAAGGCACACAACAGCAGCAGCAGCAGTAACAACAACAACAATGTGGGGTAAATCTTCCATTTGCATTAATGGAACCTAATAGTTGGGTGTCTGCTTTCTTCTTTTTTTCCTCTGTCCTCAGTTTCTGCACTGACTCTGTAAGTATGTGAGTACAAGAATAGACACACAGATCAGGGGAAATTGTATAGATATTTGTCCAATCAAAAGGACCCAGGGAACAAGAAAAGGTCTGTGGAGCTGGAGGAAATGAATGTTCTTAATAAAGAGGCAAACATTTACACTCAATATATACTGGATTTTATTCAAGATTCAGAAAAGTGTTCACAGAAGTATTATCCTGGATTTGAATATAGACAGTCTAGCAAACCACTATTGCATTCTTCATACGTAACAGTATTTTACAAGGATTAAATTATAATTACAGAGAGATCTCAAGAGCAGAATCAGTGTAATAGCTTTTCATTCCAAAGGAAATGGAAAAGGAAATTTTAATTTTCTCAATGGTGCAGTGTACTGTACTGTTCCTTGGAAGCAGGAAGAGGGATCAAGGGTCCGTTACATCTTCACTCTCTCCCTATGCGCTGTTTGATCATTCACTCCTTCATTGTAATTGGTTTGGTTATGAGTTATTAGACTGTAAATTTCTTAAATTTCAAACTGTTATGGATTCTTTTTTTAAAAAAAAAGTTCTAAAGTGCCATGCTACACCACCCAAAATACAGAAAAAAGATGTGAAAATATGACATTTCTCTGAAATTATCCATATTACACATAATATTTTTGATACTATTGTAACTGGCAAGGCAGAAGCTTGTGAAACATTGAAATTTATTCTTGAATTCTATTCCATCTACAGATGGGAAGTTAGGACCAAAACCAATATCTTCTATAATCATCCAGATACAATGACCTACAGATTCAGAGTTCTTGCACGTCCTACTGGAGCAGTGGTTCTCAACCTGGGGTCCCCAGATGTGTTTGCCCTTCAGCTTCCAAAAATCCTAACAGCTGGTAAACTGGCTGGGATATTTAGGAGTTGTAGGCCAAAAATATCTAGGGACCCCAGATTGAAAACCACTGTACTGGAGGTTTGTGGCTTTGATGTCAGGAGTCAGAGAATCTGGTCCAGGTTTTAGCTTGAGCTTTAAAGAAGCTTTTCAGAGTATTTAGTTTTAACCACAAATAGTTCCATGTCGTGGATAACTTCTTTGAAATTCAGATTAATACCTGGACTGGATTCACCATCCCACTGACATGGAGACCACCAATCATCATTGTTTTCCCCAGACTGGAGGTTTTTAAACAGGGGCTGGATAACCATTTACTGGGAGTCCGTTGATTACAATATGTTTCATGGTGTTATGGATTTTTGCATGGCAGATTGGGGCTGAATAGTATGGCTCTCCTGACCTTTTCAAACTCAAAGATTCTTTGATCTTTGGGTCTTCAGCTCTAAAAATGAGTACATAGGTCAAGCCCAGAAAACTGCCAGGCTTCCAGATACTGTCAAACTACTGCTCATATACTTTTTCTCTGTTAGCCATGTTGACTGAGCAGATGGGAACTGAATTCCAAAATTATCTAGAAGGTCACATGTCTCCCAGTGATGTGATATATTCTTTTAACTGAAGCAACTGAAAAAACCACATTGTCCCATTTCAAATAACCTTTTGTTAATCATTTATCTGATTGATGCACATGCCCTATTAGAAGCAGAACATTTAAAAAGAAAAGAAGAAAGAAACAAATAAGTCTTATTGTCAAAGAAAATGCAAGCTTTCCTCCTAAACTGATGTATACAGTCTGTGATCCAGAACTGGAGTTTGGAAAAGTTCCTCTCTGGACTATGAGTCTCAGAATCTTTGAGTTGGCTACTATTCATGTTGACTGATGGATATCGTCCAAAATAATACTATATAACCCAATTTTGTTCCTGGGTTATAAATGCCATTTCCAAATTGGTTCTATCATAAAAAATAGAAAAAGTTTCTGAAACAGCAAAAACTTTATTTTTGCAAGGCTTCCTGCAGCACATTTTGCTATAGTTTTTTCAATGAATGTCTCATTGAGTCTCAACCAATTCAACATAGTTTGTTGCAGCTACAAAAACAAAGTTTCTGGGGTATAACAACTACTTTCAAAGTAAGTACCATACAATTAAATAGGAATAACACTTTCAAACCAGGGTCAGAAGATTTTTCAAATTTTGTTAGATAGTGTAATTTTTCCAAATCTCCACCCACCCAAAAAAGCATGTACTATAGTTTTCCCACCCTCCATTCTCTTGACCCTTCTATTATCCTCTTTTTAGTCATAGAATCATATGACTTCTGCTATTATTCTTTTAAGGCTGTTTACAAATAGTCCACCTTGCCTTACATGGGTTTGGAGATAGAATCATAGGGTAAGAGATGACCTTATGAATAGTTTAGTTCAACCTCCCACTCCATGCAGCAAATGTAAAATTGAAACATCACTGCCCGAATAGGAATAATAATAATAATAATAATAATAATAATAATAATTTATTTATATTCCACTCTATCTCCCCAAGGGGACTCAGAGCAGATTACAGGCACATATATATGGCAAATCTTCAGTGCCATTATACAATTGAGAGAGATGGAGAATACGTAAACAGAAACAGGCTTCCCACTTTCATTTCCGGCATCTGGAAGCTGTGCTCGACTCGGCCATGGGGAGGTGTGTTGTTCCATTCTTCCACACCGAGGAGACTGCCGATTGAACCGCTGGCATGTTTTTCAGGGGCGCCTTTTACCTCCCCGCTAAAGCCAGGTGGAAGATTTTGTGAAACTTTGACATTTCTTTCCACCCTTTTTTTTCATGGAGCTTAGATTACTTCACAACATTGCGGACAGAATAATTTAAATATAGTACTAATGCATATAATATAGTTATTTATATCAAATAAAATCCCATAGCTATAAATTAAAACCATCACAGATATTACTTTGATTCCCCAAAGTCCTATAGGGATATAAATGGATAATTGTGGCCCCCTCAAACAGGATTTACCCCTTCGCCAGGAAGGTAATGTCATAATTATGGGGAGGTGTTTAAAAAAGTCCTACTCACAACTATTACCATCTACATTCCTGCAAAAGTGAAATGGTCATTGGAATCTCTTGGTTAGCTTTACAATGGTAGCATTCATTCAGCCACTTGGACCTTATGGCTTGGCTCTATCATCCTCTAGGAATTTCCAATCTGGAGGATCTGCTTTGTAGCTTTACGTCTATTAAATTTGCTTCATCCTTCCTGATAGCTATACAGATTCTTCCTGCCTGTCTCTCAGTAAAACACATTGAGAGTTTTACTGTACTGTTCAATATTGCTCAATAGATCTTGTCAACATGTTATTGACCCTCCAAAATTACAATACTGTATTAGAATACCACACTGAACATGAGAGTGTTTGCAGTGATAACACCAGCCATTCAGAGCAAGCAGCCTTGGAGCAGGTTGCAAACAGATTCCTCTTATTTTGCATGCCATGTTTGCCTTGTCTAGGCAAGGAAACATGTTCGTTTAGCCCTGCCAACAGAAATTAAAATAACAAGGAATAAGAATCCAGAAATGGATTGACCCCTAAAGCAAGGTTGCACAGCATCAAGAAATACAATTATTTTGGTTATTAGCTTTACTATTATATCCCGGCTATTTGTTGTACAGGATATAATTTAGGTTTCATTAAAGCAGGGCACAAGAAAAAAAAGAGGTCAGTTTTCCAAGCCACAGGCTGTCTGTGAATCCCCAGTCAGCTTTTAATATTCAAATGTAATAACATAAGTCATCTTTTGACTTTCAGTCAGTGCACTGAAATTAGCTAGCAAAAGGTACATTTGCTATCAACTGTGCTGGCCATAAGAAGTATATGAGGTGCATTCAGTTAAAGTTTAAACTGTAGGCGTGTAATGAAAATTATTTCTGCAAATAATTTTCATTTCACTTAGGCTGTCATATCATTGAGCATAAATTAATATTGAATTGGACTACGCATTTTTTCATGACCCAGTCCATGCCATCATATCCATGACATTTCACACTGATGAACAAGAATTCCATAAAATACAAACACAAAAGAAATTGCCTTATGTCAAAAAACAAAACATCTTGCCTATTCAAGATATCAGGAAAAGAGGTCTTTCACATTTGTTGTAATGTGCCTTCAGCTCACCTCTGATTTAGGACAACCCTGTCATAGGAATTTATTGGCATGATTTCTTGAATGGATATTTTTTATGACATTATCTCAAGGGTGGGGCCTTTTGAATTCCTTGCCTTCCCAAACTTTCATAGAATTCTGCAGACAGCAGAAGTGCGGAGCTGCCTGGTTTAAAACCCTGGTGCGATAACATATTGAGTGCATCTACACTGTAGGAGCCTCTGGTGGCTCAGTGTGTTAAAGCGCTGAGCTGCTGAACTTGCAGACTGAAAGGTCCCAGGTTCAAATCCAGGGAGCGGAGTGAGAACCCGCTGTTAGCTGCAGCTTCTGCCAACCTAGCAGTTCGAAAACATGCAAATGTGAGTAGATCAATAGGTACCCCTCTGGCGGGAAGGTAATGGCATTCCATGCAGTCATGTCAGCCACATGACCTTGGAGGTGTCTACGGACAACTCCGGCTCTTCGGCTTAGAAATGGAGATGAGCACCAACCCCCAGAGGTGGACACAACTGGACTTGTGAGGGGAAACCTTTACCTTTACTTTACCTACAGTATAGAAATAATGCAATTTGACATCACTGTAACTGCCATGATTCCATGCCATGGAATCATGGGAATTGTAGTTTTACATGATTTTTAGCCTTCTCTGTCAAAGAGTGCTGGTCTCTCATCAAACAATAGATCCCATGATTCTACAGCATTGAGCCATGTCCGTTGAAGTGGTGTCAAACTGCATTTATTCTCCAGGGTGGATGCATCCTTAGAATTAGAGAATGCAAGCCCTTCTACACATGGCTAAAAACCCGGAAGTAACCAGGTTAAAAAGATGCTCCTAAAACCTGATTCCATCTCAAAAATGTGTACCTTTGCATAATTATATATCCCTGCAGTCATGCAAAATATGTGCTTTCCTTCCCTTCCCTTCCCTTCCCTTCCCTTCCCTTTGTGTGGACTGTTTTAGCGCACATGCACTTTTTAAAACCCTGAAACAGCTGCTCAGCTGACTGGGCTGTCAAAACATGGTGCCACAGGCACACAGGTGGCTCAACGGAAGCACAAATGGAAAGCAATTAGTACTCTCTGAAGCTCTTTCTTTTAAACTTTATAATATTAAACAGAGCTCGGATTAATAATTGGGTGAAGAAAGAAATAAGAAATCTGCTTGTGTTTACATTAAGATATTTGCATGTGTGCATATGAGGTCCAGAGCATAACAGAGTGATTTTTTTAAAGGCTGCTGGATGTCCCTTGTCTACCCTCCATCTTGATCCGCTTCAAAGGAAGATGTGAGGACAGCAGGGGACCATTTCCTGGGACTGACAGGTCTGTGTGTGGACCTGCTGTCAGGTCCGGGGATTTTTTGCCTCAGTTTTAAAACACGCATTTTGGCACTGTCTGGAAGTGCCCTACAACTAACCTATTTATCTTGAAATGACTTCTGAACACACATCCATAGAATTTACGCTCTCAGTTGAATTTTTTATTTTATTTATTATTTACATCATTTAATATATACCACCTTCCTCCCCTAGGGGACCCAAAGCAGTTTACAACATACTATACAAACTATGAACATAGTGTTAAAATGGTCAAACCCATAGCATTTAAAGCACCCCAAGTAAAAAACAGATTAAAACATTGCAAGTAAAAACAGTTAAAATCACATAATCCAAAAGCATCGACCCAATGTCAATTCTTCATTGCACGTATGGTTCAATGTCTCTTATTGCTGTTGAGTAAAGGTTTGGTCCCACAAACAGGTTTTTAGTTTCTTTCTAAAGACCATGAGGGAGGGCGCAGATCTGATGTCACTGGAGAGGGAGTTCCACAGCCTGGGGGCCACCACTGAGAAGGCCCTGTCTCTCATCCCTGCCAATCGCACCTGCGATGGAGGCGGGATTGGGAGCAGGGCCTCCCCAGATGATTCTTAGATTCCGGGTGGGCTCATTCAGACAGATAAGATGGGTCTGAACTGTTTAGGGCTTTATAGGCCAAGGCCAGCACTTTGAAATGTGCCCAGAAGCAAACTGGCAGCCAGTGGAGCTGGTGTAACAGAGGAGTTGTATGCTCCCTCTACCCTGCTCCTGTTAGCAATCTGGCAGCCATACAACATTTTATGTAATGTATTACTTGATAACAAATTGTTCTACATGTTAAGCAGTAATAGAAGTCTAGGTATAGCAACTTGTTTAATATATAATAGAAAAACATCTAGCAATCATCCCTGCAGTCATCATCAATCTTGTGATTCCTTTATTTCATCACTTTTAAACTTATTTATTATGCAATGCTTTTGGTACGAAATAAAAAATCATCAAAGCAAAATCATTTGCAAAACAGCATCTAACACACCCCAAATCATTTTAAAACAGTAAACTACAAAATATGCCCACAGCATGCAATGGAATATAGACCAGTTTATACCACATGATTTCTTATGGAACAAATGGAAGATCATCAAGTTTCTTCTAACTGGAAAGATGCAAATGTTCAATGGGTTTCTGCTTCCTTTTTAAAGTAATGGTAATATAGCCAATAATGTTGAGATGCCTGCTCTATATCAGAACAGTGAAAATTATTGTGCAGGAGGTGAGCAGAAGAAAAATACACTGAAAGAACACAATTCTCTTCTCCATTTCTTGTGTTTAGAGATTAATGCCTTTGTTTGTATATAGCCTGAACAGCACCATCCATGCACAATAGGAAGCCATCATCAAAATGGGTAAATGTTTATAAAATAAGAGGAAAAAACAAGAAGAGAAGGCCATCAAGAAATTGGGGATGATCTCTCTTTTCTGTTGTTCATGTGTGTACCCCATTTCAATAGCAGCAGAGATGTCCATGGTGGACAGAAGCTCAGATGGAGCTTTATGGTCACCTAGGAGCAGCAGCGACATAAACATGATCCATCCCTTTCCCCTGTGCTTATCGGAATAAGTGTTATGGGAGTAGTGTCCATCTGGACAGTGGAATGGGTCAAATTGGGCCCAGTTTAGTTGTCCACACTCCCAAAAGCCCTGGGATAATCCAGAGTTTACAGCTAACTCCAAACTATCTCCAACTTTGCCAGAAGCAGAACAAAGTTGGTTTAAAGTGGAAAAACCCAGGGCACTCACTAGAAACTGCTGTGCATCCTGAAGACTGCCATTGTTTTATTTATGATGAGTCTGGAGTTTCAGGCCAGTGTAGACAAACTCCCAAAATCTTTTGTCAAGTTCGTTCTAATAGATTACCAAGAAGTTTCATCATGTGAATTAGACATACCACTTCATCCAGTATAGAGACCACCAGAACCCATCATATGACACAGGGCTACTTCTGGTGGGGCTCTGTCCTGGAAACATCATAGGATGAAGCCCTTAGAACACAGATGGCAACCTACCTTCTCATTAGGTAAGCCAGGGAAAACACAGGAGGAAGCGGGCCAGCGGCATTTTCTCTTATGTGATGAGGAAGGAGGCGATGCAGGGCACTGCCTGATGGTTTACCCCGCTACACGCCAGATTTGCCCTACTGCCCACTGTCCTCCAGCTTGAGGAATTCAATGTTAGTGGGGAGATGGTGGCAGGGTATAAATAAAGTTTTATTATTATTATTATTATTATTATTATTATTATTATTATTATTATTAGTCCTATACCATGGAAAAAGGTAAACTAGGTTCATGCTCTTTTCCATTTCGTAAAGTTTGAATATCCATTTCTTTTAGTTTTGGCTCCCAGCCCTGTAGAACAAGACACTGTCAAATAATGGCCATCTCAAACAAGTCTCAAGCAGTTCTTGAGAAAGATTGTATTCAGTGTTCAATACTAAAACACTGGCCAAATGAAAAGGCTGTTATTGGAATTGGGAAACTAAATAATTCTAAATCTCACCTTTTTGAAAACATATGTATGCAAAATTAAATGTAAATATATTCTGAGTAAATGGAAATACATTGTGTTATTCTGAAATGGGTAAATTTGCTGCAAGTTAATTTTACATTAGCATAATTATACTTTGTGTGACTATGCTTTGTACATAAGAGGAAACAGAATTATTTGTGCATGTAAAGCCAAAGTGGGCAAACGTTATTCTGGTATATGAAGAAAATATGGCTCCTTAGCTTTTTTGTTTGTTTGAACTGATGTGATTAAATATAAAATATATTTCTGATTTGTGAATCTAATTTTTGTATTCCAAACTTTGTGACAGTATCCATGGAAAAGGTTGTCTTTGCTTGCTCTAAATATTTTAATTCCTGTGTTTTAGATTCCATTAATGAAATTATGGATTTTAATATGTACAGATTTTATATATTTTGAACAAAGTCATGGTAATGCCCATTGTTATTTATACTGAAGTGATGTAAGACAATATGATCTCCAAAAAGCTTAACCTGAATTCATTCTCTACAAAGAGAAATCTTTTGAAATGATGTTTTTTTGTTTATTGAGCTAGGCAGCATGAAAACAGGTAAAAATGAACTACAAAGATAATTCCTGTTGTTTGCTCAGTAAGAGGTTGAAACTGTATGATGGTGATTTAGATTTCATCACATCACAAATCACAAATCCAAAAATCAAAATAAACTTATGTTGTGGAATGGCAGATGTCCTGAGTGATATACATTGGGGAGATGCCACATTCCTAAAGATTATGCTGACTATTGGATTACCGTTTCACTACTAGGGACATAGCATTAACCTGTCACTGAATCTTCAAGAAAACAGTCAGCTGTCCACTTTTTCAGGGTTCACATATGCAATTTTGATTATGCTATTTGCAAGTTTGTGCTGCTGTCCCCCACCTTCCAAAATTGGGAGATCCTTAGGAGATAAATCAGGAGGGGGGCATACTGTAGGTTGCTGTTCTGCCCAGGATCTTCTTTCCTTTCCTGGGAAAAACACATTTGTGGCACACAGGAAGAGGAGGAATTGCCCCCATGCACCACTTCACATACCCTGCGGAACTGGCTCATCTTCCTCTTCCTATGTGCCATGAATGCCTTTTTTCACCCAGGCAAAGTACGGGAGATGTCGAAGAGATGAGCACACACTATAAAGGTTCAAAACATAAAAAGAAGTATGTATATTAGAGCATCATGCAAAGGCCACAGAAATAGTTAAGCCTGAGTACAGAGCTATCTTCTTTCTATCTCAGTAATGTGGAAGGAACCTTAGTATACTACTTCTATACATGTCTGTCCAAAATAAGTCCTATTGTGCTCCTTGAGCTTTCAGGGCTAGTTTATCAATCAGATGTTTACTTGCATTAAGTGGCATCCTGCAAAACCCTTCTTATCCCCATCTTTGACTTCTAGGACTTTGGTTAAAATTCTCCTAGGTCAGATCACTTATTTACAGCATTTATATTCCGCCCTTCTCACCCCGAAGGGGAATCAGGGCGGATCACATTGCACACATAAAGGCAAACATTCAATGCCATGACACAGAACAGAGACAAAGACAAGACCCAGGCACCGGGCTGGCCTCAAACTCATGACCTCTTGGTCAGAGTGATTTGTTGATTTGTTGCAGCTGGCTTGCTTTCCAGCCTGCGCCACAGCCCGGTCCTTGCCATTTTTATATGTTCTTACTTTTGAAATTTAAGATAGCACCATTAAAATCACCAAAAAAAAATACACTGGTCAATTTACCTGTAATTTATCTTCAACTTTATGCCCATCCAGAGGTGTAGCTATGAGAAGAAATGAGGTCATTGCTCCCCTAAATATTAATTCAGCCCATCTTATTTTTATTGCTTTTATTATGTATCAGACTAGCTAATGAGGAGAGTATATTTGTAACTCCAGAAATGTAGATTTAATTAAGATGTAGCGCCTGAAAAAGGCCAATCAGTCTATGTACAAGTTGAAATGCTTTGGGTTTTTCAGATAATATAATTAGACTATCAATGATCGCATGGTGACCAGGCAGCTTTTTCTGCTGATTCACAATATGTGCTTTTCTGTTCTTGCTATAATCCCTTATCCAGCCACAGGGAAGAACAGATTAAAAAATTAATACTGGAATGCCTTTGGCATATCCAATGAAATAATGTGCAGCTCATCAGGATTCTTGCTCTGGTGACAAAACACATAGAAGGTTATTTGATGGCCACCCAGATTATATTCTTGGTGACAAAAATATTTGTCACAGCTCTGATTAAGAAGCAGTTAAATTAATCACTCATGATGCATTTCAGTTTTTTAAAAAACACATTCAGCACAGCATTTGCTCCTCCTGGGAACAAAACATAATGATATAGAAGCTTTTCTTCCAAGATTAAGAATAGTCAGGACTATCAGAAGGAGAATTTCATCCTAATCATGCAGTATGATGCCATAATTGCAAGAAACAGTGGGTTTCAACATTTATTTGTACAGCTCTTTAAAGCTACAGTATGCCTGCCTATACGAAAGTCACACAGGAGGCTGGAATGTCTACTTTTGCAATCACTATCAGTGTGAAGAATAGGAAGTATTTAAAGTGCATTGCTTTGTGAACTCAATAGAACTTAATGAGATCATACTAAAGGCCAAACTTGCCCATTATTTTTCCTGCTTGGCGATACTTCTGGGTAAGAGAGGAATTACTTTACTTACAAATTCAGTGTGTATGTAGAAGTTCATGTTCATGTTCTCGGTATACTTTACTCCGAAATAATTGTGCATAGACTAGATTGCACACAGCCTCAATTGTTTCTGGGATTGTTCATCCACAACTGCCATCTTAATATTTCTGGATGTTCCATCATTTAGTATATTTCCAATTTATCATGCTGGATGAGGCTTAGCTACATAGGGTCTTGGGG
The DNA here is from genome assembly GCF_035594765.1 of Anolis carolinensis. Taxonomy (NCBI): domain Eukaryota; kingdom Metazoa; phylum Chordata; class Lepidosauria; order Squamata; family Anolidae; genus Anolis; species Anolis carolinensis. The sequence continues at coordinate 23,949,063 of NC_085844.1, read as the reverse complement.
TTTCTCTCCACCAACCACAAAAGCCAAAGTGACCCTGAAATCTGCTTCAGGTTGTCTTCATAATGTCCACATAATTCTCGTTCTTAACATAGGGTAAATTGGGTTGAACTGGTTTAGCTCCACATTAAGGAAAGTCAGGGAATGCTCCAGAGTTTCACCGAAACTGTGGAGCAGTCCCACACTTTGGGCAGAATATGGACAGCAGACCTGTTCCAATGCAAACCAGTCCACCACCACAGGCAGAAAGGCATGAATTGGGTCCAAGACAGCCCTGTCATCACTGTTGAATAGCCACAGGATCTGGGAAAGCTCTTTGCCATCATGGGTACCCTGTGTTGACATTAGCAAAAGTGCCCATGTGACTGGTCAGGAGAGAAATTGCTGTTCCGTCTTTCTGGTTTTGTGGACACATTTGTTGATGCCAGCATAAGGCACCCATGATGGTGAAGAATTGTCCTGCAACTCTGCAATCATTTGGCAGCAGTGACAGTGACAGGAAAGATAAGGTGATGGTCCAGACAAGTTGGATCATAGAGACTCCACTCGACCACTGTTGAGGGTCTGGGACAGAATACGATACCTAAATGCCTCTGCAACCTCTGTGCCCAGTCTAGAGCATCTCTCCTCTGGACTGGTCCTGAAATAGTTGACTGGGTGGTCCAATATTGCCAAATCATTCCAGGGTGTCTCAGCTCCTCTAGTCTAATCTTGGGGAGAGGACCAAGCTGTCCCACACCCCATTTTCTAAGGTTCATATCTGACTGCTGAGTTAACATAAATCCATCATGACAAGTACCCATTCATAACCTTTTACTTTATAATGGCATTATATATATATATATATATATATATATATATATATATATATATATATATGTAATGTTCGTTTTCACAATGGAGTAAACAACAAAACCACAGAACCAAATCACACCAAATTTGGCCACAAAAGACATAGTCATCCAAAATACGTGTTTCAAACAAAAAACCCTAGAAAAATAGTCCAAATTACAGAGCCTTTCTCCCCTTAACTGCCAGTTAGAAAGGTATGCCCTGCTGCCTTTAGGCCCGCCCCCTTTTGGCCCCGCCCCTTCATGTTCTAGCAACTCCCTCAGCCAAAATGGTGCCCAGGGCAGAGGCAGAGTGCACTTAAGGCCTCATCCACACTGCCTATAAAATACAGATTATCTGATTTGAACTGGATTATATAGCAGTACAGACTCAAGGCCCTGCCACACAGCTATATTGCCCAGAATGCCAAGGCAGATAATCCACAGTATCTGCTTTGAACTGGATTATCTGCCTTGGCATTCTAGGTAATATAGCTGTGTAGCAGGGCTTTGAGTCTACACTGCCATATAATCCAGTTCAGTGTGGATTTTATCCAGCTGTATAGAAGGGGCCTCATATAATCCAGTTCTAAGGAGATAATATAAGATTATATATATAATATGTAATAATTACTGTGGTATAATAATACAGAACAATATAATCTCTAAAATCAGGACAGTAAATAAAGAGCAACACTCCAAAAGCAGGGAAATTGGGAATTCCAGAAAGGAAACAATCAGGGCCAGCTGACACCTCCCAGCAAAGAATTCCCCTAGGCAGGAAGCAACCAGGCTTTGAAGCTGCAAGGCCATTGAATGCTAATCACGGTGCCTAATTGCAGCATTCATACCTGCCACATCGAGACTATTCATTGCTATTCAAACTGGCCAACCAAGGATTCTGCAAGGTAGAAAGCGGCCAGGTTTGCAAGCAGCAAGGCTATGCAGTGCTATTCAACCTGGCCAACCAAGATTTCCTCTAGATGAAAAACCCCCAGGCTTTGAAGCCACGAGGCTGCTCCGTCCCATTCAACCTGGCCTAGCAAGGATGCCCTATGTAGTAAGCGTCCAGGCTTTTAAACTGCAAGCGTATTCAGTGCAATTCAAGTTGGCCAAACAATGATTCCCCTACTAAGGAAGTAGCCAGGCTTCAAAGCGGCTCTTTGATTGAGGGTGCTACTCCAGCTACTCCAGAAAATGGCCAGGCTTTGAGGCTGCAAGGCTAGTTACTGTTATTCCACCTGGCCAACAAATGATTCCCATAAGCCACAGCAACACGTGGCTGGGCAAAGCTAGTGTCCTATAAGAATGGTGATGGCTTTTCCTGAGAGTGCTGTTGTATACTCTTGCAAGGCAGAGGTTTTGACTATATGTCCCTTGTAATCCTTTCCAGATCTATTATTTTCTGTTTCTGGAATAGTGATTTTCTTCCCCTTTTCTGGATACATTGGATTAACCTATAAAATTCAGTTTAGACCAAGGTTGGTTGGTTTTCCCCTGACATTAAGTCCAGTCGTGACCGACTCTGGGGTGTGGTGCTCATCTCCATTTCTAAGCTGAAGAGCCGGCGTTGTCTGTAGACATCTCCAAGGTCATGTGGCTGGCATGACTGCATGGAGCGCCGTTACCTTCCCGCCAGAGCGGTACCTATTGATCTACTCACATTGGCATGTTTTCGAACTGCTAGGTTGGCAGGAGCTGGGGCTAACAGCGGCCGCTCCCGCCACTCCCGGGGCTTGAACCTTGGGACCTTTCGGTCAGCAGCTCAGGGCAGAGAGTTTAGACCAAATGTATTTTTAAAAAAGACTTGGCGTTATGAAAACAAGCTGTTGTGTGGTTGTGTTTTATCATCTCTCATGTGTAAGCCTCAGTCAGGCTTTTAAAAAACCCTCCTTTCCTCATGGATAGCATTATCAAAATATATGCATAAGGTCTGTGAGATATATGTGGGCTGTGTCTTAGAAATGAATGATTGCAAAAAAAAGGTTAACATCCTTTCAGTGCTTGACTGCAGCCCTTTATCCATCCATATCTGCATTTTGTTGTGCTTCTGTGTTCATTAGAAATGCTATAAAACATCATATTCTCAAAAGTCTTTGAATTAGTCATCAGCCTAATGGGCACAGATGTATCATAATAAACTTTACTGACAGAGTTAGGCTTCAAGGGCACAAATTTGCATTAAAAACAATCAAGTTCAGCATGACAAAAATGACCTCTTTTCCATCAGCATGTCTTGCTTTAGGCCACTATTTCTTTTTAATGGCAGACTGTTCTGGGAAGTCAATAATTAAACTCTTAAATCTTGGATGGCCCACCCAAGTAACTGCTGATGAGCAAGATTTAGGGCACACCCAGAAATAAAGAAACATGGAGAGATGGGAAAACTTCACCACAGTTTTTATTTACAACCAGAGATCTCCAGGTGTATAGTCACTTGCAATATTAAGTACCATATTATGGGTGAGTCTGATCCAATCTCCACACTTGTGACCTTATCACATGTGACCCCTCACCTGCCACTGGTGACATTTTGCCAACATCACACAGAGGACGCATCGCCTAACTGGGACAGAAGTGTGCTGGGTCCACTAGAGCCAGCACAACACTGGAGCTTTCCTGTGTTGACGAGGAAGCATCCTAGGACACTTCCACGCCTGTTGGGGGGGAGACCACTGCTGGAAGTTGAAGGACATTGTGTAATGGGCTCCAACTGGCTCGCAAGAATCCTAGAATGCTTAAAATGGTAAGTGTGATGAAGTCCTTGGTAGCTGAGCTATAACTGGCCTTGAACTTTTACAAGCTTTTTAAAGAGCTGCCCTTGGGAGCAATGTCCCTTTGAAATCCATAGCTTTAAGGGCATAACCTCCCATTGGCATAATTAGACAGACTGTTCTGATTAATGTTTTGTCCTCCTAGTCAGGGGTTCCTTAGAAGCTGTAAAGTAAGTCTGATATGGCTCAGAGTAAACATCTGGAATTGCTAAACAAAACACTGAACCATATAGGATTGCAGCTTAAGTCAATACAGATGAAACAAAACTTTGTATCCAGGATCCACTGGAACAGAGCCTGAAATCTATCTATCTGTCTATCTATCTATCATCTATCTATCTATCTATCTATCTATCTATCTATCTATCTATCTATCTATCATCTATCTATCTATCTATCTATCTATAAATGCTCTGTCCACTTGTAGGACTGAGTTAACAACAATACCACTGGACCAAATATCACCAAATTTGGCAACAATATGCCAACACATCCAAGATATGTCCTTAATTCAACCCCCCCCCCCCACACACACACACAAAACCAATAATTTGGCCTATATCTATTTTTCACTCCTCCCCCTCCCTTTTCGGCCAGAATGGTACACTCCCCTCTTTTCCCTTTACTCTCTGCACTGCTGTAATTGATTGACAAGTCTCCTGATCTCTGTCGGAGTAACTGCAGGCCATGTGGGGAGATTTTCCAAGTTTAGGGTGGAACGGGCATTCCCACCAATATGGTCTTTATATATGTCCTGAAAATATGCTTCCCAGGACCCTGAGGGGATATGGCTTCCTATCGGAGGGCTAACATAGTTAGCTGTACATGATATGATATGCCAAAAAGTGGCTGAGTCTTTAGTTTGAACAGCTTGTATGAGTCGTGCCCAGTTGTTTTTTGAGTGTTCCCTTTTTTTTGGGCCAGCAGGTGCTTATAGCGTCTCTTCTGGTGGAGAAGCTCTTGTGCCACTAGAACTCCAATAGGCCTCAAAGGAGCTTTGAAAGCATTAGTACAATATTGTAGGGATGAACAGTTACAACTCAACTATCAGAAAACAAAAATCGTGGTGTTTGCTAAAAGACCTAAGCTCCACCACTGGACTATAGATGGAAACAAAATTGAGCAGGTCCCTTGTTTCAAATATTTGGGAGTAGTCCTCCACTCTTCCGGCAGCAGAAAAGCACATGGAGGCTATGTGGCAGAGAATGCACAAAGGAGTTCGTCTGCCATACTAAAATATCTGAGGTCAAAAGGGGGGCACTTTATACCAGCGGCACTCAAACTTTTTGAAGCCAAGTCAATGGCCCAACTCCTTTATGGGGCCCAAATAGGACCATTTTCTGACTTTGCCCCACTGGAGACTGTCCAATCCAAATTCTTAAGATCCGCCTGGTTTCCTGAGAGTTGAGGCCAGGGTGTGGATGGTAATATTGAATTACTGGCTCAGACTATCCCTCGCACCCCTGGGCCTTGCACCATTCTCTATGAAGGACAACTTTCAATCTAGTTGGCAAAAGGAGATACTACACAAACTTGCATCTCTAGGTCTATCCCCACAAATACTAACCAGCATGGGATATGACCAGGCCAAAGCCCAAATCAAACAACGCATAACAGACATTGAACGCCAAATAGATCTGTCTAATGCCCCTTCCTTTATCACCAGTGGAGACAGTAGAGGCTCTACCTCCCCTATGGATTATTTCACTAAGCTGGAGGTAGCCAACCATCGAAGAGCCTTCACCTTGGCTCGATACCATGTGCTTCCATCTGCAGTACTGGAAGGTCGTTACCAGAAGACCCCATACTCTGAGAGCCTATGTCCCTGTGACTCAGGTCACATAGAAACAACAGAACATGTGCTTCTGCAGTGCCTGTTTTATAGAGACATTCGTTTGCGTCTCATTATGCCATGGACAACTAAATACCCAGGATGCTCTGGACAATTTTATGTAACTTTACTTCTCTCAGATACCATCTCGGCTGTGACATACAACGTTGCCAAGTTCTGCACGGCTGCAATTAAAATTCAGCAGACAATGATTGAGAGCCAAAAGACTTAAGCATCTCCTACAGAGTATAGATGGGGAATCAGAAATAGACTGATAATTATAGTTCTAGACTGTTATTTACAGTTATGGTTACTCCCCCCCTCCCCCCGGTGTCATCCCCACTCCCTCCCTTGAGACTGCCCCAGAGGATCCTGTGGGATTAGTTGGGCTTCAATAGTTACTTGTATGTGGTCTTTAGCCTAGATTTTAAATCGGTAAATAATTCAATTTTATAATGGTTTTTTAATTTTTTATTATAATTTTATTATTATTAATGAAGTCTGACATGGATGTACAGAACTGGGTACCCCTGTTACGAGCTGGTCATTGACCATAATAAAAGTTTACTACTTACTACACTGTACAGTACAAGTTATCCCTTAGCATATTATAATTTTAATGTTTACATCAGTTTTTGCCCTTACTACTGGAAAAAGTAGAAACCGTAAAGAATTTGGTGTTTGATGCTTGTTACTTCCAAGGCCAAATGTGTAGTGTTTATTGGAAATGAATAAAGAATTCAGAAAGAATGGCTGAAGTTTCATTAAGCAGTATAATCATAAAACTATTAATTAAATTTCTCAAGAACCAGAAGAGGAAGCATTCTAGCCTAGAATGCAACCCCCTGAGAAATCTTTTCCAACTCATAAAAATCTTCTATAAGCATGTGTTTGAATATCTGAGGACTTGCTGAACATTATAATTAGAAGTTGGCAACAGTAAAGATGAACTTTGACAGATATAAATGTCTGTAGAAGAATTTTTTGACAGGCATCTAATCTCTAGGAAGGCCAAGGCAGTATGGTTTTCTTCATGCTGGAATTGACTGTATCTATTGATTTTTGCCAGTGAAGATGGAAAAGAACATCACTTTCTTTCAGACTTGAATAATAAATCATTTTCTCATTAAGAAAAGGTTCAAGACAGCTACGAGTAATGCACACAAAAACAAAAAAGCCATTGAAAACACAACAATAATGTGCATTCAATTAGCTGAAAACCTGTCTTCAGCATTAGAAAAGGCTACATGACATGATATCATACAGTATCTCATCATTATAGGCTATCACTCATGGCCAAGTATGATAGTCTTCCAAGTGTAGTCTTGATGGTGAGTCTGTAAGTGACTGCAGAAATCTATTCTGGATCTACTTGGTCTTTCGCAGTGAGGACATACGTAGGTGCTTCAAGCAAACTCTTGTCAGGACCACCTTCCTTTGCTACATGACAACTACCTTTCTGTATAAGAAAATATTTTGCCTGTCCCTGGAGAAAACAAATCTAGCCTCCCTTTGCAAGAAGTTTACTTGTTTATTTACTTATTCAAAGAGGTTCCATAGTCAGAGGCCAGCAACTGAGAAAGCCTTCTCTCACATCCTCAACAATCTCACATCTCAATTTGTTTCATTCAGTTCAGTTTGCCTTTGATAAGAACTTCCATCTGGAATTGCTGATAAGAACTTATCTAAAACCACAAAATATAAGAAGTTTTCCAAACCTACAAATTACTTGATAGATACAAATGACAGGGAGAGTTTTTAATGACTATAAGAGAAAACAAAACTGATTCATTCATCACTCATCAGGACACACTTGTCACACCCAACTTCTGTTCCATAACTACATGCATCAAGAAGCACCACCAAAACTTTGGAAGGGCACCAACTTGCTGACATGAAGTTTACCGCAGGGCTGTGGTTCAGAAACTGAGGTGCGTGAGGAGAATAGAGTTGTTTTCAGATAAATCTGACAGTATTCCATTTCAAAAGGATGCAGTTGCCTCACAGCCTAGATAATTCTGAAGCTTCTGACATGTTTATCTGATGGCCATCTCAGCTGCCAGCCAATTTGCAAGATGAGCAATAAGCATAATTTCCCCAAATCCTCCTGATCAGAGACCAAATATAGCTTAATCTGGACAATAGGAAGCAAAAAAGCAATGAAGCTGAAAGCAAAAGCATTTAGTTTTATTGCATTAAAATAAACAAAACAGATTATTATTATTTCTGTGAGAGTGACAGCTAGTGACTGAGGAACGGTGCACAAAAATAATTGACTGGCTTCTCGCTGCTTTAAAACTGTTAACAAGCTGTCTTTCTCTTTTAATTGAACACTGATTATAATCCATTATTTCAAGCTGGATTTTCAAAAGAAGTAAAGACGTATTTTAATGTGGCTTCACCAGGAATTACTACAAATGCAAACAAGGATGAAATTTTGTCTTTTATCGGCAGTGTCTTTGCAAATAGTTAAAAGTATAGGATTACCTACATAGGCAGGGATGTTTTTTGTGTGTTTTACAAAATATAATAAGGTGTGTGTGTGTGTGTGTGTGTGTATATATATATATGAGATTTGTTCCTGGGATTTATTTAGAGTCTCAGTTATCCAACACTCGCTTATCCAATGTTCTGGATTATCCAACGCATTTTTGTAGTCAATGTTTTCAATACATCGTGATATTTTGGTGCTAAATTCATAAATACAGTAATTACTACATAGCATTACTGCGTAGTGAGCTACTTCTTCTCTCAAATTTGTTGTATAACATGATGTTTTGGTGCTTAATTTGTAAATTCATAACCTAATTTGATGTTTAATAGGCTTTTCCTTAATCTCTCCTTATTATCCAACATATTTGCTTATCCAACGTTCTGCCAGCCCGTTTACATTGGATAAGTGAGATTCTACTGTATATAAATTAATTTTTATTTATATACATTAACAACTTACAGAACAAAACACAAAATAATGAACATTTTACAAACACATAACCCCGCCACCAAGGCCTGAACAAGTATCATTTCCTTTACCATAAAATTTATAAGTCAACCATTAAACAAATGTCATATCCAAAATTCCTGACCAACAAGGTTGTATTGTTTTCCTTTTTTATTATCTAGAACGAAGCCTCCGGTGGCATAGTGGATTAAAGCCTTGTGACTTAAAGGTTGAGTTGCTGACCTGCAGGCTGCTAGGTTCAAATTCCACCCGGGGAGACTGCAGATGAGCTCCCTCTATCTTCTCCTGCTCCATGCGGGGACATGAGAGAAGCCTCCCACAAGGATGGTAAAAACATCAAAACATCTGGGCATCCCCTGGGCAATGTCCTTGCAAACGGCCACTTCTCTCACTCCAGAAGCGACTCAAGTTGCTCCTGACATGGGAAAAAAAAAACAATTTTCTAGAACATATTTAATAAAAACTGACCAGTATAAATCAAAATCAGGTCTGTTAGTTTCCCCCCTGAACACCCTCATTTCTATTGATAATTCATCATTTAAGGCTACATTCCATACCTCCTCATAACATGCTTCCAGTGTGAGATTGGCTAGTATCTTCTAATTCCTTGCAATTATGTCTTGCTACTGTGAGTAAAATAATCACCAATTCTTTCTTTTCCATTTCTAAATTCAACTTTGTAGTGCCCATTAATAATGCTAACCTAGCATCTGGGGTGATGTTTAATCTTATAATGTTACCAATTTCTAGAAATATGTTGTTCCAAAAACTCTTCAACTGGGGGCATTCCCACCATAAATGAAAATATGTCCCTTTGTGCATATCACATCTCCAGCAGAGGTTGCTTTGTTTCCTATCCATCTAATGTAGTTTAACTGGTGTGGTATACCATCTCCATATGACTTCATATATATTTTCTTTTAATCTTACTGACAGATTCTTAACCACTCTCCACTTTAGAACCCTTTTCCAATCGACATACGTCAGAGGCCCTAGCTCTACATCCCAGACCTTTTCTAACAGTTAAATGTAGATAATATTTTTATTTTAAAAATGGTGATTCTGCCGAACCATGAAAGATTAAATTTTTTATATTCCAGTAATCGTTCTTGGATTTCCCTAAATAGTCTATCAAAATTTAATTTTTAAAACTCTGAATAATTAACGGGTATTGTAACTCCTAAGTACTTAATTTTGCTTCTAATCTTAACCTTAAATTATTATTAACCATTATTTTCTCTTTGTCCTTTCCCTCCAGGTTTATTGTCCTTACCTCCATTTTCTTCCAATTAATTATTAAACCTGTTATTTTTCCAAACTGTTTTAGATGTAGTTTATCCGATCTAGTGTCCTATCTGGATTCCTGACTGTTAAAAGCGTATCAACTGCAAATAAGCTGATTTTGAAGGTTTGTTATATTAATCACACTGGTTAATCAACAAATCCAGGTCCCCCTGTGGCGCAGCGGGTTGAACTTGCTGACTGAATTGTCAGTGGTTCGAATCCGGGAAGCACGGTGAGCTCCTGCTGTTAGCCCTAGCTTTTGAAAACCTAGCAGTTCGGAAACATGCAAACATGAGCAGATCAATAGGTACCGCTCTGGTGATAAGGTAACGGCCCTCCATACAGTCATAACAGCCACATGACCTTGGAGACGTTTATGGACAGCGCTGGTTCTTCAGCTTAGAAATGGAGATGAGCACAACCCCCAGACACAACTAGACTTAATGTCAGAGGAAAACCATTACCTTTACCTTAATCAACAAATCCACAGCAATGCTTCAACGTAGCAGACATCATCTGCTTGTCAAAAGTGGGCAAACGTATAAGATACCTTCACAATTTAGTCTAATAGTTGTATTTAGGAGTTTATTATTTTGTATATTAAAGTGTTGTTAGCTGAAGCTGCAGAAATCAGATGGGAGATTACTATTACAATCCTCCCTTGTCCATAGCAGATAGTAGGGAAGGAACATAGGAGCTACACTTAACACTTCTGCACCCATTTTATTGTGATGACTCATGGGCCTTGTAGTCCTGTTCCTAGTACTATTGTGGCAGACGAAGAGGAAAACATGGGATTTTTGCCGGTTCAGCCAGAGCCGGAGCCTCTCCACCTGGAGGATGTTTGCCCTCAAGAATTCAGCCAAACAGGCCTTGGGCAGAACTCCCCCCCGTTTTCCCGGAGGGACAATTATACTAGAGATAGAGGAGTCAGAGAAGCTAATCGCCGAAGCCTGAGAATCGCTGCCAAACAACTGGCTGATTAGGTCTGCTTCCCTTGGGAAATTCTAAGGAGTCATGCATCTGGACAGAGTTGGGTTTCGCTTCTCGTTCTCTAGGGAAAGAGTTCCGTTGGCAGGAAAACGAGACCCAATATAGGTGTTTGTCGCAAGGGAAACTTTGCGGAGTCAATTGATCAGCTTGAGGAGAGAGATCGTGTGTGGACTTCGTAATCCCTGTTCCCTGCTTCCCGGATCAAGTTTCAAGTCTTCCTTGTCTCACAGTTGCCACGGACTTTGTTCATGCTTCATGTTTGCCTCGTTTCAAGTCCTGGATCAAGTCAAGAATTAAGTTTATTTCCAGCCTTGTTGTCAAGCTTCATTGGACTTTAAAGACTCTGTTGTTTCCCCACACTATTGCTTGGCAAAGTGTGTGTTTCGGTCAAGTGGATTAAAACTTTGAACTCTAATATCTTATATTGGACAATACTTTTCTGGACTATATTTGACCTTATCTGAAAGGTCTGATTCTGAACTATATTCTTCACTTGTTTTTATTGACTTTATATATTTCTTTAATAAAGATATTAGATAGATTCTGGCCTCTGTGTAAGGTTATTGGTGCTCTGCAGCCTGGGTCCTGACAGTTTGACTCCGCCACCTTAAGCACCAAACAACCTAAGGCCAGAATGTCTACAGGAACCAGAGCGGAGGCTCAACCGCCCAGTTACACCATTTCCCAACATGAATTCAATAGAATCCGAGACACTCTCCGAACGCAGGAGGGAGAAATACGGGGCTTGAAGGAACGCGGAGTCCGTCTCCCTGCCCTAGCGCTACCAACCAAGTTTTCTGGAGAAGCCTCCAAGGTTCATGTTTTCCGTCGCCAGTGCCAGGCGTACATAGAAGCCCGCCAAGCCGAGTTTCCCCAAGAAGATGTCAAAGTGGCGTGGATCTACAGTCTCCTAGATGGACCTGCGGCCAATTGGGCGACGGCGCTATTTGATGCGGGTTCCACGCATCTAAGCTCCGCGCAAAATTTCTTGAACCACCTTAGAAAGACCTGGGGGATCGAGGACGATGAGGAGGCGGCCGGCCATAAACTCCGGCGTCTCTTCCAAGGGCACAGGCCGTTGTCCCGGTACATAGCCGAGTTTCGGGTGCTGGCTCAGAGCACCGGCTGGAACGATATAGCCCTTAGAGGACAGTTTCGCGAGGGCCTCAACATCGAGATCTCTAAGGTGGATCCTCCAGGGACTCTTGAGAGACTCATCAACCAGTGTTTACGAGCCGAAGCCCTAATAGCCAACAAAAAACAGTGGCTCCGAGGCCAGAGTGGAAGAGCCGGAGTGAAACCTCCCGCTTCTGCCAGTGTTCAGCCACGTCCAGTATGGAGATCCCCACCGCCAGCCCCAAACCCCGTGGAAAGCGAGGAGGAGCCGATGCAGTTGGGCAATGTGCGCCCCAGACTAGATGTTGCCGAAAAGGCCCGCCGCCAACGTTTGAATTTGTGTTGGTACTGCGGGAATGGGGGCCACTTCGCCAGAGAATGTCCAGCCAAAAGGAAGCCCGCCGCCCGCCTGGCGGCGGCGGCGTCCTCCATGGAGCCGGAGGCGGCCGAGGCGGCTGGAGCCAAGCCGGCGGGGGAAGCCAGTGACCGGGCGTAGAGAGGCTCACCAACCCGGTCAAAAACCCAACTCAAGAGCCGCAAACGGGGGTCCTATTTCTCCTGGTGGTCACGCTGTGGTCAGTGAAAAAAGGACCCGTCATGATCCATGCCATGATAGACTCAGGGGCAACAAACAATTTCATCGATAGAGAGTATGCCGACTCTCTGGGATTACAATATCATGATTTCAAGAATGCCCGAGTGGTGCAGGCCATAGATGGCCGACCCCTAAAGACAGGTCCAGTAAGCCAATGGACTGAACCCACCAGAATGTGGATAAGAGAACACATGGAAGAAATTTCTTTCTTCGTTACCGAGGTTCCCCACTTCCCTGTGATTTTGGGAATTCCATGGCTGATGCTCCACGACCCGAACATCTCCTGGTCCAACAGAGAACTGCAGTTCGCCTCAAGATATTGCCAAAACCATTGTCTAGTAGCCAAGGTCTGCCAAGCCACAGACGCAGAGCCCATCATCACCTTGCCCAAGAAATATTCGGACTTTTGGGATGTTTTCAATGAAAAGGAAGCCGAGAAACTACCCCCACATAGACCCTACGACTGTGCCATTGACCTGGTGGAGGGGGCCCCAATTCCGCGAGGACACCTCTACTCCCTGACTGAACCAGAGCAAGAAGCTCTCAGGGAGTTCATAGAGTCAAACCTCCGCAAGGGGTTCATCAGACCCTCTCAATCCCCAGCAGCTTCCCCAGTGATGTTTGTGAAAAAGAAGTCAGGGGACCTACGCTTGGTTGTGGACTATAGAGCATTGAACAATATCACGAAGCGGAATCGCTACCCCCTGCCTCTGATCTCGGACCTATTAGACCGGCTCCGAGGGGCCAAGGTTTACACCAAGCTGGATCTCCGCGGGGCTTACAATCTAGTTCGCATTAGAGAAGGGGACGAATGGAAAACCGCCTTCCAGACTAAATTCGGATTATTTAAGTCCCTAGTCATGAATTACGGATTATCCGGAGCTCCCACAACATTCCAGCATTTTGTCAACGATATCTTCCAGGATTATCTAGATCGGTTCTTGATCATATATTTGGAGGATTTTTTGGTATATTCTAGATCACAATCAGAACACGAACAACACGTCAGAATGGTGCTACAACGATTGCGGGATCATGGACTATATGCCAAGTTAGAGAAATGCGCCTTTGATCTACAAGAGGTAGACTTCCTGGGATACCGCGTCTCGCCACTAGGGCTCTCCATGGACCCGGCAAAGGTTTCAGCAGTATTGGAATGGCAGGCGCCAACCAACAAGAAGGAAGTACAGCGCTTCTTGGGGTTTGCAAACTAATACCGCAAATTCATTCCAGACTTCGCACGCTGGTCTGACCCAATCACCAGCTGCATCCGAGGGAAACAACCTTTCCGCTGGACGGAGCAAGCGGAGAAAGGGTTCCACCAGCTAAAGCAGTTATTCACGACCCAGCCAATTCTACAGCACCCTGATCCTAAAACCCCTTTTGTCGTGCAGGCTGATGCCTCTGATGTGGCAATTGGGGCTGTACTCATGCAACCAGTGGGAGAATATCTTCATCCTTGTGCCTATTGCTCCCGTCAACTAACAGCCCCAGAGAGAAATTACACTATTTGGGAGAAAGAACTTTTGGCCATAAAGGCAGCTTTTGAAAATTGGAGACATTGGTTGGAAGGGGCCAAATTCCCCATTGAAGTTCATACTGATCATCGAAATCTAGAACACCTAAGGACCGCACGGAAGTTAAATCAAAGACAGCAGCGCTGGGCTTTGTTCTTTGAACGTTTTGACTTCCAGATCCATTATGTGACCCCAGCTCAGACCAAGCAAGCAGATGCTCTATCACGGAAACCAGAGTATGCTGCAGGACGCAGAGAGACCTCAGAATCTCGATTGCTGCAACCCGAAAACTTTGCCACACTCACAGTGGGAAACACCAAATCCACTCCAATTGAACCAACTCCCTCTAAACCGGAACCCCTTTCCACTCAAGAAATTAGAGCCAGTCAACAGACAGATGCGTGGGCTCAAGAACAGATTCGCCAAGGACTACGTTTCCCATTCTCACTTAAGGATGGACTATTATGCTACAGGAACCATGTTTACATCCCTCCAGGTCCTGGCAGAGAAAAAGCACTTCATTTGTGTCATGACAGCAAACCAGCAGGACATTTTGGATTATTTAAAACCATGCGCTTGATTCTGCGAGATTTCTGGTGGCCCAAGATCCGCAAGGATGTGGAGAAATATGTCAATACCTGTCCTGTATGTCAGCGTTCCAAGACACGAAGGGAGAAGCCGTCAGGGCTACTGCATCCCCTTCCCACTCCTTCTCGTCCATGGGAGATAATTTCCGCGGATTTTATCACTGACTAACCACCCTCCCTTGGATTCACCACGATTCTAGTAGTGGTGGACCTTTTTACCAAGTTGGCCTATTTCATCCCATGTAATGGTCTCCCCACGGCCAAAGAGACTGCAGATTTATTCCTTCAACATGTTTTCCGACTACATGGATTGCCCAAGAGTTTAGTCACTGACCGTGGATCTCAATTCACCTCTCGTTTCTGGAAAGCACTACAAAAACTATTGGGCATAGACTCTCGTTTATCTTCAGCTCACCATCCCCAAACGGATGGGCAAACTGAGCGCACCAATGCCACTTTGGAACAATACCTTCGTTGTTATGTAAATTACCAACAGGACAATTGGGCTTCCCTATTACCTCTATCGGAATTTGCTTACAACAATGGGGTCCAGGCTTCAACTAAGGAAACCCCGTTCTTTGCAAACTACGGTTTCCATCCACGCTTCTTTCCTTCTGTCATTGAAACCTCAGAAGTCCCTGCAGCGGAGGACTGGCTGCAGGAACTCACAGCGGTACAACAACTCTTGCATCAGCAACTGGATCAAGCCAAGGAGGACTATAAACGCCATGCCGACGGTCATCGCCAGCCGGGCCCCGAGATCAAGGTATGAGATCGGGTTCTGTTGTCCACTCGCTTTTTGCCCTCCCACCGTCCCTGCCGGAAGTTAGATGCCCGTTTCATTGGTCCCTACCCAGTGGTGGCGCAACTTAACCCCGTGACTTTCAAACTCCAACTTCCGCACTCCATGCGCATTCATCCGGTGTTCCATCGTTCCCTGCTCCTTCCGGCGGATGGTGTACGCCTCGATGCGAGCCGGCCGGCCCCCGCCCCTGTTTTGGTGGACGGAGAGGAGGAGTTCGAGGTTCAGGACATTTTGGATTCTCGCTTCCATCGCTGCCGCCTTCAGTATCTGATTGACTGGGTAGGTTTTGGCCCCGAAAAACGCTCCTGGGAAGACGCTTCCACAGTCCATGCCCCCGACTTAGTCCGCCGCTTTCATCAGGCCTACCCTACCAAGCCGCGGCCCCGCGACTCGAGGAGAGGGGCCCAGTTTGAGGGGGGCCTTGAGCGCGGGGATAGTGTGATGACTCATGGGCCTTGTAGTCCTGTTCCTAGTACTATTGTGGCAGACGAAGAGGAAAACATGGGATTTTTGCCGGTTCAGCCAGAGCCGGAGCCTCTCCACCTGGAGGATGTTTGCCCTCAAGAATTCAGCCAAACAGGCCTTGGGCAGAACTCCCCCCCCCCGTTTTCCCGGAGGGAAAATTATACTAGAGATAGAGGAGTCAGAGAAGCTAATCGCCGAAGCCTGAGAATCGCTGCCAAACAACTGGCTGATTAGGTCTGCTTCCCTTGGGAAATTCTAAGGAGTCATGCATCTGGACAGAGTTGGGTTTCGCTTCTCATTCTCTAGGGAAAGAGTTCTGTTGGCGGGAAAACGAGACCCAATATAGGTGTTTGTCGCAAGGAAAACTTTGCGGAGTCAATTGATCAGCTTGAGGAGAGAGATCGTGTGTGGACTTCGTAATCCCTGTTCCCTGCTTCCCGGATCAAGTTTCAAGTCTTCCTTGTCTCACAGTTGCCACGGACTTTGTTCATGCTTCATGTTTGCCTCGTTTCAAGTCCTGGATCAAGTCAAGAATTAAGTTTATTTCCAGCCTTGTTGTCAAGCTTCATTGGACTTTAAAGACTCTGTTGTTTCCCCACACTATTGCTTGGCAAAGTGTGTGTTTCGGTCAAGTGGATTAAAACTTTGAACTCTAATATCTTATATTGGACAATACTTTTCTGGACTATATTTGACCTTATCTGAAAGGTCTGATTCTGAACTATATTCTTCACTTGTTTTTATTGACTTTATATATTTCTTTAATAAAGATATTAGATAGATTCTGGCCTCTGTGTAAGGTTATTGGTGCTCTGCAGCCTGGGTCCTGACATTTATGAAGGGTAGTCTTTGGAACTCTTTTAGGTCCTGTGACTTAGGAGGTGGAGGAAGAAGACTACCATTGGGGTTGACATGTGGGTCATCTCAAGACTTTGGGGTGGGGGTCCATGGATCTCCCTTAGCAGATGGCTGGATCAGCAAGGTGGTTTGCCCAAGAAAGACTAAGAAAGATGTCAGGAGATTAAACCTCCCGCGTATGATCCCACACTAGGTTGCTCCCTTCTCTTGAACCTTTCCATATTCAATGAAGTTTAAATAAGTAAAATGTTAAGTAAAGTGGCCAGTTTTGGTGACTGGTCTTGATGTGTCATAGTGGATCACCAAAGATTAGAGGTAGCAATGACCAAAAACAAAAACAAGATTTAAAAATACCTTGGCAAACAAACCTGCATATCCTTTTGAAGCTTAACTAATTAATACTTGTAATATTGTTTCTTTTCACTTTTTTTGGCCCAGGTAAGACTATACAATTGTCTCCACACCCTGCCAAGGCAGTTGGCATGCTACAAAGGCAGGCGTAGTGGGACACTTAGGGGCTTGGCTTTAATTAATTTGCAAAGCATTGTGAAGGTCACTAGTGTGCAATAAAGCACCATTTTTGGAAAAATGTCTGAAGAGATTCAAAACCTATAATGAGTTTCGTAATAATAAGAGAAAATGTCAAATGAATCATTTGATGTGCTGATGACCAGGGACTGCTTTATCCCAGTATATTACTGTTACAGTCCTTATTGTGCTTCTCTGTATGTGTTTGTAATAAGCATTTCATGGTCTGATTTTTACTTTACCTGGGAAATGTTCTCCAGGATCTTGTTACTCACTACCTGATTCTTCTTTAGTGTCAGAGAGTTAACTGGAGGCTTTCAGAAAGCAAACCATCTGTTCTGCTAACCATCAAGCCATCCCAGCTTCTTGGGGATGACACCAAATAGAAGACAAAAGGCATCTTAAAGACCATCTGGTAGAAGGCTATTTGTTTGTTTATTTATTTGATTTAATATCACATCATTTCTCAAAATAGGGACCCTAGGGAGCTTACAAAAAAAAAGCTAAAACAAAATACCAATGACAATTCTGTTTTTTAAAAAAGTTTTGAAAACAAGCAAATAAGTTATCACACTAAAATACCATTATTTTAAAATAAGATAAAATATTTTCAAACATAATCTCCTTCGGTAACTTTAGTCATTTACAAACATACATAAATTCTGTCATACATAATGTTATGCTTCTTTTCTTTTCATTTTTGTCCTTTCCTTCCTTTCCTTTCCCTTTTCCTCTCCTCTCATCCCCCCCCTCCTCCTCCTCCTCCTATCACATAAGGTATTTTAAGTTTACAGTTGTGTTAAATAGCAATGTGGTGCAAGTGCAGACGTCAATGGATACTATCAACTACACGCCCCCCCCCCCAAAAAAAAAACCACAAATGAATCCTAGAAAATATATGTCAGACCCCTGGCTGCTGGGCACCAATAACCGTACACGGAGGCCAATCTCTATCTAATATCTTTATTAAGGAAATATTTAAAAGCAATAAAAACAAGTGAAGAATATAGTTCAGAAGCAGACCTTTCAAATGAGGTCAAATATAGTCCAAAAATGTATTGTCCAATAAATGATATTAGAGTTCAAAGTTTTAATCCACTTGACCGAAACACACACTTTTGCCAAGCAATAGTGTGGGGAAATGTCAGAGTCTTAGAGTCCAATGAAGCTTGACAAGAAGGCTGGAAATAAACTTGGTTCTTGGCTAGGTCCGTGACTAGAAACAAGGCAAAACGTGAAACGTGGAGCAGGGTCCGTGGTTACACAGCAAGGCAAGGCAAAGGCTTGAAAGCTTGATCTGGGAAGCAAGGAACTGGGGTTACGAAGTCCACACACGATCTCTCTCCTGAAGCTGATCAATTGTGTTAAGACTTAACTTTATGCTTGCAGAGTCTCAGCGCCTTCCAGTAGCTTACATCTGCTCAGTACTTTCAGTCTGCTTCCATAGTAGACTCTTGAGCACATGCCCGGCCATTGTCAGTTTTTACTACTGTCTTTCCCCTAGTCTAGATGATATTACAGACTTACCACAGAACGTAGTATCTTGTCCAAGTAGTAGTAGGTTTAATTACATATAGACGTCACGACATCAAAAGGAAAAGGAATGGGGGAGGGAAAAAACACTGAACATGGTTCCTTATATACAATACATACACATAGTAATCACTGATTGGTTACCAACTAATTAACCCAACCCAAACTCAGGATTGCATCATTGACAATCACCTAGAGTAGGCCCAAACACATTCCCCAAATGATTCCCAATAGAAGCCCATTAGCAGTGCATGACTCAGTAAAACCTAACACCCCTCCTCATGCACTGACTAAACCCAACATTTCTGAAAACTTTAGAAACTTTTCTTCACCTAAAGCTTTTGTCAACACATCTGCAAAATTTTCTTCACTTCTTACATAGTTCAAACACATCTCACCATTGCTAACTAATTCTCTTACATACGCATGTCTAACACCAATATATCTAGACCTAGCTTTCAGACTCTCCATTTTTGCCAAATCTATACACGTTTGTGAATCTACAAAAACTTGAACTTTATCTTCCAAACTAATACCAGCATCTTCAACTAACTTCTTGATCCACATCATTTCCTTACATGCTTCCGTCAAACTGGCAAACTCAGCTTCAGAAGTTGACAAACAAACAACCGCTTGTTTTCTAGACTTCCAACTCAAAAGACAATCTCCTAACTTAATCACAAAACCACTCACAGATTTGTGATTTTCTACATCAGCAAAACTGCTGTCACTATAGACCGACAAAACACTCTTATCAAAAGGTTTCACCTCAAAAACCTTATTGATCGATCCTTTCAAATACCTCAACACTCTCTTCAAACCATTCCAATCTGTGCAACTTGGACTTTGAACTCTTCTACTCAAAACTGATACAGCATAAGAAATATCAGGCCTAGTCAATCCAGCAATGTACTGGAGACTCCCTACGATAGACCTATATAACTCAGGAAACTTAAACTTCTCACCAGCAACTTGTTTTAAAAACTCCACTGCCATTGGTGTGGCTGCACACTTAGCATCAGACAAACCAGTCTTCTCCAACAACTTGCTTATTTTATCACACTGACTTAGCAAAATTCTGTGCTCAGTTCTGACTACACTTAAGCCCAAATATTTGCTGACATTTCCTAAATCTTTGATACGCAACTTTTTACTCAGACTTCTATGAACTTCGTCAACAACATCGTGATTCTGTGCTAACACAAGTACATCGTCAACAAACACAACTAACAACACCTGTTCATTACCAGAACCACGTATATAGAAACACGCATCTTGAGAGCTTCTTGTAAAACCCAAACCACACAACAAACCGTGCAAATGATGGCTCCAATTTCTCGCTGATTGCTTTAATCCATATAATGCTCTGTTCAATCTGTATATACCAGTAGGAGAATCATCCTCAAAACCAGGAATTCTTGACATAAACACTGTCTCATCCAAGTTTGCATTTAGATATGCAGTTTCGACATCGAAATGTCTTACCACTAACTGCTTGGCACAGGCCACAGACAAAACCAACCTGAGTGTCTCACACTTGACCGTAGGAGCAAACACTTCATCATAATCTTCAAATAACTTTTGTTGAAAACCCTTTGCAACAAGTCTAGCCTTATAAACAAAACTACCATCTTCCACTACCTTTCTACGAAAAACCCACCTACAGCCAATTACATTGCTGTCTTTTGGTGGCTCCACCACTGACATCACATTAAGTCTCTTTAACGAATTAAACTCCTTCTTCATTGCCATTTTCCACAACTCTTGCTCACTTGGAGACCTTTCCAAAACTTCAGCATAACTTAGAGGTTCAGTCCACTGTCCTGATACCTGACCAACCTGAAATCTTTTAGGCGGTACTCCCTTATTCTTTCTTTCACTTCGCCTAACCACTGGTACAATTTTCTCTGTTTTTACAACCTTCCTTTTATTTAAAGACTCGTCTTCTTCACTGGAAGAACTTTCACCCTTTTCATATCTTTTCCTCTTACTAATCTGTTCAGAAACATCACTGCCACCTTCCAATGAATCTTCTGCATCTATCAACTCTCTTTTCACATTCTCCATGTTTGTGGTTAACTGATGCCCCATGGGCAAAAACACTTCTTCATTCGCATGAATCCTATCCCATCCTGAGTGCACATCAAATTTCACACTCCTTGAAACAACCACTCTTTTGTCAGGACCCAAAAAACGGTACCCTTTAGTAAAAGCTTCATACCCTAAAAACCTCATTTTTCTCCAAATTTGGCTCCTCTTAGCACGCTGCTGCACTGGCACAAGCACATGTGCAAAACTACCAAACACACGAAGAAATTTTAAATCCGGCTTCTTCCCAAAAAACAGACTGTATGGGGTATCATTAATACTGGAAGACCACACACGATTCAGAACATAACTAGCTGTATTAATGGCCTCCGCCCAAAAACCACTACTCATCTGAGCATCTTCAAGCATCCGCTTCATCATCCCCTCCAAGAGTCCTAACCACCTCTCTGCAACTCCATTTTCTGCTGAACTGTGCGGATTACTCCTTTGATGAATCATACCACGATCCTTGAACAACTTATCCATTTTTTCATTAACAAACTCAGTTCCCCTGTCAGTTTGCACCTTCATCACACGCTTACCTGGGAACTGCCGTTCAACCAGATTAAGCCACTGTTTAAACTTTTCAAAAACTTCATGTTTTCCTTTTAACACATAAACAAAATTGAACCGAGAAAAATCATCCACTATTATCAGGAAAAATCTAGCCCCTCCCAAGCTCAAAGGCATTGGGCCTGCAACATCACAATGAACTAACTGAAGAATGTCACTAGTCCTTCTTAAACTTTTTCTAGTCACAGAATATCTCTTCAATTTTGTTCTATTACAAATGTTACAATCAAGAAAATTATCACAGTTAGACAGCTTTAACCCACATGAAAGCACAGTGTTCTTTAGAGCTTTGTAACCCACATGTCCCATCGTCCTATGGAATGCATGTATACAATTCATATGCAGAGGAACATTTTTTAAACAATTTAAATCATTGTCAAAATCCCCATTAGTAAAAAATAAACCATTCTTTTCAACCAACTTTGTAGCAATTCCATTATCCTTGCACACAATTTGATTACTTTCATTTTTGAAAATCACATCAAAACCTTGTTTAAGTAACAGAGAAACACTTAACACATTGTGTTCTATCTCCTTTACAAACAAAACATCAGAAATTATTGTCTTTAAACTGTTCACAAACACATTGCCTTGCATTTGAACATTTAAAATTTTTCCATCAGCTAAACATACATAATTAATACTGGGTGAATGAGCATCTAACAAAACATTTTCTTTATTCACAATGTGAAAACAGCTCCCAGAATCCACAATGAAAATGAGACCATTCTGATTACTGTTCATCCTATCAATTAACATTAGTCTTTGCCTTGAAAAACCTTGACGCGAAGCATCCTTATCCTCTACAGCTGGTTTGACAAAAGTTTTTCTTCTCCCCTTATCTTTTACCGGACAGTTTTTTGGCAAAATGCCCTGGACGCTTGCAAAAATAACAAGTTTTAATTGCAGCACAAGTGTTTGTACACTGTTGAGAAGAACTAGATCCAGAAAAGTCTTTCCTTTTCATCTCTTGGCAGCTTTGAAATTCCAAAAGTTTATTTACAATCAGATTAGGTGTAAGTTGATCATCTGGCAGCACACTTAACGAACCCACAAGCGTATCATAGCCTTTGTTTAAAGCAGAAAGTAACACCATAGCTTTATGCTCTTCAGAAAACTCTAGTTTTCTAGCAGATAAGTCATTAAATAAACACATCATGTTATCAATAAACAGTTTCACATCCTCCCCAACATTTAGCTTCATGCTGTAAAGCCTTCTACACAAGGTAACTTTTGCTCCAGCTGACGGTCTTTGTAGCAGCTCCTTTAAACCATTCCAGGTCTCCTCTGCAGTTTTAAAGTTTCTCACATGGCAGAGCATTCGATCACTCAAACTGAGAATAATAGTAGCTCTTGCTTTTTCATCCAACTCGACTTCTTCTTCCTTGGTTGGATCTGGTCTGGTCTGAACAGATTTCCATAATCCTTCTCTAATCAGTAGGCACTGCATCCGTTCAGCCCACAACAGGTAATTCTCCGAAGTCAGCTTTTGAAAAGAAAACAGAGCAGCTCCAGCCCCTCCTTGGCTTGGTAACGCCATCGTCAGATAAGGTTAGTAACAAAAAATAATAACAACCCTATCTAGACAAGATAATATATTATCTTGTCTGAGCAGAATGTAATACCACTAGAAAAGGAAAAAAACAAATAGAAAAACTGACAAAACACAGACAATCTAGCCCAAAGAGATTCCACCTGGACTTGCAGCAGAGACCATAGTAGCAGAGACAGCTTTCTGGTTCTTCTGGTTTTTCTGGTTCTTCTGGGCCCATAACCTGTTAAGACTTAACTTTATGCTTGCAGAGTCTCAGCGCCTTCCAGTAGCTTACATCTGCTCAGTACTTTCAGTCTGCTTCCATAGTAGACTCTTGAGCACATGCCCGGCCATTGTCAGTTTTTACTACTGTCTTTCCCCTAGTCTAGATGATATTACAGACTTACCACAGAACGTAGTATCTTGTCCAAGTAGTAGTAGGTTTAATTACATATAGACGTCACGACATCAAAAGGAAAAGGAATGGGGGAGGGAAAAAACACTGAACATGGTTCCTTATATACAATACATACACATAGTAATCACTGATTGGTTACCAACTAATTAACCCAACCCAAACTCAGGATTGCATCATTGACAATCACCTAGAGTAGGCCCAAACACATTCCCCAAATGATTCCCAATAGAAGCCCATTAGCAGTGCATGACTCAGTAAAACCTAACAAATTGACTCCGCAAAGAATCTCCCGCGTCAAACACCTATATTGGGTCTCGTTTTCCCGCCAACAAATCTCTTTCCCTAGAGAACAAGAAACGAAACCCAACCCTGTCCAGATGCAAGACTCCTTAGAATTTCCCAAGGGAAACAGGCCTAATCAGCCTGTTGTTTGGCAGCGATCCGTAAACTCCTCCGTTGGGCTTCTCTGACTCCTCTGTCTCTAGAATAAGATTCCTTCCTGGGAAACGGAGGGGAGTTCTGCCCAAGGCGTGTTTTACTGAATTCTTGAGGGCAAACATCAACATCCGGCAGGTGAAGAGACTCCGGCTCTTGTTGAACCGGCGAAAACCCCATGTTTTCATCTTCATCTGCCACAATAGTACTAGGAACAGGACTACAGGGCCCATGAGGCATCACAATATAGTGCCTAAACCACTGGTTTTCAACCTGGGGTCCCCAGGTGTTTTTGGCCTTCAACTCCCAGAAATCCTAACAGCTGGTAAGCTGGCTGGGACTTCTGAGAGTTGTAGGCCAAAAACATCAGGGGATCCCAAGTTGAGAACCGCTGACTTAAATTTTCAGTAATATGAAATATTATTAAGCTGTGGCTTTCATATCTAGGACACATCACGAGAAGACATGATTCATTTGAAAAGGCAGTAAGATGGAAGGCAACCAGAAAAGATGAAGGCAACATTACAGGTGAATAGACACCATGAAGGAAGCCATGGCTCTGTGTTTTCAGGGTCTGAGCAGGACTGTGGATGACCTGTTGGAGGTCTCTCAGTCTTAGGGTTACCAGAATACCAAAGTTGACAACAAATGGATTTCTGCAATGTTACTTTTCTATATACAGGAGTAGATTCTGAGATGGTGCACAATCACTCACCAAGGCCTTTACCACTTGATTCACTGGGATTGCAGAAACAGCAGGCACATTTGCACACACACATTTACACTGTCGAATTAATTCAGTTTGAACTACTGCCACAGCTCAGTAACATGAAAACCTGGGATTTATAGTTTGTTGAGATGTTCTTTGTCAGAGATGGCTAAAGACCATGTAAGATACAACTCAAGATTCAATAGCATTGAGATGTAGTGTTAAAGTGGTGTCAAACTACATTAATTATACAGGCTAGATGCATCCTCAATGTTGTTTTTCAGCAGAAGAGTGATGCAGTGCAACATGAGTGTAGATTGACACTATACTGCAACACAACACAGAAATTTCAGCTAACTATAAAGATAATAATACAGCATGCACTCCCATTGAAATAACCTTCCACACAGCTCTTCTGAAGTCACTGCCTTAAAAGTGAACTCACATAAATTAGCAAGAAATCATGATCCTCTCCAAGCAGCCCCAGCACACAAAGGTAGTTTATCTCATTATAGCAATAACTGGTGCCAGCCTCCCCATGGCTTTTTTTCCCACCTCAGGTGAGAAAAATCCTAGGACCAGTCTGTCCTCATTGAAGGTTGTCCTCTTACAGGAAAAAATTGCAGTTTTTCTCCATTAAAGCTGGAAATACAATGAATAATCCAAATGGATAGCTAACCAATCTTGCTGAGTGTCTGATTGCTTGGAGCCAAGCTGTCATGTTTGGTGTAATCATTTGAATTTAATCCACCACACTTGCCAAACACCCATTAAAATTCTGGCTTTGTTGTTGTTATGTTTTGAAGTCATTTCCGACCTATGGAGAGCCTTCAGAGAGTTAGAGCAGAATATAAATAAAGTTTTCTTTTATTATTATTTTTATAAGGCAACCCCATCACATAGTTTTGGGAAACTGAGAGTGTCTTACTTGCCCAGTGTCACAAAACAGGCTTTCACAGCTGAGTACTGACTTGAACTTTGGTCTCCAGAGTCATAGTCCAACACTCAGAGCACATTTAAGCACCATAGGCTCAAAGACTTTGTCAAGCAGAGAAGAAAACTGAATGAAAGAACCCTGGAAGTATGAGGAGGGAAGTGTCTCTCTGTAACTGAAGTTTAACCTTTTAAATTAATCAAAGTCGGGGAGAAGCAAGGCATGTCTCTTAAACACCCGCCATGTTCCACAGAGAGTCCATCTGTTTGAGCTGGGAAAGATTAAAAACAAATCCAGGAGATCAGCTGCACCTGCTTGTATTGTAATAGGTTGTGGAATAATTGAAAGTTTGAGCATTTGGCCAAAAACAAAGAAAGCCAGTTAGATTTTTGTATAAAAAGCAAGCAGCATGTTTTAAATAAAATCTTGATTGTACTTGTCAAGTATCAACTAATTAGCTTCCTGCTGATGAGGGCTGGATGGGTATTATCACCATGGAATAAATAATAATTTTAATATGAGTTATCGGGTGGCAATTTGCTTCTCATTCGGCCTCGTTCTTAATTCTCCTGCTTAAATTGGTGGTGTGTGTTTGCACACGTATCATTGCTTAGACTGTTGGACGAATGGGAAATTCAACCACTGGTGTTTACATAGGCTAGAAGGCTGTGCTTTTTTTGAAATGTTCAAATCGTCTTTCCTTTTCCATTTATTTATGAGTTTATGACAAAGCATACTGCATTGTGCCCAAGATTTGCATATTTAGCACACTATTTTGCTACCCGGGTGGCAAACCTATCAGGAAGCACATAAGCATAGCATGAGGGCAATAGCAACTAGAAAATGGAATTGAACGTGGCCAAAAATGGAGGGAAAAACAACTGAAGCAAAAGTAGGTCAAACTACATACAAAGATATTGATAAAGCACACATCCAAAGTGCTTGAGAAGTCCCATATTTTGTTTCTGCTCTTTCCAGTTCTATGCTGGGTGAAAATAGATCAGTTTGAAGAGCTGGCCTCCATTGTTGATGGAATATATTATGAAATAAACAAAGCATGTTTAGATCTTCAAAATAAAATCAGAAAGAAAGAACAAGAATGAAATATGGGACTTTCTGGACATTTTCATCAAACTTGGATATGTCAAATCAAAACAAACCCCTCTCCTCAAAGTCATTTTCAAAATGCAAATCAGCAATCTATAGAAATAAAATTATTCTAAAATTGAAAACATTTACTTAAAACATTTATCTGCCACGACTCATTCAGTTTGGATATTGGGGTACTGTACAACCAGCACATATTACCTTAAATAAAATATTAATTAGAAGACAACAGACAAAATCCATAAGAATAGGATTAGAAGTCATGACAAATAAAAATTCTGGTTAAATAAAATATGTTTGGTGCCTTCAACACTGCATCATAGGTACCAGGCTTGAGGAAATTTTTCGTTAGTTCGTTAAATTCGTTTAAAATTCGTTTCGTAATTAATTTTGAATTGATATTGAAACATCTGCTCACTGCCTTACAAATATTACGAATTTGAATAATAAAAGTACCTTTTTTTCGTTTGTTTCTGATGTCTTCGGATTGCCCCCCCCCCCCCCCCCGGGACCACACCGGCTCAGTAGAAGCCTTCCGCGAAGCAGGGAGGGAGCGAAGAGAAGAGATAAGAGCCATGCCTGCGTGCCTGCGCTTGGCCTTCTCCTCGCCCTGCCTCGCCCTGGAGCCGCCGTTTGGTTTTGCTTCTTCAGCCAGGCTTAAAGGGGAATACCAAAACAAGACTTGCCTTCCTAAACGGAATCCTTAGAGCCAGAGGATATCCCTTTAAGAGATATCTCCACTGAGGAGATTTCCCGGAAAGGATTCTGGCACCAGCTCAATTGCAACAGATTCAGTGCCATGTCATGTGAGCTGTAGTTTTACAAAGTCCCTAGCCTTCCCTGCAGAAGAGAGCCAGTACCATGCCAAACTACAACTCCCAGTTTTCTGTCAAATTGTTTTGGATTTCAACTCCTACAATTCCTAACTCCAGACATGGGCAAAGTTTGCCCTTGCCTGGTATAGAAGCATTCTATTCTTCTTCTCCAGACATGCCAACAGTATTAAGTGATAAAATCTTGGGCATTTTTTCCTTTAATGCTAAAAGTTCATAGGTTGTTCAGCAACAGCCTACTGGCTGGGTTGCTATGAGTTTTCCGGGCTCTATGGCCATGTGCCAGAAGCATTCTCTCCTGACGTTTCACCCACATCTGTGGCAGACATACTCAGAGGTTTTGACGTCTGTGCGAAGCTAGGCAAGTGGGGTTTATATCTGTGGAAGGTCCAGGGTGGGAGAAAGAACTCTTGTCTGTGGGAGGCAAGTGTGAATGTTGCAATTGGTCACCTTGACTAGCATTGAATAGCCTTGCAGCTTCAAAGCCTGGCTGCTTCCTACCTGGGGGAATCCTTTGTTGGGAGGTATTAGCTGGCCCTGATTGTTTCCTGTCTGGAATTCCCATTTTCTGGGTGTTGTTCTTTTACTGTCCTGATTTTAGCTTTTCTGTAGCTAAAAATGCATATAAAATTGATTCTATAGGGAGGATAAATGATTGGATTTCAACTCCTACAGCTTAGCTTTCTCTGCCAATAATGGTACCATACCAAACTAAAGCTCCCAAGATTCTGTAGCAGTGAGCCATCTTGGATATTGTAAGGGATTTATTAT
The DNA here is from genome assembly GCF_035594765.1 of Anolis carolinensis. Classification (NCBI taxonomy): domain Eukaryota; kingdom Metazoa; phylum Chordata; class Lepidosauria; order Squamata; family Anolidae; genus Anolis; species Anolis carolinensis. The sequence goes on along the minus strand of NC_085844.1, from coordinate 23,920,986 downwards.
TATTATTATTATTATTATTATTATTATTATTATTATTATTATTAGACCTTACTCCCAGGAAGGTGCCTTCGCTGTGGCTCCCAACTTATCTATCTACCTTTCCACATATTCTCCACATTGTGTGTATGTGTATGTATATTATACATGAGCCCCGATGGCGAAGTGTGTTAAAGCACTGAGCTGCTGAACTTGCAGACCGAAAGGTCCCAGGTTCAAATCCCGGGAGCAGAGTGAGTGCCCGCTGTTAGCTCCAGCTTCTGCCAACCTAGCAGCTTGAAAACATGCCAATGTGAGTAGATCAATAGGTACCGCTGTGGCGGGAAGGTAATGGCACTCCATGTAGTCATGCCGGCCACATGACCTTGGAGGTGTCTATGGACAACACTGGCTCTTGGGCTTAGAAATGGAGATGAGCACCAACCCCCAGAGTCAGACATGACTGAACTTAACGTCAAGGGATACCTTTACCTTTACCTATATATATACACACACACACACACACATATGCAGGGACTATATCACACACACACCAATTTAACAAAGTTTCAGCCACAAAAACAAAGTTTCTGAAGTAGAACAATGACTTTCACAGTAAAGACAACCCAATTTAACAGGAAATAAGACTTTCAAACCAGGAACAGATTTCTGCAATTATTAAAAAATGGTTTATTATAAAAGCTATGAAAATTCGCCAAAAATCAGAGGATAAGGGAAACGTTCCAAATTTTGGTGAGCTATCAGTGTTAAATGTGTTCTACCACTGTACCAAGTTTGAAGAAGATCACTCAAAAAATGAGGGCGGGAGAGTCCTGTAAAATCTCCCCTCGTGCTGTTTTTTTTGGCCACTGCGCATGCGCGTCCGCCATTAACGAATTAATTTTGAAACTAACAAATTTTTGTTAATTTCGAAGTTTTTGGGGGGCAAAATTCGGAAATGCCATCAGAAACGAAACGCTGGCGCCCCCTACTTTTGAAACGAGTTTAGAATCAATTTTTTCATGGATCGCTCAAGCCTAATAGGTACACTGCATCATTTGGAATCTCTTCCAAATCTTCTGAAAAGCCTCTATCCTTTGTTGAATGATTTCCTTCTGATAAAAGAGGCAAAGACCTGTTGAAAGACCTCCACTGAAAGCATTAAACAAGAAGATGTGAATTCCATTTTTGCATGTTCATTTTTATATTAAAAGTACTTTTCACAGCAATTATATAATTTGTAAATTTGAAAAGCATCTATGAAAAATGAACCAAGTGGAATCCTCATTAACTTATTTTAATAGCCACAACCATTACCAGTATAAGGAGGACTAGATTGAACTAACATTCTCTGTAAACTGAATTTTGTAGTCTTCTCACACAATATTGAGTAATTCAGGGATGCAGAAGGTGTGTGTTTCCTGATATTTTTGTAATATGGTTTTAAGAAGCTAAATGTATATTAAACAATAACAAGTGAAAAGGAGCAGACAACAAATGAAAGAGGACAGACCTAAATGAGCTCAAACATTTTAAAATGTAGGCAGACCCCCACATTCCTTTGTAGGCAGCCATGCATTCGCTTGATACCAGAATGTCAGCAGTGTAGGCACCAACTGGGCCTCTAAGGGGAGGCCTTCCACAACGGGGCTGTCGCAAAAGGGAAGAAGACCATCAGCAAGTTGCTCTTACAACATATTGCCCTGATATATGAGATTCATAGGTGGGCACTTATAGCAAACTCCAGATCCCTGAAAAGCATATGCATTGTTTGTCTACACACGAGTCCTTCAAGTTGTATGACTATTGTGGGCTTCTAATATTTTCTCTGCAGCAATAGAATCATCGATGGATGGATTATTTTTAAAACAAAGGTGATGACATGAGCTTTGACCTGAAAACCAAATATAAATGGAGCTGCTGTTTTATTCTGCATCATATTAAATGCCAAAAATGCTTGCCAATTGAATTAGTTCACATATTTCAGCTGACAATCATTTAGGAAGGAAAAAAAACAGTTTCTGTTTGTATGAGGCAAACCAGGAATGAAAGGCAATTATCTAAGAGGAAAGGGACTAGAAATTGTACTGCTCTGTGTTTAGGAACCTCCTCCCATGAATTGGGGGGGGGGGGGAGCAGAGGGAACCATTGTGGTGTTGTTGTTGTTGTTGTTGTTGTTGTTGTTGTTGTTGTTGTTGTTGTTTATACCCCACTTTTTGTCCTTCCGGTCCCAAAACTTGGCAGAGAGGCCTGCTGGCAGTACAGGCCTCTCTCTACAGTTCTCCTGGTGCATGAAAATGGCGCATAAGAAGATGGTGGGGGCGAGGAATTTTCAGCACAAGTTGGATCTCTATTCCGTGATTTGCCTTCCAACTGACCAGGAGCACCTCTGGTTTGTCTAGATTAAGTTTAAGTTTGTTTGCCCACATCCATTCTATTACTGATGACAGACATTGATTTAGGTTGAGGACAGCTTCCTTGGCTTCAGGTGGAAAGGAGTAGTAGAGTTGGTTATCATCTGCTTGGAGGTGGCACCGTACTCTAAAACTCTAGATGACATCTCCCAGCAGTTTCATGAATGTGTTAAATAGCATGAGGGATAGAACAGGAACCACACAGGACAATGGCCAGGGATTTGAACAGGAGTTCCCTAGCACCATCTTCTGGGTATGGCTCTCCAGGAAAGACCGGTGCCATTGTCAAACAGTGTCCCCCAGTCCCATTTCAGTGAGATGGCCCAGGAGGATACCATGGACAATGGTATCGAAACCAATAGGAACACACTCCCCGTCTAGCTCTCTGCCTAGAGCATCCACCAAGGCGACCAAAACTGTCTGTTCCATATACAGGACTGAAACCAGATTGAAATGAATCTAGATAATCCTTTTCATCCAAAAATGTCTGCAGTTGGGAGGCCAACATCATTCTAGTATCTGTCTCACTAGCTTCATCACCGCCAATTCCTTGAAAAAAATTGTCCTACTGTACTTAGAAGTCCTAAAAACAGCTTTTTACTAATATTTTTACTTGATTGGTCCTGCCATTTCTCACTTTTGAAAGGGATGGATCTTAACCAATTAAGATCCATCCCCTTCAATGTCAAGATTAGCGATTTAGTTTCTTTCCTACTTGAATACTGGCTAAAAAGAAGAGCTAAAGTCTGGTGCTACCACCAAAGATCTCATGAGACTTGACCAGACTCTGGGTCAGTCCATCGGCTTGTAATAACAGTCGTGGCAGAGTGGTTCTCTCAAGTTCTTTGTCCCACAGAAAGAAATAAAACTCAGATAAGCCTTCAGTCGTGTTGTTCTGCTAATTTGCCTCCTCCACTCATGATAGCCACTCCATGGCAAAGGTAATTCCAAGCCTTCATCTGAGTTAGAGAATGAGATACAAAATTAGTTATTTTTTAAACCAGGAGAAAAAAAAAATCCAGTGTGAGAAGGATGTAAGGAAAATGGATTCCAGGAGCACACAGTGCTATGGATACTGGGGTAGAGCCAAAAATAAGTCTGTGCGTGTGTGTGTATGTTTGTTTGTGTGCTTTAAAGAACAAGCATTCCCCTTTGAATTCCTTGCAGTTATTCTGAAGGAGGACTAAATAATAAACAGTACATTGCAATGCCCAATGCCTTCCCAAGGTGAGCAGTCTGTCTCCAACAGTTGACAGCTCATGGCTGAAAACGCTCTAGAATAGTATTCCCTGGCCTGGAGCTGGGGGAAGAATGGGAATTGTAGTCAACAAATCTCATAAGCATTTGATTAAAGAACTTTGTCCTAAAGACAAAATCCCCATCCCCATCCCAACAAAGAAATGTCCATGACCTGCTACAAAGGAATATGTTCTTATTCCCAGAACTAACTTATCCATCAAAGTGAAGGTGGGGAGGATATGGTGGAAATATCTAAGCAGGAGAAAATCTTTTGACAATTACCACTTCAAAAGTCATGAAGCAAGATACCTCCTCTCATGCCTTTTTCATGCCATTTTAAAGTGCATCTGTTTATCTCTCACATGAACAGCTGTAGATCAAAGCTGCCATGAAGTGCAACCAAGAGTATGCTAATAGAAGACATTAACCTGCATGCTAGACAGAGAGTTGGATTGCCTGCTAGATGAAAAGAGAAGTGAAATGGGCACACATTTTGTAAAGTCACAGAACAGAAGTCTAAAAGCTTACAAATCTAAAGGGCATGAAATGGATATCTTTTTGCCAACTTTTTTTTTGCTTCTTTTTATTAATTCATTAATTTTTTAAAGAGAACTGGCATATTGAAATGTATCAAGGCATGAATTGTAAGTGGAATACTGTGTCCATTTCTGGACAACAATTTTCAAGAAGGATGTTGACAAATTGAAATAGTCTGGAGAGTGACAAAAGTGATAAAAAGTCTGGAAACATATCCTATTAAGAGAAGCTGGGTATGTCTGGATAAGAGAAGATGGAGAGATGCTATGGTCACTGTATTTTTCAAAAACTTAAAGGATATCATATAGCAGATGGAGTGATTTTTGCCCCTCTTTGTGGTCCAGACACTATACCTTTAATCAGTTCATTCAAATAACATGTAAAGTTACTCCATCTAAATATTAGGAAGAACCTTTTGATAGTTAGAGCTGTTTGACCATGGATAGAGTGCCTTGGAGGGTGGTGGACTCTTCCAGGAATATTTCAGTTGTATATTCTTGTGTGGCATGGAATTGAATGAGATGGCCTTTGAGATTCATTTCAACTCTATTCCAACAATAGCATATGATACATTTAGAGTGCAAGTTCAACAAATAAGATGGCAAAATGCAGCCTTATTTGACTCTTACAAACTGGAAACCATTGAACGAGACCACAAGGGTATCCAGTCCAACCCCCCACTATGCAGGATTACCCAATATTATGCCCTAGTAATTGCCTCTTGTCCTGAGTACAAATTACACATTTGGATAAACAAATCTTGTGATACTATCCATTTCTTTAAGAGAAATCCGTTCTTTTTTGGGATTTGCACAATCAAAGGCTTTGCTTGATTCCTTGACCATCTCTAAGGTGATATACAGAGTTTCAGTGTGTCTTTTATCAGTGTTGTGCAGCCACAAATAGTTGTTATTATTGCTGTTACAATATCATCATCATCATCATCTGATATGGACGGTACTTCCTATCAGACATAACCAGTGGTGAGAAACACAAAAACTACTGACCAACATGAAGACCCTGGAGCAGTGGTGTCAAAGTTGTGGCCTCTAGGTGTTATGGACTTCAGTTCCTAGAATTCCTAGTCATTAGACAAGCTGACTAGGTTTTCTGGGAGCTGGAGGCCCAAAAAAATGGAGGGCCACAAGTTTGAAACCTCTAGTCTAGAGGGCTGCATGATTCCCCATTTTTGTGCTAAGCAAGTTAGTACTCACACAAAAGCCTATTTATTTCATTTCATTTCATTTATAACTTGCTTTCATCAGTACTTTTGCCTTCTGAGGCTGAAAGAGTGTTACTTGCCAAAGGTCACCCAGTAGGTTTGCTTAGCCAAACAGAGATTTGAACTCCAGTCTCCATGTGTCCTAGCCCAACAATCAAACTATTCTATTTCTTGAAAAATGATCACTCTCTTACTCCCTGGTAAGATGCTTTCTGCAGCATCTTTGACTTTGGGCAAAGTCTTATCTAGTAACTGAAATCATCTTGGAAACATTTTTTTATTACAATCCCAGGATCTCCCACCAGGATGGCTTCTGTCCTTGCTGTCTATTGGGTTTTGAAGTCTATAGTCCCTAAAAGAAACCTTTTCCAACATCAGCCTCTACTGATATTTCTGTGCATTTTCCTAATCATAGTCCTTGGTACTGCCACTTCCAAATACTGAGTTTAGCTGGGTTTCTTTGCTGGTGACATTTTATCATTGTTTTTCTGGTTATTTTTCTTTTGAGTTTCTTGGAAGTGCCAGGTTTTTCTACTGCTAATAAAGAGCATCCCTTAGGCAAATATTTGTGAAACCTATACTGCCTCCCCACTTCAACGCCTTAACTGAAATAATACAGACTGCATGTTCTCAATCAACAGACAAGGAGATTCAGTAATATTTGTTCTATTAAGCCTAAATTTTGCAGTACAGCTAGCTGACTCCTTTGTGTCACTGACATTCTCCAGAATGAATCTTGGGACATGAAGACAAAAATGAACATGACTTTGCTGTTTCAGCCCAGATAAATTCTGTAGACGGACAGAAAAATATCCCCCTTCTTCAGATTTGAATAATTACCCAAATAGGGAAGAAGGTATGGTGATGGTAGGGGTTGTAGTTGTGTTGGTGGTAGAAGTCCCACTTGCACTGAACATAGTATGACCCCCATATTCACAGGAGATAGATTCCATGACCTTAAGTGAATATGTGAAACTGCAGGTAATAGAAGACCCTTTTGAATGAACTTCTGGCAGCAGCCTATCAAACACCCTCCCCAGCAACATACAGCAGATGCCAACTCTCCTAGGCTTCAGGAAAGCCTTAAAGACATGGTTGTGCACGCAAGGTTTTAATGAATGAGAACATGGACTTTACATGACCTGTACAAAGATTTATTGAGGATTCTGTATGAATGGATTCTAATCTTGCACATGCTTAAAAATTTTATATAATGTGATTTTATTTTGCAATGGTATCTGTTTTATATGAATTCTTGTTTTGTAGATTTTTTTATATGAATTGCTGTTTTTACATTGTTTGTAGGCATTGAATTTTTGCCTATTTATTGTAAGCCGCTTTGAGTCCCCTCGGGGAGAAAGGCGGGGTAAAAGTGATGTAAATAAATAAAAGACATCTTCACACGGCCCCTGGGCCTGTGCCATTTTGCCAGCAGTCACGGCAAAAAAGGAAAGCACGTGGGGCAGCTCATGGCACCCTGCATTCTTTCCCTCCTCATATGGTGCAGACAGGACAAGGCACATTTTCCCTGTCCCCATCGGTTGGGCGAAAGGGCGACAACATGTGTTTTCCCATCACCCTTTCCCCCATCATATGGGGAAAAGGAGAGGAAAGTGCGGGTAGCTCTGTTGGAGTTACCCAAAAAACACTTTCCTCTCCGTTGTGAACGAGGAAGCGTCTTGCAACCCTTCTCCTCCAATTCATGAGGAATGTGGGGAGAGACAAGCCAGCATCGTCTGATGACACTCAGCGGGGCCTGTCGACAAATGGAAGAACGGTGCCAAAAAAAAACCCTGTTTGAAGAGGTCCATAGAAGACCTAGGAAATGTCTTGAGGAGAGATCTCTCTAGGCATCATTAGGTCCTACAAGGCAACTCTATGGACAAATCTTGGTTGAAGCATATCATAGAGTTGTATTAGAAGACCTAGGAAATGCCTAGAGGAGACACCTTTCTGGGCATCTTTGGATCTTCAATCACATAATGTGAAAATTAACCTGTAGCAAGCTTGCTCACTCACAACCTGCCAAATTCAGGTTTTACAGCCCCGCAGCCACACTTTCAGTTATTCTATTACTCCATTGCTCCTATAAACTTAAAATTCCTTAAACATTTTTCATTCTTTGGGATCTGTCCATCTATTTTTTCTTTGGGATCTGTCCATCTATTCCTTCTTTGGGATCTGTCCATCTATTCCTTCAAATTCACTAAGTTGCAAACACTAGTCTTTATGTTTCACCAAGGTAAGACTACTGATTTCTCTCCCTTTGAAAATACATTTTTTCTTAAATTTCAATAGAAAACAAAATCCAATCAATTCTATTGTCTGAAAATGAAAAGCTTCTTTCATAGATTGAATGTCTGGATAGTACAGAACTTCCTGTGACTCTCTGTATGACTCCACTGACCATGAATGCAATATACAAATCAATTGTCTCTTGTGTCTCCAAGGTAACAAACAAAAGAAAGTATTTTTCTTTATTTTTAACAAAAGGGAAACCAAACACCACAAAAATATGCTCAGCAGTTGCTTCTGTCTGATTCAAGATGATGAGAAACTACCTTTTACATACCACTATTGATAAGTGCTATATCAAAATGATGGAGCATGCTTTCATGGACATAAATCCATTTAGGATTCTCATTGATTTGTCAGTTCTTAAACGTGTGTAATAGTATTTTGTTTGACCTTGGATTTCTTTTAGGTCTGTGTGTGAGTAGGTGTGGGTCAGTCTTCTTTATGACTTAAGCATAAAAGTACACCGGAAAGAATTCTGTAAAATATCTTATTTTAACAATAATGTTTACTGAATATATGAAATGACTGGAAATGGGCAGCACTAATAGGAAATCAATAGCAAAATGTATATGCTCCCCTATTACCAGTTCTCTGAATGATTTACAACATGATCACCATAAAGCAAAATAATTATAAAGACATTTTAAAAATAAATAAAACAAAACTTGTGAATGTGAATTATCTCTGAGTACTGGTACTCTGAAAAAGAAAAGACTTGGACAAGGGGGAAAAGAAAATGGAAATGCTTTTTGTCAGTTACTTGCAGCTGCTGTCTGAATGATTGCATAAAAGAGACCAAAGATTAAGGTTAATATCTCCTCTACTCACTAAGGAAAAACCCTAAATTGATACTGCATTTATTTACTATCTGATCATGACAAAAGGGTAACAGAGCAGGTGGCCAAATTTGTCTTTGTAGCGGCAAAAAGCTGCAAGTGCTTCACGAATAATCTGTAAGTGCTAAGAGTGTTACAAAGAGCACTTAAGAGACTTATTACTAATCGGTAGTCAGTTCCTGTTTTTTTAATATATATATTTGGTGAAACAAAATATTTTATTAATAGACAAAATTGATCTCTTTTCCTCTTGTTGCCACTATGAAGTCTCTTGTGAGGAAAGAAATCTTTAAGTCTATGCAGTTCTGGATAGATATTGCCACAGAGTATAAAGTCTTGTAATGATTGGATTCTTTGTATCTTTGATTAGATTATAAAGATAGTCATCCAACCGATAGCGAATGGAAATACTTGTTATCATTAACTATAAGCCATATGTGATGTCATAAATTATTCAAATGTTGTATTCCATCATTCTACTTTCACTTGACTTCAGCTAATGGTTTGTTGACCAAAATAAAAGCTACTGATTGACTGACTAAAGATAATGTTTGAGCAGGAGAGCAGAGTTTTTAAGAAGCATGGAGCAAACTGGTTGGACAATTTAGCATTCCTTCAAATAGCTGAGAGATGAAAGGATTATAGTTCAAATGAAACCAAATGAGAAATAGGGAGAAAATATTAGAATGTCTAGGGAAAAGAAGAGACACAACTCTGCTCTCCCCAGCAATAAGGACTGAATGGATACTGTGATTATTGGATATTGGATGAGAAAGCCAGCGGAGAAGATGGACAAAATAGAAGAGTAAATGGGGCAGCTAGTAGAAAAGATGAATGGGTTGGAGTATGCTAGGTTTTCTGTCTGCACCTGTTAACAAGAGTACTCTGCACTGCAATGTTTTCATTGTAGATCTCATGTCTTTAAAAGCCCATTGAATCCCAAACTTTCTACATGGATAGGGATGTCGTGCTGGGCTTCAAGGGGCATGTAGTTTTCACCTCTTCTTTAAATCGGAGATTAGATAAATTCATGGAGGATAGCATACCTTCCTACTGTTCCAGCTTGTCAGCGATGTCTCTGCTGAATCTACCTTTCCATTTTCTTGGCTGGTTTTAAAATGACCTCTGCCTTTCCTCTTTCCCACTTTCTCCATTTCTCCTCAGCTTACTGCAAATTGAGTCAGAGCATACAATTATTTTGCACTCAACAACAGAGAGAGCAGCAGAGAGAGGAGAAGAATGAACAAAGACTTACCTTTCCCAGTAGGCTCAGGCAAAAGCAAACTTTAGCAACTTTACCAAGCTGCTGGAAATAGCAACCTCCCAAGCCTCTCACTATTCATTTGATAATGTATATATTTGCTCATCTGTATTCTATGTGTATGTTGATTTGCCATTTTGTATCTCTTTGGTGTGGGAGGGGTTATAGACATGTGATTGTACTGAGCATGTTCAGACTCAAGACTCCATTTTGTCTTCAGTATGTGTTTGGTCTTCAGTGAAAGCAGTTTTGCATCAGACCTCAGTGGAGGTGGATGCATGTTGCTGTTTGGACTTCAATGGAGAAGTGTGTGTTTGGACTTCAGTGAAAGCAGGTGTATGTGTCCAGACCTCAGTAGAGGTGGATGCATCTTGATACTTAGAGACTTCAATGGATTCATGTATGCTTTATGGACTTCAATGAGTACAATTATACTAAAGACTATGGACTATTGAGAATGATATCCTGTGTACTCAACACAAAAAGAAAAGCTACATCCTATTTATAACTGAACTTCAATAAGAAATGTGACCAAATGGTGAATTAATACAAGATGTTTATGAGTAAGATATGTATGGTAAATTAATTCAAAATAGGTTATTTTTTTAAAAAAAGATTTTGTTTTTTATCTCAGAGTGCATATTTTAAACTGAGGTTTCAGGGAGCGTATATCTTTTGGGCAACTGCAACTGCAAAGAAACATCTTTAAAACTCTGCTAACTAAATATATTTTTGTAGTGGCATGTCTTTATTCTTGGCAGTTTAAAAGACATGATTCTTCAGTTTAACACACTGGTTATCAATCTGTGGATCTCCAGGTGTTTTGACCAACAATTCCCAGAAATCCCAGCCAGTTTACCAGCTGTTAGGATTTCTGGGAGTTGAAGGCCAAAACATCCGGGGACCTACAGGTTGTGAATCACTAGTTTAGCAGCTGAGTTACCTGTGTGCCATTACATGAATGCTTGTGAATATCATTTGTTCAAAGAGTTGACTTCTAACAAGTTCATGCTTTTCTTGACTAGTGGTTTTCAAAAATGGTGTCCACATATTCATGAAGATTCACATTTGCCAAAAGGATATGTGCCCATAGACTGGGCAAAATTATTTTCCAATAGGTTGTGCAATACAAGCTTTAAAATAGAATAGAAGTAACTCCATATTGTTCCTTGAGGCAAACGAAAGAAGTAAATTAATCTTGTAAAAAAAGAGCAGGGTAATTAGAGAGTTCTAGAAATTTAGAGAGACTTTTCTTTAGGAGTTTGCCTTTGAATTAACAGCACTGTCAGACCTGTACCTCAAGTTCTCTCTGTTTCCCTTTCTCACAAACAAATGGATTCATTGTCACCGTCTCTAATTTCATGAAAAAGAGGGTCAAGATTGTAGTGGATCATTCCTGATTTACATTTCCTCCTCTTCTTTTCAGTTGCAAATTTTGTTTTTCAGAATTGCACAAACCTCAATACAAGACAAAAATAAACATGTCTACAGAGATATCCCACCAAATTTTAGACGGTTTGTCTGAAATTTTAGACAGTTTCTCTGAAATTGTTTTCTTCTTTTATAGTTCTTATGTTGGAGGCCAGTGAGTGAAATCTGTTAAGTTAAAGTTAAACACTTCAGGAGAAAATAGGGCTTTGTCTACACTGAAAAAAATAATTCTGTTTTACACCACATTTTCCTGGTACAGCATGCAGTGATGCCCTTAATGCTACACACATCACAGATATCATGGTGAGAACGCTAAAACTGGTCCCCCACTGAATCCACCTTGGAGTAAATGAGTAGTCCACATCTCCAAACATTCACATTATTTTTAACCACACAACTGTGGCTGCTCAGTTTTTTCTTTTCTTTTTTCTTTGAATCCAGTTTGAGTATCCGGTATCCAAAATGTTTGAGAGTAGAAGTGTTTTGGATTTTGGAATACCAGTATTGGCATATGTGTACATAGAGACATCTTGGAGATCCCAAGTGTAAACATAAAGTTAATTTACGTTTCATAAACATCTTATACACATAGCCTGAAGGTAATTCTATACAATGTTTTAAATGATTTTGTGCATGAAACAAAATTGGTGTGCACTAACCAGAGACATCACTGTCTCAGCCACCCATTATGAGCAATTTTGGCTTTTGGAAATCTGGATAAAAGATGCTCAACCTGTTTCCTCCCAGGCTGGGGAAAACTGAGATCACCATGCTGTAGTAATTAGAAGATCACCTGGCCTGAGATCACCATGCTGTAGTAATTAGAAGGAAATATTCACTTATTGGAAACGGAGACTCTCCTGAAAGCATTTCCTCTAGTTTATTGCTCTTCAGAAATCTAATTATTTTTCTTTACTTAGTAACAAGAATTTCATGTCAATACTGTTGACATCTTAATATTGTTGACATGAAATACCATGCCTCCGTAACAAAGACAAATCCATTCTTCACTGTAGTGTGTATCCCACACAGTTTATACAAAGGGCATCTGAGCTTTCACAACCCTACTAAGCCCACTCATATTCCTTTCCTTCATTTCCTGTTATTATTGCTACATATCTCACCCGAATATAACCAATCTTTTAGAATTCTAGGTTATTTTTTCCCTTGATGCCCTGTTTCCATTTCCTTAGAGACAGGAAAGCACTTCAAAGTAAAACAGCATCTTTTTAAAATAAAGCTTTCATTTTAGCTGGAGTCAGATTATTAAAGGAAGAGTAATTTTCCAGGCCAATTTTGATTTTCATTGTTCACCCTGTTGACTTTTGTCAACCGAAAAAGATGGAAAGAGCTTCTTCAGACAATCCTATAAGGCTGACCCAAATTATTAAAAATGTGTAGCGCTAAACTTTGTCAAATAATGAGAGTAGCTTTATCTTAGGGTTATTTTATTAGCATTTATGCCTTTTGCTTCTAATGATCATGATTCAAATGATATTTCTTTTCAAAATAGAATGCTGGAAGATTTATTCATTGTCACCACAGTTAGTTCAGACACATGAATAGTGTGTCAATGTTTTCTTTATAGGCACTGCAGTGCACAAAGACCGCTGATGATAATTCTGAATAGCATTTGGTAGATTATGAGGAAATAGTGTACTATGGACCTTAACCATTTATGAGTTTGGCTTTTGAGGATTTGATTATTCATAGATTTGATTAATATGTTTTCTCTAAGGTTATTTTGCTCCACCAGTGTGACCCTATGGTCAATTTCAACTAAAAGTTGAGCATAGGGGTACACTGGAGACCCTATGGATTTGCTTAAGGAGAACACTTCTCTAGAGTCATGCTGGAGGAATTAGAGATTTCTAGAAATATGTTCTCTAGGGTAAAATAAATTCATAGTATCATTTTCATGGTTTTTTTGCCCCTAACCCCAGTAAATGTGGAAGGTTGACAGTATATTATTGACTTTCTGTACATATGAAAAGTTCTGTTGGATCAGGTCAATGAACCATTTAGACCAGTACATTTTCTTCCTATAGTAACTATCCAAATGTTTCTGAGAAGTCAAGAAGTGAGACAATGTGGTCCTATGACTTGGGTCTAGAATACCTGAAGGATCACTGAGAAATAGCCATTGTTTTGGTTTTAGATGGAGAAGAAGAGCTGCTAAACACAATTCCATCATACCTTGTTTTAGCAACTGGTGGGAACCCCTCCTTCCATGTTTCAGGTGCCACTATCATGGTATTTCCTTTTCCTAATGTGTGATGCCTTAATGAGAGCTACCACTGAGTTGTGGTTCAAATCCCCGATTGAGACATTTTGGAAAATTCTTGTGAATTTACAATAAATTCTTTTGAAAAATGGAATGAAATGGAATTTTCAGTCACCCTCCACAGCAAGAAAGCAAAAAGAAATCTTGTCAAAAATTTGCCAAGATAAACTCATGATAGTATTGCATTAGGGTCACCATAATTTGGAAATGACTTGAGGTCATACAACAACATGTCTTGTTTAGACTGTAAACCTGAAGCCAAGACATAGTCATATTAATGGGTTGTAAGCCCTCCTGGGAATCTTGTTACAGACTATAATCTGAACACACAAACACATTGTTTATTGTACAATATAGATAATGGCTTTTGTGTTAGAGAGACATTGAATCCAGACTGTATTTTAGTCTGGACTATAAAGGTGCTTTTTATAGTGCAGAAACATTTTCCCCTAGCAGGTTCAGCACTTTGGAAAAGTCACACTAATCTCCAGAGTGAATCCACAACTCCACTGTTAGTTCAACTTTTTCATATATTTAATAGTTTTCGCTTTTGAATTAACTATGGAAAATAGGATTTTTCTAAAAAAAATTTGTACATTTTAGCAAATTCTGTTTTTGTTTTTTTTTCGTGTCAGGAGCAACCGGAGTTGCTTCTGGAGTGAGAGAATTGGCCGTCTGCAGGACGTTGCCCAGGGGACGCCCGGATGTTTTGATGTTTTATCATCCTTGTGGGAGGCTTCTCTCATGTCCCCGCATGAAGCTGGAGCTGATAGAGGGAGCTCATCCGCACTCTCCCCGGGTGGGATTCGAACCTGGCAGCTTTCAGGTCAGCAACCCAACCTTCAAGTTACGAGGCTTTTATCCCCTTGGCCACCGGGGGCTCCACAGCAAATTCTGGTGACTCTAATGCAAATTATTTTGAAAAGTGGAAATAGAGTTCTCAGCCACCATCAACAGCAAGAAAGCATAAAGAACATCCACTTCAATCACAAAATGCCAGTTCAACATGCCCACAATCATTTTGCATGGGAGATCGCCAAGTGAAATGTAGTAGTAGTAGTGGTGGTTGTGGTGGTAGTAATATCCACCTCTTCTGTCCTATAAATTGAAGTACTTTTGCCAAAGAGTATTTCCAAAGCAGCAATTTGGAAACTGATCTAAACCTTGTTTGATACTCATGTATCTTTAGGCTGAATAATTATTTGCATAATAGGATAAACTAAGCTAAAATCCTAACATCATCCTCATACCCATGCCAAACAATTGCTTAAATAGGATTAAATTCCTCTTTCATAAAACCTCAAATATGCACAGTAAAGTTGAATGATAAATTTTTAATGCAGTTTCAGCTGGAATAAATAAAAATGTTTGTTGGTTTGGATGGGAATTGAGTCAAAATGCAAAACAAAGTTGACGCACAGACTGTGAAATGCATAAATGAAATACAAAAGCCTCATGAGCGAAACATGTGCTAGAAATGTTAATCAGTTTTCTGCATAAACACGTGGTCAGTGAAGGAAGAAGGGTAGAGTTACCTTTTAACGCAATTCATTATTATCCCTCAAACCTTAAAACAGTTATGTCCTGCTTTAGCTACAATGTTCAAAATTACCTCATTAGATTCTCATGTTCTGAATCAACTAAAATGCATATATTTAAATTGCCTTTTAATTGGCTTCAGATCCTTAAATGTTACAAATAAGTTACATAAAGTAGACTCTTAGTTAACCAGCACCCATGGGGTTTGGAAGATGGTGGTTAAATGTGGTCTCTAGTTTCTTGAGTTTCTATAAAATAGGCCTAACAAATACTATACCCATAGTATACCATCCCATAAACTCTTTTATTGACTTGATATTAATATGGAAATAAAGTAAGTAAAAGCAAATAAAGATTAATGTAACTTTATGTAATAGTTTTACTGTTTTCTAAAAACAACTTTGTGAATGCAGTATTGTTTCTTTGATTTTATTGCCAGTTGCTTGAGAGTTACAGTTGCTTGAGTTCTTTTTAACTGAGAGTTTAGCCAGGGCAATTGCAGGAGGCTTCTAGGTTGCTGCTTATCTTTAAACTTTTTTTCACTTCCACATTTTATTAACTTTTAACAGACAAGTCATCATAACATACAGTGGCCTTAAAATGTCTACAGCTAAATTTCGTTTTTCATGCATTTACTGTCATTTTTATTCACAGACTGAGATAGAAACATCATCCTGCTTCTTCAGCTCCCAGTCAATTTCTTTCCTTTGACTGAATAATACCAAATGATGAAACATCCTTTCATTATCCATAGGAGAAGCTATCACTGTGGAAAGCTGGCTTACTAGCTGAAGGAGTTCTGAGTCAAGGAGTTTAGTTGATCATTTTCACCATCTCAAAAACTGGATTTTGTTCAAACCTTTGTGCTTGAAAGGTTACTCTCCAGCCTTGAAATTAACTACGACTGACATGAGAGAAAAATGATTTTGAGAAGCAGTACCATAACAAAAGAATCTCCTCGAAAAGTTCACCATCTATTTCTATTTTGGGTAAGTTGGGAATGTTTGCAAGAAAATCGGGCAAAGTTAATGCTTGATGCATTTGCAGTTTCTTAGTTGGATCTTTCTTTCCTTCAGGTTTGCCTTTGAAATCTCAACAGCATCTGCAATACTGCACCAGTTTCTTTCAGATGGCGGAGGATGAAGATGATTAAAGGCTGAGTAACTAGTGTAGTGGAGGGGTTTGAGCACCGAACGGTGACTCTGGAGACCAGAGTTCAAATTCCCACTTGGCCATGAAGTGGGAAAATCACATGCTTTCAGCCTCAGAAGAAGACAATAGAAACCTATTCTGAACAAATATTTCCAAGAAAAACCTGTGATAGGTTTGTCTTCAGGGTCACCTAACCATGGAAACAACTTGAAGGCACACAGCATCATCATGCATCCATGCTGTTCCGAAGAACTCTTTTTTGTTATGTTTATCTGTATAAAGTCTTGTCAGTAGATGTTTACCTTGCATTTATCCCCACCCATTAATTTATCCTTATTTTTTCACTATTAGCAATATTGACCAGTCCTGCTGAGAGTTGCAATCCATCAAAATCTGGCGACATGATTCCTACTCATTCCATCAGCTAACCCTGTCTGCTAATTTTGTATAGGGAGAACCACATACAGAATTGGCTTTTATCATAATAAGAACACCTTGTAAGTAAACTGCTCAGTGGTGTCCAGTCCACTACTAAGTGAATGTGAACTCTTAACCAATAAAGGATTATACACCCAAAGTAACTCCCGGTAGCTTAGCCCAAAACTTTGCTCTCCTGTGAAGTGAGAATTAATTATTTGACTAGTCTCTTAAAATGGATATCTGTATGGACTCACACTTTTCCAGAGATGACTAGAGTGCCAAAATGAGTAGTGATCTAAAGAAATAATACCAAAACAAAGTCACTTGCAGGCTTAAAATCTCAACAGAGATGAAACTCAACCAACTGCAGGGGCATGCTTCCATACTAACTAAACTCAATTGGGTGTCTTGCTGCACAGTGTCTTGCCGCACATAAATATGTATTTTGTCAAGTAAAATGTAGCCCAAGCAGACATGAAACACTGTGGCTGAAATTGTTGCTGACAACATCCTTTGCCTGAAAACCAGGTATTTCCTACAGATGCCACAAAATATAAACCAAATGACAAAGAAATGATCAGAATGGCCGAACCCTTAGGCCTCCCCTCCCATTGGTATATTTTGTCTTCCTCAAACATACTTTGATGGATGCTGTCCTTGTAGCTCTCCAATTAACCTTCCACATTAAATGTACAGTTATGAATCATTTAAGAAACCCTTTCTCCAATTCATGGACAGTGTAGTCTAGTGGCTTCTATGTCACCAGTGATGAATCCTTCTGGGTTTTACTTTGAACTTTGTTGCTATCAAAGCTGACAGAGTCTGAATCTATTGGGAGATAGGGTCAGCACCTTGAAAAGCTCCTTTGAAGTTTGGATAGGTTGGATTCACCACCTCATTAACATGAAAACCACCAACCACCACTGTTCAGGAATGCTTGCTTTGATCTGCTCAGTTCAATTTCTGGAAATGTGAACTCACACTTTCCAGCATTTTATTGTATGCATTACCTAATGTTTAGTCTAATGTTGGATTAATTCATTTTGACCATTACATGATGTCCTTCTCCCCACAGTCCATGTACAGAAATTAATTGGACCAGAATTATACTTCAACAGTGGTTACAGGAAAACATGCTCCATTCAACCATAAGGTAGTTCAAGGCAACATGTGCAATGTAATGCAAATGAGGGAATCATGAGGGCTCAGGATGATTGGTGTGGGAACAGGTCTATCACTACTACCATTCAGTGTCTCAGTTTGCCTAATGGAGGGCATGCCATGCTTTCTATCACAGCTTCCAGTTTTTCACTCAATTGCTCCAGGAGACCAGAGGTGGATATCATGGAACCATTTTGAGTGGTAACACTTCTTATCATATGTTGCTTTTTGTGTGTCCGGGATGGAATCTTTCCCCTCCTTGAAAGTACATTAATCAAAGTTGGACACCTTCAAATTGTTTTGAAGTTATGATGACCTAAGAAAAGTTATCATGGAGTTTTCTTGGCAATATTTGTTTGGAATTACTTTCCTCTGAGTCAGAGTATCACTTGACCAGGGTCATCTATAACTGAGTGAAGATTGAAACTCTGGTCTCTGAGTTTCCATCCAACCTTCAAAACATTGTATCCCATCAATTAATACATTTTTTTCCATCAGAATTTTTCCAGCCAATTTTATTTGTAGGGAATGTGTGCCCCTTCCAAAGGAGTCTTTGTGAGCCACACAATTTCCACTTAACTTAGAGCTAGCTCTATCAAAATTATACTTTTGGACATCCCCTTTAAATGTGCAAATATGTTTGATGATACATTACAAGTTGTACCTTGTAATCTTCAGAAATTGTCTTCAGTGGGGAACAAGCTAAGATCTGAAAGGATTATTATTTGTTCAATATATCCCTACTAATAAAATGACACAGCATTAAGTAGATAGCATCTGTCTCTTTCCATTTCTGTAAAAGCAGCAGTTGCCCATTGTAGTGAAGTATTTGCTTTGTAAATGTTCTATGGATTTTGAACTATTTTTCTTTTTTCAGTGTCATTTTCTAAAGGATAGTCATAACAGCATTAACTATCCATGCAAACGTGTCTCAAAATTTACAGCACTGTCTATGAAAAGACAAGTATTTATCTTAAGAGTTAAGAAGAAATGTTGTTGCTAAACCAGCAAGTCAAAAGGTTCCTAGATTTCTACCTCGTGTATATCATGAATTTTCTAAATGGCCTTGAGCAAGCGAAAAAGACAATTTGTAGCAATATGAACCAATGTGAAAATGAAGAACATGGCATACAGTTGGCACTTTAGTTATTTCCTTCTATATCCGAAGTCAACATATTTTAAGGGTTGGAGTCTGAAGATATACTCTCTTTTTGGCTATTAAGGCTTTTTTCTGATACTTTGTAGTGTGTGTGGTAAAAAGTGACCAATAGCTGCAAAGAACATTTTTAGTGGTGTCAACTCTTGCGTGTTTTGTTGCATTTAGAGATGGAACCCTTGCCTGGAATCTACATCCTAACTACTTTGGAGACAAACATCTTTTCATGTCTCCAGACCTTTCAGTCTTTAAAAATTGGAAGTACAATCAAAGTATTATGGGAAACCTCCACACATAGAGCTAGGATGCAATGATAGAAGCAGTGTCTAGATCAAAGGAAGTAATAGTACTACTCTATTCCATTTTGGCCATATTTTACCTGTAATCCCTTGTCCAGTTCTGGGCACCACAATTCCAGAAGGATATTGACAAGCTGGAATGTGTCAAGAAGAGGGTGAACAAAACTGTGAAAGATTTGGTTGCCAAGCTCTGTGAGGCTTAGGGTACGTTTAGTTTGGAAAAGGCTGAGAACAGTGATGATAGACATGTTTACATGTGAAAGGATGTCACACTGAGGAGGAAGCAAGGTTGTGTTCTGCTGCTTTAGAGACCAGGACATAGAACAAGATATTCAACTTTCAGAAAAAGAGATTGCACCTAAGTATTAGGAAAAAAAATTCCTGGCGGTTAATGCTGTTCAAGACTGAAATAAGGTGGTGGAATTTCTTTCTCTGGAAGTTTTTAAGCAGAGGCTGGATGGCCACCTGTCAGGAGTGTTTTGATTTTGTGTTCCTGCATGGCAGAATGGGATTGGACTGGATGGCTCTTGTGGTGTCTTCCACCTCTATGATTCTATAATTCTAGGAATAGTACATCCAAAAGCATATTAAATAATTAACAATTATAATAAAAAATCACTAAAAGCATACAAATCTGGACAAAATTGTTGGGACTGCAGACTTTACTTTTCCATAGACAACCTCCTACACAATGCAGAAATAGACTTTCTGTCAGATTCAGTTTGGCTTTTCTTGTGCTCTTAAAAACACCTTTTAGTGATTTTATAGCCTATGGGATTTTCTGGAATTTTAAAATTTATTGAGGTTTGGGGCAGCTGTGAGTTTTATTATATCGGATTTTATTTCCTGTGGTGGCTTTTATGTCAGATTTAATGATCTTGTTTGTGCATGTGTATGCTTTCGCTTTTATTGTAAGCTAGGCAGAGAAATTATGCTAGCAGGTAAAATAAAACTATTGTTAATGAACAGCTACATTTTGTGTATTAATACAGGATATAAAATGCAACATTTGTTATATCAAAATGATTATCAACTGCTGTGCTTCCTCATAAATTCCCTCAAGTACTGAAGATACGGATTTGAGAAAATGTCACATGAATTAATCACACATTTAACATCAAATACATTTCCAGCTCCATGTGATAAAGGGCAAGCAGCAATCTTTAAGAAACTTTGTTTTTTTTTATGTGAAAAATCAATGACACCTATCAAATTTTGTATGCAAACGTTTACACTCAGTCACACACCAGGGAGAAAACCTTTCTCTAAAAATAACTTGCTTCTGTCCATATTTCCTATTTCCTTTTGGAAAACTAATGAATGCAACCCAGTGCCATCCTTTATCCCAAAATACACTTCTGAGCCCAACTGTCCATTCAATCACCCCATGTGCTTCTGTTGTATATCTTATACAATTTAATGGTTATAAATGTTCCAGCTGTTTTGAAATTGAATGCAAGTGTTTGGGCCTGATCAGGTGACATAAAACCATTGCTATAAAAGAATAGTCTTTGGGGAATTAATGGATGCAGTCTGTTTACATGAGCTGTCGTCTGCTGTCAAACAGTGGCAACAAGAAAGAAAAAGACTGTGGGAGTAGCAGACAAGAAAGAAGTTAAAACATTAATGGAACATGCTGTTTGGAGGTGGCAGATTGTGTTTGCCTTCCCTTGTCTCTTCTGTGCAACCCATATCATAATGCACCAACTGGATTTCAGCCATGATCTTGAGGACAAATGTTGGCAGGTTAGCAAGAATGCTTGATACTATGCCCTTTCTTCAGGAAACAATCTTCCCCGTGTGCTAGATAGATAGCTGGGTTGAAAATCTTTTGAAACTGGATATGTCTCACTGCCATCTTTTGTAATGCAGAACTGCCCAAAAGGTTTCAATCTCTTGTACTTTAAAGACTATCCCCTATCCCACCTTTTAGCTCTGGAATAGAGCTCTTAATGGGGAATAGAAACCTTATATCTGTCACTATTTCTTATCTTCATTTTCACATTATGAGGCTTGTTATTTCACTGTATTTACTGCATATACACAAGTATAAGTCAAGGGCAGGTTTTGGGGCCCAACTTATGGATTTTTATATGATACATGAATACGCTAAAAGTTCATTCCACAGAGAAGGGGAAAAGCTTGCACCACCATAGGGGACCAGTTGCCCCTGTCTAATATTTCACTGCTAGAGCATTTCAAAAGTTAGGGAGAGAAGAGGGGTCAATTCTTCCATTTAGGTTCTCCTGGAACAGACTAAGCTCTTTTCTTTGCCATTCTACTCAGAGATTGCTTTTTTTGAGTTAAGGTACAGTATTACATTGTTCATGGATAAGTCATAGAATCACATAATAGAATCATAGAACTATAAAGCTGGAAGACACCACAAAGGCCATTCAGCCCAACACCCTGCCATACAATCCAGGTTCTTTTGACTAAATATTTTGACTAAACTTTCTAGACTTATATATGCAATTGGAGGATTGTCTTTACTAATATTCACATTTGCATTTTGAAGCATTTCTGTATCAGAGCTTTTTTGCACTTATATTCCAACTTTCCTTGGCATATACAGCCCCCTTCCTATATACTTTATACTGGAAACAGATCTATGGGGTTCAGAATAGGACTGGCTAAGACTGCCAGAAGATGCCTTGAGTAAGTTTCATGTAGCAGTGAGAATTAGATATCCCATATCCTAGTCCAATGTTTTCTACCCAGTCTACCCAGACCCTCTTTTGCTCATTGGTTGTCCTTTTACATTGTTATATTCAATATTAATGATACGAATTGGTAGAACAATATGAAAAGTAAGCTTTTATAATAGGTGAATAAAATAGAAAGTCTAATAATACTTGTAAGAATACCCCACTCCCTTATGACCCTGTTCGCTGTGGTTTTTATTTTTATGTCTTTCTCACCCCGAGTTTTAACTTAATGTTCATGTGGTCTGCCCTTGTTTTTATTGTCTCCTTGTTTTATTTTGTAATGGATATTAATTACTGTATTGTTTATTTATTGTTTTGTGCTGTTCTTTTATATGCTGTTTACATTGTATTGTTTTGGGCGTGGCCCCATGTAAGCCGCCCCGAGTCCCCATTGGGGAGATGGTGGTGGGGTATAAATAAAGTTTTATTATTATTATTATATTACTATCAAGCATTGCATGAAGAAACCAATTGAAAAATATTTAGCCAGAAATTGTGTAGCATTGAGAAGGCCCAAATTGGGATTACTCATAAAATGCATATGTAAAAAGGGGTTGCCATATGGAAATGAAATTTGCCTTTTTGGTTGTTGTTTATAGAGGCAAATAATTGATATGACAGCAGTATTCCAAGCCCCATGCAACTGATTTTTGAAATACAAACTGATTACAGACTTCCCGTTTCCAACTATTTCTAGTCCTGTAGTAGAAAGCAACAGGGATATTAAAATATTGCCAACAGATTCCCTAGGATCAGCACTTTAACTCAGGACATAGCGGATTTTTCCTGAAGACTTTGCTTCAATCTACTTGGAAAACCTACATTCGCCTCATGGATTATACTCCACAATTATCACTAAAAGTTTTCAGTGGCAGCCTAACCACTGGTTGCCGCCAACTCTCAATTGCAACTTATCAAGGCCAATGATTTGCATATGGTTATTAATTACCATATATGAACATAACTTCATAAATTGAGGACAGTTTTGGGGGTCAATATCATAGATTTTGATATGATGCATAAATCAAACCTCATTCTGCAACGTGTAGGAAGTGTCAATTCTGTTTCAGGAGAATAGCTGCCCATCGGCTTTGCAGCCATTTTCATGCTCAGCCAAGATTTTTTGTTTGAAGTTTTGAGGGAAAAAAATCAATGTATGTATAATATTTACAGTAAATGAGCATTATCCTCCATTCACAGATTTCTTGTAGTACCCTTGATTGCTACCTGTCCAGAGAGTGAAATGCAGTCTTATTTAATTGCCTTTCTACACTATCCCATAAGTCAATGGACAACACTTGGCAGTTATTCCCAGTGAAATTTAGTGCATAATGCATAATGACATTTGCTTCCAAAATGTAGTTTGAACTATCTTTAAAAAATTAGGTTTGGGATGAAAAAAACAGTCCTTGATATACTATTGGACTGTCAGTAATATCAGTCCTGAAGCTATAGTCCAACAACTTGTAGAAGCCCATATTTTGTCCACCCCTGCTTTGGATACACTGCAAAACTCTTGTTCATTGAAACTGTATATCCAAGTATGCAGAAGAATCATTAAGAGGAAAGAAAATCCTTTTCTGGTTAGATGTACTCTGTCAGTAACTTCTTTTTGAAGACAAGGTACATTTGCTGTGCTTTTATTTTATTGTCTGTGATAATAAAGATGGTGTGGGGGAGAAAGCACAGAGAGTTAGCTTGGTGTGCTTAATCTGTTACAGGAAATAAAGAAACTTAGCTTTCTACAATTCCTGGCACATAAAAATAATGTTATGTGAAGAAGGATTATTCTTTTATCTTTTTCTCCCAAATCATGAAATATAGTTGCAGTTGGTTTAGATAAGATATTATCTGTTCAGTAGAAGCTGATCATCCATCTGCAGAACTTTTATGACTTTTTAAGGATGTAAATTGATATATAACCATCTAGATATGGAGTATTGCATTGTATTGAGAAAAACAATTGTAGCTGCTTAGTGTCATATGCATATGTTAAAAGCATTACCTAAAGTTGCATAGAAAATACAGCTACCTTGAATTCAAAGCCACTTATGGTTCCTTACATTATTGCACAACATATACCTTTTCTTTAAACTGCTTTGAACTTTCAGATCCCAAACTGAGAATAATTATAATTACATAGCAGTTTAGTGCATCCTTGTATATTATTCCCAAATGTTCTTTCTTTTGCCTGGTTGAAATGCAGATTATTATAAGATACTTAAGGCCAGAACCTATGTAATTTTTCTCATGTCATACAATGCATTATGTACATAAATCATACTGTATAAAAGTGAACAATAAACAAAACCAAAACAGGTGTATGCCAAAAGTTTGGAATAATCCTCATTAATAAAACAATATTGTCATAACCAATTGGAACAAATGAATGACTAATGGGCATTTGGGAACATTAAACTTAAGCTAACACTCTGATCTGAATTTGTAAGTTTTATTTAATTGGTGTGTGTTGGTGAATAGACAGAATAGGGCCCCTTGATCAAGATTGGATAGTAATACTATAGCTTTTTTTATGGGAAATAAGATTTTCTAACTTCTCCATGTTGCTAAAAGTTCTGTTTCAAATACACCAAGATTATACTCACCCACAATCAAGTATAAATGAATTACTTCACATACTTCCGAGATTGGTAGTAACTACTAAACTAAGCGCCTTCAAACTATATATGGTTCCACATTCTCACTGTCAGGGGAAAAACACTAGAACATTTTTTTTATTTTAAAAAAGTCCCACTTTATTTCTTAAACGTTTAGAGATTTTTCTATTGAAGACAAATACAATCCACAAGAGACTGCCACATTTGCACATAATGAGTATGCCTTAGAAAAGGAGATGTCCAGAACCAAAATCATTTGTCCAATGAGCCAATGCAAGACTTAAATGAAAAGTTTTGAAAGGAAATGAAAAGCCATTTACTAAGCTGCACATTACATTTTAATTATTTGGTAATTTTCAACTTAAAGAAGCAATTGGGGCCTGATTTGACTTAAGAGTGAAATTACTGTGACAAAAACGAAAACAATCTGAAAGAACATATTTTGAATGAACTATTGAAAGCTGCAAAATAGGAAAAATACTTGGAAACAAAGAAAATTGAGCATTTCATAAAGGCAATTTCTATCACTAGTTTCTGCTGGGAAGTAGCAAGAGAAAAAAATCCTTTACCTTCTCAACAGAACTGAAGTGTTTTGCATCAATAACTGACTTCATTAAAATAAAATGATCTTATTCATGGTTAAGTAGAGGCATATGTGAACATACAATTTGGTCAAGAAAATTGTAAATATGATATGTTGCTTTTGCGCAACTGTTCTTTCCTACCAATTTATAGTCATTATTGCAACCAGTCTGGAGTACAGGATGTCTTTAATCATTAATTCTCGGTGCTTACTTTTATTATAAACAAGACTTTTGTTGTCAGAACAAATAATCTCTCATTTGTTGCCTGAAACCCCAAAACAGGATCATGGGTTTCCAGAGTTGCTACCAACTGCTTAGCAACTTGCCCGACTTGTCTTCCCTCCTTTCTGTTGTAGAGAACAGTAGACAAAGGGGCGGGTTGCCGATAGATGAACACTCTCCGGAAACATTCGCATAGGGCAGAATAGGAGTGGTTTGGAGCACAGGCCATGAACTTCTTGTCTTGCTTTGACGCTTGCACATAACCTGAATTTTTTTTTTAAAAAAAACAACAACAATAAAAGCAAATACAGGTATAATATATATACTGCATCCTCTCTTAGATTAAAACTCTACAAGTCTCTCTTTTTGCATTAGACTTAGAAGCATAAGAATTGGAAGATATCACAAGAGCCATCCAGTCCCATGCTGGAACACAGAAACAAAGCACTTCTAACAGATATCCATCCAGCCTATGTTTAAAAACCTCAAGAGAAGACTTCTCTACACCCCATGGCAGCATATTACACTTCTTCTTAACAGTTTTTACATTTTCATGTATATATTGAATATCTTTTCCTGCAGTTTGTTGCTCCACGTCTTAGTCTTCAGAGCAGCAGAAAGTAAGTTTCCTCCCTCTTCAATGAGACATCCTTTCAAATATTTGAACATGGTTATCATGTCTCCTCTTCCTCTTTTTCAAAACTAAACATACCCAGCAATCTAAGCAACTCCTCATAGGGCCTGGTTTGTAAAGCTTTGTGTATTTTGGCTGCCCAGAGCTGGACATAGTAAGTTCATAAGGAATCTAGCCCTGAAAGCATCAAAACACAGATTCCTATAATGCATTAGACATGACGCTGCCAGTTAATATGACACACAACTAGACATAGAGCTATTGTGACAACACACACCATTATAAGGAAGAAAAAATAATAATTCCCCAGTGTCTCAGTTTAATCTCTCTAACCTTCTAGGAGAGAATTTGAAGGCTAACTGCCTAAATTTAGTTTAAGGTAAACTAGAAGTCCAAGAAAAATAAATGAATGATATATGCTACATTTAACTAAGCACAGGTGGCAAGGTGTTTCTAATGTTTGGTTAAGCAGAGAGAAATTGATGTCATGCTTTCCTCTGAAAATATTAAGTGAAGGAGATTAACATGAAAGTGTTTATTTTTTTAAGATGAAATTGCAAAATGGTATTAACTCAGAGAGCCAATATGAGAATACCACGTTACAATTCTGTTTAAAGTCAGTGGAGCCTGGAAACTACTTACTTACACTGATAAAGGTGCTTTGATTGTGCTTTTCCTGCCTGGCAGAGGGTTGGAATGGATAGTCCAACTTTTCCAACACTTGTGTTTCTATGTTTCTATAATAATGGAGACAACTAATGGCAATGGTGGAAGGCCAATTTGGCTAGTAGAATTTCAGTGGACTCTACTTAAATCAGTGGCTGTTCTGATCACGAGGGATGGATCCCGCCACCAAACTTGGCCTCAACTGTGGACTAAATCCAACAGTGAATCTCAATGAGTAAGGTCCCGCTGAATGAATGGTAATTTAGTAAGTCAAAACGAATCTAAGTCTCATTGATTTAATGGATCTAGTTCAGTTGGGACTAATGACTGCAGATTTAGCCCTGTGTCTCTATTCTTAAATCAATTATGCAAAAATAAAATTCCAACGCATCAAGATTCTATGAAATTCTAGAACTGGCTTGGACCACTAGAACTGGTTTGGATCTGTCAGCTATTCTAGGAAAAAATCACACATTAGTCAGGATCCAAAGAATCCTGTGTTTTGTTTACTTTAAAGGATTTTACCTATATATAGGATACTATTTTAATGTGATAATAATAATGTGGTCGTTAAATTTTACTGCTAAGTTTTAACTGATTCTTTTTGTGATTAAGCTTGGGTCCCTCTCGGTAAGAAAATGGCATACAAAATAAATTAAAATTAAAAACATCAGTGGAAGGGGCTCTGGACTTGTATTTTTGGGCAAGCAAGTCACGTATTGTAATATGGCATGGGAATGGTGAGCTGCTTTTCAATGGGAAAACCAAAGCTTGTAGTCATGGACAGGCTATTCATATTCAGACACAAAATATACTTCCATAGTGTATGAATTGGTTGAAAGCTTCAAAAAAGTAGAAACCGTCAACTAAATGTGAATCTTCACATTTTGACAAAATCTTTGCAATGATTCATGCTGAAATGTGAAATCTCTGCCCCGCCCAATAAAAAAAATGTATGATAAAAGAAAATAAGCTTTAGAATCCGTTATTTTTGAACAATGACGCATTTTTTAAAAGAAGAGTACTTAAGTTGCCCATTGCAAAGCAAAGGGTGAGAATAATGTGTCTGGACATGCAGCTTCTCTGAAATGTGTTTGTTAATGCACACTAGTTAGCACAACATTAACCTGCCTGAAATATATCATGAGTTTCTTCAAGGAATTTTAAGTTAAGAAAGTACCCTGAGTTATACTCTGGAACAGTTCATATCTACTGTGATGTAGTCTCCTCTTAATGTAGCCTTAGGGAAACTTGCATTTTTACTAAGGCTACAGAAACTACTAGCCACAAAACTAATCTTTACTTAGAATCATAAGAGTTGGAAGAGACCACATGGGCCATCTAGTCCAATCCGCTGCCATGCAGGAAAAGAAAATCATAGTATCCCCGACAGATGGCCATCCAGCCTCTTTAAAAGCTTCCAAGGAAGGAGCTTCCACCACACTCCAAAGAAGTGAGGTATACTGTTGGACAGCTCTTACAGTCAGGAAGTTCTTCCTAACGTTCAGGTGGAATCTCCTTTTCTTGAAAATTTGAAATCATTGCTCCAAGTCCTAATTTCAAGTGCAGCAGAAAACAAGTCTGCTCCCTCTTCTTTATGACACCCTTTCACATATTTAAACATGGCAATCTTATCTCCTCTCAATCTTTTCTTCTGCAGGCTAAACAGGCCCAGCTCTTTAAGACACTCCTCATAGGGCATAATCTCCAGATCTTTTATCATTTAAGTTGCCCTCCTCTGGACAACTTTCAAGTTGTCAATATCTTTCTTGAATTGTAGTGCTCAGGATTGGGACACAGTATTCCAGGTGAGGTTTGACCAAAGCAGAATTACTGCACTTGATCTAGACACTATACTCCTTTTGATGTAGCCCAAAATCTCACTGGATTTTTTAGCTGCTACATCACATTATTGGCTCATGTTCAACTTGTTCTCCACGAAGACTCCAAGATCTTTTTCACATGTCCTGTTGATGAGACAGGTGTCACCTGTTCTGTATCTATGCATTTCATTTTTTCTGCCTAAGTGGAGTATATTACATTTGTTCTTGTTGAGATTCATTTTTAAAAAATGCCCCAGCTCTCTAATCTGTTAAGGTGATTTTGAATTCTGATCCTGTCCTCGGGGGTATTAGCTATCCTTCCTAATTTGGTATCATCTACAAACTTGATAAACATGCCCTCTACAGCTTCATCCAACCTTCATAAAGATGTTGAACAGAACTGGGCCCAGGACCGAACCTTGCTAGTCACAGGTAATGCCACAAAAGCTTTCTTCCTTACCTAGTGCATTAAAAGTAGAAATGTGTTCCCAT
The DNA here is from genome assembly GCF_035594765.1 of Anolis carolinensis. Taxonomy (NCBI): domain Eukaryota; kingdom Metazoa; phylum Chordata; class Lepidosauria; order Squamata; family Anolidae; genus Anolis; species Anolis carolinensis. The sequence goes on along the minus strand of NC_085844.1, from coordinate 23,892,014 downwards.
TTGTCCTGCTGATCTGGACGCGGCTGCCACAGAAGTGCATCGACATCGTGACGTAGGCAGAAGCATGGCATTTCTTTAGGATCCACAATGATTGAGAAAAGATACTGGTTGCTTCCGAGATTAACCTGTGGGATAAAAAACCCAGTATCTTTCAATTCCAAATTTGTTATTATACCAACCACTAGTGGGATAATTTCCACTAGGAACAAAAGTATCACAAAGACAAATGGTCAAGAAAAGTCCAAGTCCAGACCTCTAAACTATGCATTATCACCAGCCTACCTGATATCTGAATATTCCTGAAACCTGAACGATTTACACCTAGAAATATTTTAATACAAAATTTTAATATTGCATCTTGATGGTTCTATGTTAGTCCAACTATTATCTTCATGAACCAGTGTGGCATATGGCTTTCAATGTTGGAGTAGAGCCTAGGAAACATATGTTCCAATCTACACTTGGCAGCCAAATGGCCATGAGGTAAGCACTGTTTCTCTGCAAATTTAACTTCACTTGCTTGTTTTGAAGAAAAAAATGTACACTTGTCCAAACTCTTTAGATATTGGTGAAAAAATACTAATTTATCAATAATTAATCATTTTCACACTTTCATTATTTTTAACACTTTTATTATTATTTTTGGTCTGCACCTTATATTTTGGAGTTTTGTGGATAACACTGCATTGTATTACTCACAATAAAAATGTCTGTTTATACGGCATGAAACTGAGATATCACCTTTAGAAACACACTCATACCCATCAATTTATCTTAATTGTTTGTCGCAAAAACTATTATATGCATTTATGAGCATTTAGAATTATGCTGGTGTATTAACACCAAAAAACCACGCTGTTTCTTATTATCAGAAAAGTATCTAAACCAATTTAAAAAGATCCCCACTTTTTAAAAAACATAAAAATAAACCATCCTGTATCATGTGAAGAAGGATCTAATAAAGACAGTTACATGCAAAATCTGTATCATCGTCAGGTAGTTTTAAGGAAAAGTACAGTCCTGATCAGAATTTGTAAAATGAAGGGCAGAGTTTTTCCACTTGATATGCCCAGAGAAAAAAGAACATTTTAATATGCAGTTTCTCTGGGGTTGGTTCATTAAACTCAGTATATGGTTTCTTGTAACATTTACTTCTGAAACACGTTTGGAATTCATTATGGGACTCTCATCTTCACAAATGGACTTATATGTACGGGGAAGAGAACTGAGCATTTTCGCAAAGTCTGCATTCATCTGCTGGCTACTGTGACATTACTACATAGGACAACCTATTCCACAATGATAGAGCGAATGATGCACAATGGTCCAATGCTGTTCTCTAACTGTAGTATGTTAACTTATATACAATATTCCTCCTATCTAAACTAAACCTATTATATATACTATCATTTTTATAATAAAGAAAAAAATTCTCAAAGCCTATGGTTATTTCTCTTTTTTTATTCTTTATAGAATCCGTATAAAAAGGTTATCAGATTTTTAGATTAAAAACCGTAAGTTGTCATTTAGTGAGGGAAATTTTCAATCTATCCTTGTACATGAGTATATCAAATTATGTTTCACAGAAATAGTGAGTCTAATTTCAAAAAGTTAGGCACACTTTCATTAAAGTCCCCAGGAACCCCTAGTGGCACAGTGGGTTAAACCTTTGTGCCTGCAGAACTGCTGACTTGAAGGATGGGTTGCTGACCTGAAGGTTGCTGGTTCGAATCCAACCCGGGGAGAGCGTGAACGAGCTCCCTCTAACAGCTCCAGCTCCATGCGGGGACATGAGAGAAGCCTCCCACAAGGATGGTAAAAACATCCAAAAACATCCGGGCATCCCCTGGGCAACATCCTTGCAGATGGCCAATTTTCTTGCACCAGAAGTGACTTGAAGTTTCTCAAGTCGCATCTGACATTTAAAAAAAAGTCCCCAGAGCCAGAGCAATGGATTGCACCTAACAATAGAGCAACAATGCCAGATTCAAATTTCCATTCAGGTATAAAACTCAACAAGTGATCCTGGGCTATTTACTCTCTCTTTGCTAAAAACTATCTCACTGATTGAATGAGAAGATCAAGGGAGAGGGGCAGAACAAGGTATTATCGAAAGAAAAGTAGGATATTGTTAGAACAACTCTTCTGAAAAAAATTTTATTCACCACACTTTATAGAAAAAATATTTTGTCCTTCTTTGTATTCAGTTTGGCTTTCACTTATATCAGCTCTATGAATGAGAGACTTACAGGAGCCCTAGTTATCAAGGGCCTTCTCAGACCTCGGAAACTCATGGCCGTGACTTCCTTGATTGAATCATGCTATCTGTAATGAGGTTTTCTTCTTTTTCTGCTGCCTTTCACTTTACTGAGAATTACTGTCTTACCCATCAGGTCATGTCATTTCATGATGTGCCCAAAGCACAGTAGTCCCAATTTAGTCATTTTTTTTCTTCTAGTGGGAGTTCAGGCTTGATTTGCTCTAAGATTGGTTTATTTGTCTCCTTTTTTTAGCACTCCATAGTATCCACAGAAAGAATGCAAGAAGATGAGGAAAGGCAGAGGCTAGAAACAATTATAAGGACAGATTTGTTCACCTCTTTGTCCTTTCTTTAGAAATATAATTTTCTTTGATTTTGAAGAAACAAAAATACTATTATTTCTTTTTTAAAAAACCTTTCTTTAAAGAGAAAGGTTATTGATATGTTCATCATGCACTATGATACACCACTTGGGGGCAAAAATGACTAACAGATTTTCAAAGTTATTTTAAAAGTCAGTACAAAGTGTATACATTGATCTGACTTTCACTGTCAGCTATAGATAGGTCAGTCTGAAGGTGCCTCCCCCATCACCTATACAACTCCTAATCTGTGGAGGATATGGGGCTGTTTTTATGATTCATCACAACTGATTGAGGCTAGGTTGGAAAGACTATGTGACTATGTTCAGTTGTCCCTCCACATTTGCGGTTTAACTTCTGCAGATTTATGATTATTCATATATTTGATTAAAATGTTCTCTCTAGGAACTTCTAAGTTCATGCTGCTGGCCATGCTAGAAGACTTAGAGATTTCTAGAGAGTATCTCTTTTTAGAATTCTTTATATTCTCAAGTGCGATTCAATGGTTCTTCTTCAGCAGAAGGCTAGAAGACCTAGAGACTTATAGAGAAATATTTTTTCAAGTAAAAAAAGAGTAATGTCTTTATTCATGGTTCTTCACTTTAGGGGAGTGGTTCCTGTATTCTTAACTCCAGTGAATGTAGTGTGTGTTAAAAAAAAACATATTCCTAGAAGGGTTAAAAAAAAACAACAGTCTAAGATAATCCAATGCAATGCTCCCAAATGGTGAACATCTGGAGCACAGAAAACTCTTTTTGGAAAGAGCTGAAGCAGAATGGAGGTAGGAAGTAGGGAGGAAAATTGGTTCACCTTCTTATGGTGGAGAAATTATTGACAAAGTCCTTCCATAAAAGAGAGTTGGAGGAGCTACACATATCACTCATGGAAAGACTGTGCCCCTTAGTGCAGAAAGACAACGTTTCCATTTTAGATATGCTTTACCTTAGGCAAAACTTTGCCAAAATCAGGAACCAGAAATGTCTAATGATGGGGTTGCACATCCACTGCACCCTTAAGCTTCAGAAAAACCCAACAGTATTTGAAGGAAGGCAAAGAACAGAGCTACTTCTCTTCAACACAGCTGTTGCGATAAACATGTTCTCCATATTCTGTGCATGCATTTATTTGTTTTGAGATGTGTATCAGATGGTCCTATTAAACCCTGAGGGCAGCTCATAACTAAAGGCACAGTATGAATAGAAGGATTAAAGCTAGAGACCTGATCAGAAAGGCACAGAGCAGCATAGTAACAGTTGGTAAGAGAACTGCAAAATAAAAATCTGTATGCTGGAAAAAAGAAAGTTTATCTGCCTTCCTAAGGATAAACAGCACAGCAAATCTGCTAAGCATCTTTGCACATTTTCCCACCGCTTCTCGTCAGGTTTATATGTGCTAGATAGTCTACTTTTTCTGAGAACAGCAAATTCACCAAGGCAGATATAGTTTTAAAAGGATTGAAAAGGGGTGTTAGGATGCTCTTTTGGCACTTATGATAAAATAATGCAAAAATGAATTGCACAACAAAAGGGCTATAAGTATAATATGTTTATGGGAAGTGGAGTAACTCTGGAGCTGGGGACGTTTTCCTGGATGTCAAGTGCTCATGCTAAGCCGAATTAACAACAAGAAAGGACACAACATTAGATACACAGCAAAGTTTTATGAGGAGCTGACTTGCAATTGCTAGAGTACACACTACATTTGAACAATGGTTTATTAGTCACATACATTGACCACATTTATTGCACTAAGTTGATATTTGGTATAAGGATTGTGCAATGACACTACACCACTAAATATTTATGCTAGTCTAAAGCCATTGTAAGATCTTGGCCACTGTGTATGTAATATAAACTCTAGGGTACACAATGCTTTCAATGCAATTTTGCACTAATTTTTGCAATTGTTTCTTAACCTAAGTTTCATTTTTTTCCTTTCAATTGATTTCTTTAAAAAACTGAAACACATCTTGATTGTGACAATAAGTGAATCCACCAAAAAAGGAAAAGAAGGAAGAGAAATGGTGGGTGCAGAATGACAGAAGTAATTAAAATCTTAATAGGCAAAATAGAAGCTATTTTGCTTGCCTTTAGAGATGGAATTTATTTTCCTTATGAGTGAAAATTGTACAAATGAGAATACTACACAGTGTGGTGTAAAACAGGACTACCTGCCTCACATATTTATGTGGAATATGAAACAAGACACCAATAGAAATGTATGACTTGGGTTGCAGATGGACAAGGCAGTGCAAAATGAGGGAAAAGAAAGAAGGGGCATGTCATTAGGGATGGAGGAAGAAAAGATCATCAACCCACAGGCAGGTCCCTTTGCAACTGGAAAGGCAGGTCCCTTTGTAACTGGAATGTATCCATTGAAACATTTGTCTTCAGATAAGGAACAGACGTTTAATGAGGCAGAAAATGTTCAAGCTAGCAAGCAAATACACAGTCATACACTGGAGATTACAACCTATTTTTGAGACGCGGGGAAGCAATCAATATGAAGGCATTGATCACCATGAAAGGCAGAAAAACATTAACAGCCACTAATGAGAGCAATTTGCCTTCATCTCTGAGTAATGGGTATATCTTTGTGAATATTTTTTTCTTAGACAACATCAAATGATACCATAGTGACCCTGTGACTCAAAAAGGATAGCCAAGTATAGATGGGTAGAAATATCTTTTTAGTTAAGATTAAATCATTGCACATAGGCACAGTTTTGCTATTTGGCACATCTATTAACTTAAAGATCAAATAAATTCAATCATGCTTATTGCTTATACTCTATTTTAGGAACAATCTTTGTTTTAAAAGAATGGTAACAAAATAAATAGAGACACGCTTCACTGAATTGCTAACTGGCATCAACAATAGGTAACAGCATAATTGTGGTTATGTACGCTTATTGCATTCAACGGAGAAGCCGTGAGTCAAGGACGTGTGACTGAACCGCATTAAAAGTTTCAATCTCTGCTTTTGTTTTGTTTTTGTTAACTATTTCAAAGTAAAATATGGAATGCTTTAACCTTTATCACACACATCTTCTATTCCACTACAGTTGTGTTAGCACTGATAATGCTTGCATACCTCATTGAACAACATCAATATCATGCATGCCTCTTTTCATTAGTGCAATTGAGCCAATTCACCAATCCATTGTCCTATGGTCATATTTCTGTAAAGTCTTCCCACAATACGGCTGTACCTTAATTTTTAAATATCATTTTTAGAATAATTGTCCAATTCCAGCATTTTTTAAATAAAAGCCAAATATAAATGTAGAATATAAAAGAAAAGAAAAACAGCCAGTTTGGGAATAGTAATGAGGAAGGATAGAAGGAGAGAATTTCCCATCCTGACATTACTTTATTGCTGACATGCCAGCACAGAAGAGGAAGCGATCCATTACACCAAGGTGGGTGACGGGAATGTTGTGGGATTAGGGGCTCTTGATGGGTTTTGCCTGTTAATAGCTAAGTAAGTAAGAATCATGGAGAAAGGGGAAGACAGATTGATAGTGGGATGCACACAGTGTCATGTAATAGGGACTGTCACTAAAGGTGTGCCAGTTTGTTTGCCTTATGTGATAAAGTCCAAGCACTATGTACAGTGGGGAAAATGTATTTAGTCAGATACCAAATGTACAAGTTCTCCCACTTAAAAAGATGAGAGAAGCCTGTAATTGACATCATAGGCAGACCTCAATTATAAAAGACAACATGAGAAAACACATCCAGAAAATCACATTGTCTGATTTTTCACAAATTTTCAAATTATGGTGGAAAATAAGTATTTGGTCACCTACAAACAACCAAGATTTCTGGGTCTCACAGACCTGTAACTTCTTCTTCAAGGGGCTCCTCTGTTCTCCACCCATTACCTGTAGTAATGGCACCTATTTGAACTTGTTATCAGTATAAAAGACACCTGTCCACAACCTCAAGCAGTAACACTTGAAACTCCACTATGGTGAAGACCAAAGAGCTGTCAAAGGACACCAGAAAGAAAATGTTAGCCCTGTCTTCCCAGCAAGACTGGGAAGACCGAATCTGCAATAGGCAAGCAGCTTGGTGTGAAGAAATCAACTGTGGGAGCAATAATTAGAAAATGAAAAAGATAAAAGACCCCTGATAATCTCCCTCGATCTGGGGCTCCACGCAAGACCTTACCCCGCGGGGTCAAAATGATCACAAGAATTGTGAGCAAAAATCCCAGAACCACATAGGGCAACCTAGTGAATGATCTGCAGAGAGCTGGGACCAATGTAACAAAGACTGCCATCAGTAACACACTACACCACTAGGGACTCAGATCCTGCAGTGCCAGATGTGTCCCCCTGCTTAAGCCAGTACATGTCTGGGGCTGACTGAAGTTTGCTAGAGAGCATCTGCATGATCCAGAAGAGTATTGGGAGAATGTCATATGGTCAGATGAAACCAAAGTAGAACTGTTTGGCAGAAACACAACTCGTCGTGTTTGGAGAAGAAAGAATGCTGAGTTGCATCCAAAGAATACCATACCTACCTACTATGAAGCATGGGGGAGGCAACATCATGCTTTGGGGCTGTTCTCTGCAAAGGGGTCAGGGCGACTGATCCGTATACATAAAAGAATGAATGGGGCCATGTATCGTGAGATTTTGAGTGCCAACCTCCTTCCATCAGCAAGGGCACTGGAGATGAAACGTGGCTAGGTCTTTCAGCATGACAATGATCCCAAGCGCACCGCCAGGGCAATGAAGGAGTGGCTTCATAAGAAGCATTTCAAGATTCTGGAGTGGCTGAGCCAGTCTCCAGATCTCAACCCTATAGAAAACCTTTGGAGGGAGTTGAAAGTCCATGTTGCCCAGCGACAGCCCCAAAACATCACTGCTCTTGAGGAGATCTACATGAAGGAATGGGCCAAAATACCAGCAACAGTGTGTGCCAACCTTGTGAGGACTTACAGAAAACGTTTGACCTCTGTCATTGCCAATAAAGGATATATAACAAAGTATTGCGATGAACTTTTGTTATGGACCAAATACTTATTTTCCACCATAATTTGCAAATAAATTTGTGAAAAATCAGACAATGTGATTTTCTGGATGTGATTTCTCATATTGTCTCTCCTAGTTTAGGTCTACCTATGATATCAGTTACAGGCCTCTCTCGTCTTTTTAAGCGGGAGAACTTGTACAATTGGAATCTGACTAAATACTCCCCCCCCCCACTGTATATGTAACAATAATACACAATATTCTGCATTTGTGTGTGTGTGATTTTTTAAAGTTGGAGCACTCAAAGTTCAAACAGCTATTTCGGAAGATCTAACCTTGGGGTGACATTTTTAAAATTTCATTTAGCTAATAAAGATTGTCTGTCAAAACTCTGCTTTTGTATTATTTTTTTCCTAACACCAACCTTGATTAGCAAGAGCAAATTGGGCAGACATTGGAGGATGCGCTCAGGCAAAGGAGAGCCAATTCTGAAGATAGCCTTGTCTTATAACTAGACTGCTGATGCTTAATGCTAAAAAGACTGTCCAGTGGTGTTTAAAATTGATCCTAAAGTAAGCTGTGATTTCAAGTATCTAGCAGGTCATGACTAATGAGCTTATAATGATATGTCATGACCTTGCAAGTGCCTGAGAGCTTTATGGTTTACAAAAACCCAGGCTTTCATAAAGAAACAAGATTTTTAATTGACACTTTCCTGGCTTGTGGGTCAAATGGGGGGTGGATTAAAACAGGTGCTGGGTAACATAAATCTGGAACAAACACTTTGGAAAAGTGTGTGCATTCAAAATGCCTTTAGGATTCTCAGTGTTTATATGTGTGAAGAGGAAATGAGTTAAGATATCACAGGAAATAAGAACCATTGAGTCTTACTCATATTTTTTCTTTTTCTCTAAATCCCTCTCCCCTTCCAGGTTTATCTACTGTACATCTATAGAAAAATGTTCCATTCATGCTGGGCCATAATGGCTCCAAATGCTATAAATTCAAAGAAAGGAGAATTTAATTTATGTTAACACTAGGACAAAGTGAACTAATCATTTAAAAATCCTTAAGGATGCCTCTTGGTAGTAAAATGTGTGGCATGTAATGTCACAATCCTATACCCATTAAACCTAAGAATACAGAAATGAAACAAACCCCTTGCATTGAGCTTATCTACCTAGTTGCAAACTGGCAACTATTTGATCCTAGTGCAAAAAGAGCTCGCTTCTCTTATGAACATGCAATTGCTGTGTGTTACCTATTCGAAAGCCTTTCTGTTTCTATTGCAGTTAATACTCTTTGCATAAGATGTTTTTCACAAGAATAAATAGAAGCAACATTTTGGCTGAGATGCCATCAAGAAGAGATGCTACTCTCACACATAATCTATGTCTATATCCATAATAAAAGTGAAAACCCATATGTGTATATGTGGAACGGGTGTCCGCTCACACAGACAGCATTCGGCCGCCACAAACAGGCTATAGTTCCCAGTGCTGAGGAGTCAGCAAGTCACTCTTTTCCACTGACATTGAGGTTACAGCAAGCTCCATGAACACGTTTCCCAACCCCTGCCATTGTCCTTCCCAAACACTACGGCCCAAAACCCAAGGAATGCTTTCATTTGGGGACCATTTCATCCTAGATTTTGCATTTTCCTCCATCACAGGCAGGCATCCCAGGTGTATGTATGTGGCACCTTTCTGATTGGCCGCCACTTCCACAGGCCACTGCGACTGCCAGGAATGACGGACCTGGCCCAAACTTGGCACACATAACCCCCATGATGCCCCTTTTGTCCTGGTGACATTTGGGGGAGGATGGGCCACAGATGATGGGATTTGCACTACTTTCAATCGCTTCCGCTCCCACAGACTACTGCAACGCCCACCAGTGATGGAACTGGACCAAACTTTACACACAGAACCCCAATGACCCCCCTTACGTCCTGATGAAGATTGGGGGAGGACATACCTAGGATGATGGGACTTATAGTACCTTCACTCACTTCATGAGACCACTGCAATTGACACGAGTTACAGATTTGGACCAAACTTGGCACATATGACCCACTCTATATCCTGGCGTTGTTTGGAGGAGGATGGACCATGGGTGATGGGACTTGCATATGGGAGATGTCATTCACCCTCAACCACTGAACCCAGCTGACATTGGATCTAGGCTACACTTGGAACACGGGCAAACAGTGCCTTTCTCAAATGACCTGGGCACCACCAGGTCCCTAAGCTAGTTACTAAATGAAACAGAAAAAAGGTAAAGACTAAAATCTCACAAGGATGCTTTTGGTTTGGGAAAGAGAGATGTTGACTTTTAGAAAGGAAGTACGGAATATTCCATTCAGAAAACTGTGTACCTAATAGCTCACAAAGGCTCTGATTGCTTGGAAGCAACTTGTTTCTAAAGTAGGAGCATATTCAAGCTTGGTTAGAAATAAGCCACTTTCAATCAAGAAAAAAAGGGGGAAAGTCTTCTTAAGTGTCACTAAATTGAATTAAAAACAGATGGTTTTGCTCAAGTCTTGGGACTGCTGTGGGCAGATAAAATATTAATGAGAGGATACAAATCCCTATTGGCCAAGCTGTATAGGAATAGCTCCAAAAAGGCAACACTCATAAAAATGAAATACCATCGCACCAATTTTCTACAGCTTTCTCCCTACTGTTTGACAATGAGATGAAAAATACGACAAGGAGTGTTTGATATGATATTAGGATATTTATTTGTGCAGAGGCAAATACCCACAGGAGATCTGAAATATAAAGCACTTGATTTACATTTTATTTATATGTCATTTATTTCAACCTTTGTATGCTACCTTTCAGGGCATCTATTCAAAGGCAGCTCATAACAAACAAAAACCATAAAATTAATCACCACACAGCTAAAAACTATAGCAGTAAGACATCCCAAAAACACTGCCACAGAGGCAGTTCAAAACAATACCAACACTACATGTATCAACAAATGCAGCTTAAACATTAAAGATTTTATTAAAGATACCAAAATATACATCTGCTTAAAGAAAGCACATTAAAATACTAATTAAAAATACTGTGACACAGGAATCCCTTTAAAGGATTGTTTTGTTCTTAAGAACCATATCCGTCTAGAAGGGACATTCCATATAATATGAAACCATACGCTGAAAAGACCTATTTTGTGTGCTTAGGTGAATCTTGAAATTAGTATATCCCAAGCTATTCTTCAAATTTCTAAACCCTATCTTCAAACTTTAAAGCGACAACATATAACTGATATAGTTACAACATATGGCCACAAAAGCTTTTGGGTTCTTCTTGTTTCTCGCAAGTTCAGTGTCATGAAGAACTTGAAATTGCCCTTTTCAATGACCTTAAATCTGGGAACTTCAATCTTTGTGAAGAACACAATCGTATCAAAAACTGATGGTAAGAGTCTTATCCCAGATTATCAGATTTTTAACCCATGTTACCTCCACTTTTCTCAATACATTTCAGATTATTTCTTCTAATGTATTTATGCACCTTCAAGTTGCTGACCTATGGCGAACCCGTGCATTACATAGGGTTTTCTAAGGCAATGATACTCAGGTGACTTTGCAAGTTCCTGGCGCTAGAAAAACCCCAAAAGCATTTGGTTCAATGGAGGTCTCCCATTCAAGTACTAACTGAAGTACAAAGTACTAAGCTGACCCTACTTCACTTCTGAGATCAGATAAGATCTCATGGCTTTAGAGCAGGGGTCCTCAAACTTTTTAAGCAGAGGGCCGGTCCACAATCCTTCAGACTGTGGAGGGGCCGAATTATCATTTGAAAAAAAAATACAAACAAATTCCTATGCATACTGCACATGTGTTATTTGTAGTGCAACAACAACAACAATAGAATACAATATTTAAAAATGAAAACAATTTTAACCAACATAAACCTATTAGGATTTCAATGGAAAGTGTGGGCCTGCTACTGGCCAATGAGATAGTCAAGTTAATTAGGATTGTTGTTGTTGTTGTTGTGTGCCTTCAAGTCATGTCAGACTTTGGCCGAGCCTAAGTCTAAAATTAATTATTTATTTACTGCATTTATTTACTAAATTTATATCCCACCCTTCTCACCCCGAAGGGGACTCAGAGCAGCTGTATGTACATACAATATATTATATTATTAGCATAACACAATATTAGCATTATATATTACTGTATTGAACTATACCACTATACTATTCTATAATATGTAATATATAACATACAATTAGTATTATTATATGGTATTACTATTAGTATTATATTGTATAACATAAGATTATTATCAATATTATATGTATATACAATATATTATATTATTAAAACGGATATAAAATATTATATTATAAAACTGAGGGCGGGGGCCAGGTAAATGACCTTGGAGGGCCGCATCCGGCCCCCGGGCCTTAGTTTGGGGACCCCTGCTTTAGAGTATTATCTCCACATGCGTTCAGTTCTCTTCATTGGGCTCCCTGGAATTACTAGATGGGAATAAGAGGTTCAACAGTAATGTTCCACCACCATCTAATCCTATCCCTCCAGAAAGTACTAGAGTCACAGTAAAACTGTAGCTCTCAGTGTAACTATCTGACCATAAGGAAACCATTGTCAATGAACATGTTACTTTTGTCCCATAGGGAGAGCCAACTAGAGAAAAACTCTGATGTGGACTCCCTAGTCTCTATTCAATCATCTGAAATAAAAGAAAGGTTTCTATTCCTTGTGCTAAAAAATTACATTCTGGCTCTCACTCTTGGTGAGAGAGGCAGGAACAATTGCTTTATACCTTCCTCTGCGGGTGAAATGAAATATTAAAGAGATTGTATACTTCTTTTGACCAATCAATACGGTTTCTAACCATGGGATTTCTCAGTGATGTTTAGCTCTACATGAAACTTTCAAATTAAGTCTATGTCCATTCTCCAACGGCCAACTGCAAATGCATGGTAATGCACGTGAAGAAAAACACATTTTGAGAAACTGTGGAGTTTCATCTCTTGAGGAAGCATCTTCTCTAAATATATGTCAAACATATCTTCTAAATTGACCCTTAAATAGCAAAAAGAGCCCTTTTCTCTGCCTGAAAATGATTTGAGTGATTCATCCATGCTTTTCTTTGCATAGGGAAAGAACAAGAGATGGCAAAGTTATTAAGGAGTTTAAAATGTTGTCTTATACTTACCACATGAGTGACGTTCAACGTATTACCATCAAATCTGCATAAACTTGTGCTGTCCTCAAGGAAAATGTCACATTCTTCCAGCTCCTGAGCATTACAAGGAGGATTCTCTTTGTTAGGATCTGGGTTCTGAAATGTGAAACTTAGTATATTTAGATTTTGAGACACTCCATGAAAACACTACTTAAAATAGAAGAACTACACAGTGAAGCTGTTATGATAGAAGAGCCACCTAAAATTGTTGTAAAGTCTATGTTCTACATCAAATATTTCAAAAATTAGGTCAAATAAGGCCATTCATCATTTTGGAACAGGTCTAATTCAAAAGGAGGAAAGACATTGCCCAGTAACACTTCCCAGATGATGGCCATTTCAAGTGGAGGAGCAACTGCTAATCACATGAGATACAAAAACAAACAAACAAACAAACACTGAGTGCCTTAATTTGGGGATATTTTCTTGCTCCAGAGAATTCCAGTGTACAACTAAAATGCCTCATGCTAACAGGAGTATTTCTGGAAGCAGAAATGAGGGGACGTCACAATACCCAGACAGCCAGAGCTAGAAAACACATCTGTACATGAGACCAAACACTAGTCCTAGAGCTGGACAAACAATGAGAGGCATTATTTTGGACCACTCATGGATGCTCCGGAGGTCTCTAATGATGATTATGCCAATTGCTGTATGTTCAGTTATAGGAAAACTTTCCTGCAGCTCCCCGCCATTCTGAAACTAGCCAAGAAATGGACATGATGTGAGACACCTGGAGTGGAGTTCAGATAGGAAAAGTATTATAATTATGCATGTTAGATTGTGTATTAGACTCCAGGATCTTGGCTATGATTCTGGAAGTATGTCATGCTAATTCTCATGTTGCAACTATTATTTATTTATTTATTTACAGTATTTATATTCCGCCCTTCTCACCCCGAAGGGGACTCAGGGCGGATTACAATGAACACATATATGGCAAACATTCAATGCCAACAGACAAACAACATACATTAGACAGACTCAGAGGCATTTTTAACATTTTTTCAGCTTCACGATTCCGATCTAAACTAGTGTTTAGATACTTCCAAGTCTGAAGGAAAAGTCACAATATACGGACTGGGAGCACAGAGAAAATACAACTGCCAGTGAATCACTGAATTTTCAAGCACCTTTTCTAGCAGCATGAATTATGGATTTCTAATGTAGAATATCCTGCATTTTAAACTACAGTTGCATGGATTATTTAGTACAGTGGTTCTCAACCTGGGGTCCTCAGATGTCTTTAGCCTACAAATCCCAGAAATCCCAGCCAGTTTACCAGCTGATAGGATTTCTGGGAGTTGAAGGCCAAAAACATCCGGGGACCCCAAGTTGAGAACCACTGATTTATTAGAAGGTGAGACAAATGACATGAAACCCAACTTTAGATTATCATATACATCACAGATGGACAAACTGTCTGGTTTGACTAAGGACTGTTGTAATCTTTGGATCGCTGTTAGAGGTTTTTGCTTTGACAATGTATTTCTTACAATGGGTTGGTTTAACCTCCAGGTTGCTAGTAAAACTGAATTACTGTGTTGAGAAATGATGTCTAAAAAGTGCGTTACCAACATGAAATGTTTTGTGATATGTGCTAGTGCAATTAACAATGACTTAAATGAATGTTTATATTCTTCAGCCTTCACCCATATACTGAATGACATGAAGCGGGGCTGACATTTATATGCTTCAGCAAGACTCTTCATTCTAACAAAAAAAACCCAAAAAAACACAAGACAATCTTTTGTTTTTGCTTATGAAAAGAATCTGAATGTGAATAAGATCAGTACGGTTTGGATTGTTTACCACTTGCCATGTGATTCTGAATATTCAAAGGTCACATAGTAATAGGCAATTACAATATCATTATTTGTTTGTACATGTGTCAGCAAGTTTAGAAACCTATGACAGATCCATTGTATCTGAAGTGAAAAAGATGTTGTAGGTGTATGCCATAATCAAATACAACCTTTAAAGTCATGTTTGAGTGCAATCATGAGCTATGTCATCGTATGTATAATGGTGCCAATTCAAGGGCTTGCATTACACATACAACTAATTTCCTCATTTTAATTTTACTGAATTTGTTTCTTGTTTTTATTTCACAAATTTCTTAGGGTTCCAGGAGACTTACCAGAGAATCCATATTTTTGCTTCTCGCTTGAACAATATGCTCAAAGAATAGGGTTTTTTAAAGAGCAGAACTGCATCCCACCATGAATTTGTAAGGCATGATTCAACTGTAAGTCAAAGGGTCTACTCTGAATACCTTGGTTTGGCAAAAATAACTAACAAACTGAAGGTTTGGCATGGTGTAGTACTTTTGAGTGTTGTGCTAGGAGACCACTGAATCCTGGCAACAAATTACAAACATAGCCCATGGGAATTACTATGATCTAAAATACACAGCTCAGGAAGTTAGAATTCTCGCAAGGACTTGGGGTGGATTTACATTAAAGACATGTTGCTACTTCCTCACACTGAGTTGAGTTTCCGTCTAAGACGCTAGTCATGATCAACTTTACTGTGTAGCTGTTCCACCCAAAGCTGTTAAAATATACACTTATATATACACACCCCTCTACTTTAAGGTGGAAAGCTTATTTGAAAATGAAAAAGGGGCAAAATTTAGGAGATAATTTACATAAACCAAAAACATTACATTAGATCAAACTAGCTATAGCATCCCAACTCCTCAGTGTGGTTTCAGAAGTCAACACTGTTTCTTATAATCAATTGTATGAATTGCTATGCATGTGGAGAAGGGAGCCAATAATTTTTCCAAGCCCCCTGCATGTTATCAGTTGATGTCTTGAGGCATGACCTTGTGAATCTGCCATATCCTGGGGTAATAGCCTGCTGTATCCTAAGATAATGATCAAGCTGTTCAGCTTTTTAAGTAAATTGTATTCTGCTTATTTCTAAAGTTGGCTGCTCCATAGGTAACTTTAAAAACATTATGTTAAAAAATAAGCAACTCCACTGAATGTACAATACATTGGAATTCAATATAAACATGTGGCTTCAGGTCTGAACTCCCAAAAAAACATCATAACAAATCAATAATTAAATTGGGTATGGGCAAAGTGCAATTTGTAAGTACCATGGCCCCTTTTCTCTGGCCTCCAATTTGCTCAATATATTGAAACAAATGACATTAGTTTGCTGAAAAAATTCAATAAGAACCTCCAAAATGCATGATAGCCTACAAGCCAGCAAGGTATTGTTTTGAGCATTTGACTATGCCTCTGGAGACCAGATATTGAATACCCGTTTGTCTATGGTTATCACAGGGTGACTTTGGGAAAGTCACACTCTCTCAATCTCAAAGGAAAGCAAAGCCAACTCCTCTCTGAACACATCTTGCGAAGAAAGCCTTGTGATAAGTTTACCTTAGGGTTTCCATATGTCAGAAATAACTAGAAACCTGTGATGACTCATGGGCCATGTAGTCCCGTTCCTAGTACTGTTGTGACAGATGAAGAGGAAAACTTGGGTTTCCCACCGTTTCTGCCAGATTTGGAGCCCTTGCAGCTGCAGGATGTTTGCCCACAAGAAGTCAGCCAAACAAGCCTTGAGCAGAAATCTCCCCCATTTTCTCGCCGCCTTTATTATAATCAAGATAGACGCGCTCGGGAGGCGACTCGCCGAAGCGCCCGGATAGCTGCCAGACAATTAGATGATTAAGTCTGTTTCCCTTGGGAAAGTTTAAGGAGTCCTGCATCTGGACAGTATAGGTTTCGGTTCTTGTTCCCCAGAGAAAGTGTGCTTTGGCGGGAAAACAAGATCCTATATAGATGTTTGGCCACAAAGGATTCCTTGCGGAGTCAATTCGTCAGCTCGTGGAGTGAGATCGTGTGTAGACTTCGTACCCCAGTTCCCAGCTCCTGAATCAAGTTTCCAGCCCTGCCTTGTTCCACGGATTTCTATGGACTCAGTTCTTGTTCCACGATTGTCTTGTTTCAAGTTGGACCTTGCCAAGTCTCAAGTCTTGCCTTGCCTTGCGTTTTAAACCACGGACCCTGCTTCTCGGATTCCAGCCTTGTTTTCCCTTCCTTCGGATTTACCTTGAGCCTCAAAGACTATGGACAGTTCCCCACACTATTGCTTGCTAAATAGTGTGTGTTTCGGTGAAGTGGATTATAACTTTGGACTTTAATATCATATATTGGACATTGCTTTCTTGGACTATATTTGACCTTTCCTGAAGGGTCTACTTCTGGACTATATTCTACACTTGTTTTTATTGACTTTATATAATTCTTTAATAAAGATATTAAATAGATTCTGGCCTCTGCGTATGGTTATTGGTGCTCTGCAGCCTGGGTCCTGACAAAACCACAAAACAATGACAAAGTGGAATTGGATTTCCAAATTCATGCTTCTGAGTTTCATTGACACAAAATGGCATAGTAGAGTAGGATCTGGAGCCCAAACTGATGTCAAACTTGCCAAAGCACTCTACCCTGGATGTTGGCTGTTTTTATAAGAAAGACTGTTCTTATAAAATGTTCACCTATAATGTTTTGCTAAGAGTTATTCAGGATTTGGTATTTACTGTAAGAATCTACCTTTCTGTATTACTTTTAACAGCTCCCAAATGGGAAACAATATCTTGTAAAAGGAAAAGAGCTTAGACTAAAGATAATCAACTCAGACAGTAAGAGTAAAGCTGAGAGGATGATTTATAAGACAAGCTTAGAAAAGGCAATATAATTCTTTCTTTCTTTACTAAGATGGACAAATCACAAGGAGGCAAGGCTTTTGCTGAACTAAATGTACACATATATACCAGATTCCTCCAAAGTGCAACAAACAATGTTGAACTTCATTTTTAATTTGCAAGATCAGGCATGTGGCATGGTAACATTGCTGTGGATCTCAGAAGCAATTCCTTGGGATCTTTTTCACATGTTTTCCAATATTGATAATTACTTGAGACCAGTAGCAGATTCCAACAACATTTTGCATCCTGAATAGCAGTTGTATTAGATAACAAACAAGAGTTTTAATTAGAAATAGTTGGAAATTTGTTTTCATTATAAAAGCTACAAACCTTGACTTTCATTTACTAGGAAACACTGACTTCATTTTAAAAAACAGAACACTAGCAGTTTTCCCATTCCCCAAACATTTTTGCTCAAAAGTCTCTGCAGAATGTGAGGATGGGTGAGAATACAACAGTTCCAGCTGTCCGCACACTGCTATATTCACAGGATAGAACTGAGTGTTGCAAGGCTGACTCTCAAGATAACATGGTTAGGATTATCACAAATGCTTCTATACGTTTGCACAACAGATAAGGAGAGGGGGCAGTGTATTGAAAGAAAATATGAAAATATGACTCAAAAGGATGGACAAAAGTAAAGTCATAGCATTCCACGTTTTAGACATTTAGCAGTATGAATTTGTATGGTATGATTCTACCCTAAGACAAAGGGTTTACTCTGAATACCTTGGTTTGGCAATGTATATTATAGACCTTAGTATTTTATGCAGTTCAATTATTCTACACTGCAAGTAATATTTCCACAAGAAACTTGGAGGATACAATAAATGTCACAGGACATTTTTTCTGGGCCCCTTACAGAATTATCCATTTCAACTTCAGCCCACTATTGAATGGGTATGAAGTTTCAAAGCTCTAAGATGATACGGTGGAATCTCTTTAAGGATATAATACCTATCTGGTTTGCATGGTTTCTCTTTTCTTAGTATCCTTGGTCTTTTATAATTATTATCCCTTAATACCATCTGTGTATTTATTTATATCTAATCCAGGTCAAAGCAGATATTGTGGATTGTCTGCCTTGATATTCTAGGTTATATGGCTGTGTGTCAGGGCACCTAGTGATTGTTCTCAGGCTTTGGAAAACCCTTATTCCCTCCCTACTGCTTTCCCTGAGCCAGAATTTCCTCTTCTGGTAGCCTTTAGAGAACTGAAAGATTGTTTAAAACTCTTTTTAAAATAGTGGGTGTACTGTTTATCATTGTAATGCTTTAAAACAGTTTGTAAAATTATTCTTAATTGTGTGTCTTTCAAGTTCCATTTTGGAAAGAAAGGCAGAGTACAAATAAAGCTGATCATAATACCTGCACTAAATTCTTGGTTGTTTAAATCTGGAAAATACTTTCTGATAAACTAGGTTTTATCTATTTGATATAAACATGTTTAGACATTCAGATGCTGCTAAATTCATTTTTTGTTTTGTTGCAATAGCCTAAAATAGCTGCACAAATGGGGAAAACTATATAACACTAACAAAAAAGCTTTATGCCCAGATTCATACATATGTTTTACCATTTTGTTTCTTCCGCTCCTGCCTCTTCTTAAATGAATAAGATAAAGTAGAGACATGCCACAGATACAGATTCTTTGCACTAAAAATGGATTTTTTCAGAAGCTTGTTTCTATTTCCATCTATGAAATGTTGGCTGCAAGTGATCTTTTTATCTCCTGAAGCTGTGAAAAAAACCTCCAGGCCACAAAAGCTAAATGCCACAATGGATTTGTTGGCCTTTCACGGGTATCATGAGACACTCTCACACAGCAGTACCAGCATCGCCTAAAGTAGAAACACAAAACCTAGTTTGCTTTTCAAGTAGTAAAGAAGGCACTGAAAAGGAAAACAGCAACATTACTGCAGAGTTATGTTGTGCTCGGCTGCCCCAACAGCTCTTAGAAAAATGTTATCAGTGTTAAGTTTCTCATAACTTAGCACTGGGATCAAAATACACCTGCCCTATGACCAGCTCAAACATAGGCAAAATGGGTTATGATAAGAAACACATGAATGCTGCTGGAGAAATCTAGTCCCTCCACATTCTATACCATGTAGGTATAGCAATATGTATGATGGTTTCCCCACCTGCATCTCACATTATATACCACTAAAAAAGGAAATGGAGCAGACCAAAGACATCAGTACATCTTCCATAACTATACATCCTGAACAGAGGAGTTGGAGTACTGCTTTATGGTTAATCACATGCTTCATCAAATTTTCTTGGTTGTTTTTGATTGTTCATAAAATATAGGATATGATTTTTTTGATTTTTTTTCTTCAGGCATTATGAAATCACATATATCTCTTTATTTTTTTCTTATCCATAGTCGCAGCCTGCCATCAACATTTGTGGGTTTGATTTTTTACAGGCTTATTTGTGGATTTGATTAATTTCTAGATCCTGCAGTGTCTCTATAAGGTCTTACCCAAAAACCTAGAGAAGTGTTCTCTCAGGTTAAAAAGGAAGTTTTTAAAATAATAATAATAATAATGTTTTCCCCTATTTCATGGGGGGAACTGCACCTCTAACTGCAGTGAACATGGAGGGTTCACTATATTTTTATTTTCCATAGTAGCTGGTTTTCTTACTTTAGCCAATCTTTGCCAACACAATTATCTGAAAGAACACATTTGTATTTATAGGATGCATAGGTTTTGGTAAACAAGAACAATAACACATCATCTTCTGAAAATATAGTTATGTTGATTTGTATAAGTACTAGGAGATACACTGACTGAATGGGAGGAGTTTCTGCAGAATATACTTTACAATGAACATACATAGGACTGAAATGTCATCTTGTATGTATGTAGTTCTCTCTTAATACCAATTCTTATTTTAAGATCACTTTACCATTTCATCAGAGGTAAGATGCATCAGACGCTCAGCTATTGCAGCTCTTTGGGCTGGATCCATGATTAGTTCTCCCCGGGAGTCACCAACAATCAGTTCTGGCCATAAGGATCCCTCTTCCCTCTTAATCAGTGAAATCTCCAAACTGGGAAGAGATAAGAGATAGACAGGTTGGAAGACCAGAGAAATTGATCTTTTAGTCAACTAGCTTGGGGACCCGGCGATGCCCGGGCCATTTGAGAATGGTATTATTTGTCTTTTAGTGTTATGTATTCTGTTTGGAGTGGGTGAACTACAATTCCTAGAATCGTGTGGTGCAGTACTCTGTGGATGGGGGTGAACTACTGCAATTTCCAGATTCCTGGGGTAATTGTCCCGAAATATCTATCAGTATTCACAGCAGGCAATATTCAGTCTATGTGCCAAGTTCAGTCTGTGTGCCAAGTCTAGATTCGTAATTGGCTGGGTTCAGTGGTCTTTGGATGGTCTCCCAAAATCAAGGCCCCTTCCCATAAATACCTGCAGTATGTTCAGTAGGTCATGAGGCTTCTCTGTGTGAAGTATGGTTCTAGTGCATTGTCGGTGGGGGTCAGTGTTTATCTGATTGCAGGTGAACTATAACTCTCTTTTCCCCAAACTTGTCCAATATGTTGTATTGGTTATGGGGGCTCTGTGTGCCAAGTGTGATGCTCATTCATTGCAGGTGAACTATAAATCCTAGTACCTACTACTCCAGCACTTCCAGTCCAGTTCCCCTCCAAACCCACAGTAGTCAAATGTGGGCATATCGGGTCTGCATGGTAAGTTTGGCCGAGAGCCATCATTATTTGGGTTCATAGCGTTTTGGGTGTAGGTGAACTACAACTCCTGTATATTCCCCAGTAGGAGTGACAGTGCTCTGACTTGATGCAGGGTGAACTACAACTTCCACCATGTGGAGTCAATCACTAAACTCCTCCAGTAAGTTTAGTTGCAGCTCAGTTCTGTTCTGTTTGTTATGTAGAGTGATTGGAAAGGAAAGGGCAATGGGCGGGGCTATGCAAATTCCACAGCAATGGAGAAGCCTGGGATGCCTGCCTGTGGTGGAAGAAAAAGCAAAATCTAGGATGAAATGGTCCCCAAATGAAAGCATTCCTTGGGTGGTGGGCCGTAATGTTTGGGAAGGACATTGGCAGGGGCTGGGCTGCATGTTCATGGCGCTCGCTGTAACCGCAATATCAGTGGAAAAGAGTGACTTGCTAGATTTTTAACCTTGTGAAGTATAGCCTGTTTGTGGAGGCCGGAGGCTGTCTGTGTGAGCAGACATCCATGCCACATACACACATACGGGTTTTCGCTTTTATTATGGATTTAGATTTAGATTAGATGGCATGATTAGTCAGTAGGTTTTTAATTAAAAATATAAATACATTTAAATGAGTCAAATGGAAGAAATAACTTTTAGCAGCATTCTTTTCTGAGCTATGAAAACCAAAAATCCATAGCATAATATTTCTAAGATGCCACATACATGTACCATATAAAAATGAAAATTATTTTTCTCTCCTCTAAAGGATCTATTTTCCCCTCATACATAAAATCACCTAAATATTTATAATAAGGGTTTTCTGAACAGCCAATACTGTTCATATCATTATTAAATGACAAGTACACAGGAAGCTGGCCTGTGTCAAATCAAAACATTTGTCTATCTAGTTAAAGTTGGTCGTCATCGATTTCCAGAGACTGTGCAGCATTTCTGACAAGAGACATTCCCTCCTCTGTTTCATGATGTTAAAGATCTATCTGAAATAATTGATTTTACAGCAGGCCATGGCAGATTTGTGGAGACTCAGATCTCAAAAATTATGGGCATGTTTTTAATATTTAAAGAAGGAAAAAAATGTACTACTTGATTGCATACAAAGGTCAGGAGCAGTCAATAAACACATTGTTTCCACCAAGTAAGCAAGCCTCTCTCACTGTGGCCCAAATCTTAAGGACCAGTGGGTCCACTCGAAACTGTCAGACAGGGACTTGCAAAATGGCAAAGCAAAATGTTTTACTTGGCACTTCACAAACTGATCATTACTGAGCCGTGCACATTCATCATTTAGCTGCTATTCTTATGCTCTTTTCCTTGCAATCACTATTAACAGAATCACAGAACTTTAAATGCATCCAGCTTTTCTTCTATGAAAGCCCATACTGGCGGTGAAGAAAACTTTACAAAATCCCACTTTTTGTAAAAATCTCTGCAATGAGAAGTGAAAGCGATGATGACAAAATTTACAATGAATGGGCAAAACACAGCTGTGACACGACTAGTACTACTTAGATAATCTAGAGCAATTTTAAATCAATTATGAAAACAAGATGAAAATCTTCCATAGGTAACATAAACAGGCACCTACAAACAAGGAAGATCGGTCCTCCAGCCTGTAACTTCCCACTGAGTTATGCATCTTCAACACAGCTGCAAAATTGAACCCAGCATAAAACCTTACCCTTCTTTCTGAATACCATTCATTTAAACCATTTCTGGCCCTTTAGTACTTGCAGCTGCATTCTAGATGTAATATAACTGAATATAACAGCAGCAAAAAGTCAAGAATCTTGTTTGAAAAGGTGGACAGCCAGGTGCTTGCACTAAGCGCATGATCGAGAGCCTGCTTTGGCTGCTGCATCCCATAACTTCAATTTAGATCCAAATCTGATTCAGTGGTAAAATTGTTATAGAAAAAATTAGACCCCTTGGGAAAGTGAATAAATCTACTACTGATATAAGCCTTAAACCAATTGCTAGTTCCAATTAAACTGGACCCATTAGTGCTTACTTACCCTATTTCTATTGATTCACTTGTTCTATTGTAATATGCAAAAAGAATGGAGTTTTTCTCTTTTTAAGCCTCAGAATATAGTGTATAACAGAGATAAATAGAAAGTACACCAGGAGCTACTTACAGAGATCTCTTGGCAGTTGAAAACTAATTGACATGTTTGTGATTTCCAATTGTTTTAACAACAGCAACAAATAAACAACTGTTTTGGTCTCTCTCTCTCTTAAAAAACAATCCTAAGTGTTTTCTTTTTGCATTTGGTTCTGGCTGGTGGATCTGACATTTTAGTAAATGGATCCAATCATGAATAATTCTGAAGTTCCCCAACTAAAACTACGGAGCATGCACCTTTGGATTTTTCAGATTTTCAAAGAGGAACACATTTCATCCTATGACAATATCAATACAGTGTATGGCCTGCTCTGGGAGGCTGCTGGGGATACGGAAAGCAAATTAAATAGCTCATTTTTGTGCAACTCAGTGTTTAATTAAAATGCTTTACTTCTGGAAAAAAAACGAGTTTTTGATCATAAGGTGCTCTTCTACAAGCAGAAAGTACATTTGCAAACTTGAGTGCATGTATATGTTCAACCCTCATTTTGATCTGGTTGACTCTTCCTGCCATCTTCCCATAGCAAAGAAGGACAGGTAAGGTATAATGGTAAGTATGCACATAAGTGACATGAGAGTAAAGAGACTAAAAAGCTTGCTTCTGGAAATTAAATTGCATACCTATTGTACTTATTTGATAGTACCCACTGATTTCAAATAGGCTACTTTAAAAATATGCACATAGAAAGATTATAGCATCAAGCAAACTTTGCTTGCATGAGATAAGTTTAAAAAAACATATATGTCCTTGTTTTCTCTACTTCATTCAAGGCCATCTAGGCAAACACACTGTTCTCACATTAAAATGGACAAAACACCAAATCAAAGTGGTATCTCTTACCTACTAGTTATGACAATACCCAACGGCTTTCCCAATTCTGTTGAATTTAAGTGTTAATATACATGTAGTTAGAATGTCCAACTGTGATAGGTAGATGAAACTGAAGAAAACTATATAGTGTACACATAGCAAAAAAGGGTAATGATTTATTACAAAAATATGCATTAAAAAGAACCATAATTTAATATACGCTTTGACCTAGTAGAGCATCTAGTGCTGGAATCAGTTTAATGGAACTGATTTATACTGAGTTAGAAGGTCCATCCACTTCAGAATTGTCTGCACCACAGATGAGGAAACTGTAGTTAAGACTCCATCTCCCACCAGTCACGCCAGTGGTCAGCAATGAAGAGAGTTGTAGTTCAGCAGCTTCGGGAAGACCATAGTTTTCCCATCTCTAAGTGTTATGATTGAGCCTCATGGCTCTGCTACTGGCAGACGTGGGCGTAAGACTCCTCGAGAGTCAGATACTCTCGAGGAGCGAGAAAGAAAGAGGCTGCGAGATATCTTTGCAGAACCATCTGACGAAGAGTCTTTTGAGGGGTTTACAGAGAGAATGGAGGAAGAGCTGGTTAGCTCGGAAGAGGATGAGATGGATTGGACTCGGGTAAGGGAGGAGTTGGGTGCCACTGGCAATGATGGGATGGAAGATGATTGGGGACCTTCAGGATTAGACCCATGGACAAGCTGGAGGGATGGGACGGGATCCACAGCTGGGGATGCTGTGGGGCGTAGTCAGAGGTGTTCCAGCTCTGATGAGGAAAGTGATGAGGAAACGCCCGGGTTAAGGAGGGCAGCTGACAGTGATGAGGATTTGTAACTGGCATAAAATGGGGCTTGGGAGCAATTGCAAATTGCGTTGGGCAAGGTAATCTGGACGAACGCTTGGGATCTGTGTGGGACGTTTTCCTGAAGACGGGTGTGTTTTCGTGTGCTGATACCTTTGACCTTCCGTCGTCTTCTTGACGGACGCCATCTGCTGCTCTGGATTTACGAACTGAACTGACTACGGGATCGGTATCTCCTATTGGACTTGGTGAACTGCAAACGTCTGATTCTACCTAACTGACCTTCGGAAAGAACTGGGACTACTCTACTGCTTCAATCCTCGGCTGCTGCGTTTGTATTGGGAATTTGCCTTGCTGTGTGAAGGAGTGACTCTGTGTTACTCAAAACATAGTGCTGGCAGCAGAGAGGCATCTGCTGCCAACTAGTTACATTCTTTTGAACTCTTTGTTTCCCAGCTTCTGTTTTGTTTACTCCCAGGCTGAAGCAAGCTGTTTTGATTTTACCCGGATTAAACTCCGGTTTAATCCGGTTTATCTTTTGAACGTTTTTCCTTGCCCCTTTTTGCTTTTAAAGGCTAAATTAGCCTAGCCCTTGTCTTTTACGGGCATTTTGAGTTCTGTAAATCCAATAAACTCTGTTATCTTTGATCTTGTGGCGTTCTGTCCTTGACAGATTGCCCAACGCCCATAAAACAGTTTTACTGCAGTAATAAATCTCGTCAAGAAGACGATGGATGAGTTAAAGGCTAAATTTGAGCAATTACAAACGGCCTTTAACGTCAATCAAGCAGCCCATGCTGTTAAAGGACATGTTTTGACCCCTGAACGCTTTGACGGATCCAGGTGCAAACTGCCAACTTTTTTGGCACAAGTTGAGCTTTATTTTTCCCAGCTCAGTGCTCATGCTTACCCTACAGACACAAGCAAGGTGGCATTTATTTTGAGTTTGTTGACTGGTCCTGCAGGACAATGGGCCACCAATTTGATTTTGGGTAATGACCCAGTCAAGGACAATTTGAATAATTTTAAGAAGCTACTAACTGACACTTTTGGGGATCCCCTCCGTACGGAGAATGCTGGGTGGGCTCTGTATCGGCTGAAACAGGGAAAGGGGACTGTTTTGGATTACTTAAATAAGTTTAATTTGTACCGTCACCAGTTGGACTGGGGGGAAAATGCATTCATGCTTTTGTTTACTGCTGGTTTAAGTGATTATCTCCAGGACGAATTGGCACGCTTGGAGCCGGCCGAAAATTGGGATGCCTTAGTAGCTAAAGTGCTGCGTTTGGACGCCAGGTTCGAGTCCCGTAAGCACTCGAAAGCAATGTGTGCGCCACCTATGCATGTAACCAAGGCACCTGTGGTGATGGGGGAAGAGCCTATGGAGCTTGGGGTCTTTAAAAAGCTGTCTACAGAAGAAAAGAACCGTAGGAGGCAGCTGGGGTTGTGTTTGTACTGTGGGTATGCTGGGCATTTTGCCAAAAACTGTAATGTGAAACCTTCCCAGCTGTCGGGAAAAGGCCAGCCCTAGTGCGACGTGAGTCCAACACATTAGGGCTTTTAAAGCAGTCAACTGAGGGGAAGAAGCATGTTTTTGTACCCATTACGTTATCTGTTGGGGGAAGGGAACTTGTTTCTACTTTGGCACTGCTGGACTCAGGGGCTACGGTCTCTTACGTGGATATTGAGTTTGCTAGGAAGCATGGCATTCCTATAGTGCGCAAGGCATGCGACGTGTGGGTGGAGGGAGCGGATGGGAGACTACTGGAGACTGGGGTGGTTAACCATGAGACCTCAGCAGTAATGTGGGAAGTGCAGGGAGTAACGGGAACGTTTGTGTGGGATATCACGAGCCTGCCCAGATACGATGTGATCCTGGGAATGGATTGGCTAGCTGTAGTAAATCCACAAGTAGATTGGGTGACACGTAAGCTGACCTTAAAGAGGCAGGGTTGTTGTACTCTGAACACTACTCAGCCTGATATGGAGGGAGTGCCTGCTGAGTATGGGGAGTTCTCTGATGTATTCTGTAAAAAGGAAGCGGACAAGTTACCGCCGCATAGGCCGTATGATTGCGCCATTAAATTAGCGGAAGGTGCAAGATTGCCAGCAGGAAGGCTGTACGCCTTGACTGTACCGGAAAGGCAAGCTTTACGAGAGTTCCTAGATGAGAATTTAGCCAAGGGGTTTATTCGCCCATCTAGCTCTCCAACTGCGGCGCCGGTATTCTTTGTTGCCAAAAAGACTGGGGACCTCAGGTTGGTTTGCGACTATCGGATCCTTAACAAATACACCATTCGGGATAGGTACCCGCTACCTTTAATCTCGGAACTGCTATCAAGGGTGCAAGGGGCTAAGGTCTTTACCAAGCTTGACCTGCGGGGGGCGTATAACCTAATTAGAATATGGGAAGGTGATGAATGGAAGACGGCATTTAACACGTGTTTCGGATGCCACGAGTTCCGAGTCATGCCTTTCGGACTTTGCAATGCGCCTGCGGTCTTCCAGAGGTTCATAAACGATGTGTTTAGGGACCTAATTGACCAATTTGTGGTGATCTATTTGGATGATATCTTTATTTTTTCTAAGGACGAGAAAGAACATCGTCAGCATGTCAAGCAGGTTCTGCACCGTCTGCGGGCTAATGGGCTCTTCGCCAAGGCTTCCAAGTGCGTCTTTCATGTGCCTGAAGTGGAGTTCCTAGGTCATGTAGTGTCAGGTAGGGAACTTAAAATGGACCCACATAAGGTTGACGCCGTCAACTCATGGCAGGAGCTCAAGACTAAGAAAGACGTACAAAGGTTCTTAGGATTCGCTAATTACTACCGGGAGTTTATTCCGAATTTTG
This sequence comes from Anolis carolinensis, assembly GCF_035594765.1. Taxonomy (NCBI): domain Eukaryota; kingdom Metazoa; phylum Chordata; class Lepidosauria; order Squamata; family Anolidae; genus Anolis; species Anolis carolinensis. The sequence continues at coordinate 23,864,120 of NC_085844.1, read as the reverse complement.
CCAAGCTCACGGTGCCTTTGACGCAGCTTCTGCGTAAGAAACAGCCATTTGTGTGGGGGCGGGAAGCTCACGACGCGTTTTTGCAATTAAAGTCAAGCTTTCAGTCAGATAACATACTAACACATCCTGATGTAGACAAACCGTTCGTGGTAGAAGCGGATGCTTCTAGCTACGCGTTGGGGGCTGTATTGTCTCAGAAAGATTCCTCAGGGACCTTGCGTCCCTGCGGATTTTACTCGCGGCAACTAACACCATTTGAACAGAACTATACCATATGGGAGAAGGAGTTGTTGGCGATTAAGGTGGCGTTTGAGGTGTGGCGGCACTGGCTAGAAGGGGCGCGGCACCAAATCGTGGTCAGGTCTGATCACAAGAATTTGGAGCATTTGCAAACCACTAAAAAGTTAAACCAGCGCCAAATCCGATGGGCTTTGTTTTTCTCCAGGTTTAACTTCAAGGTGCAATTCGTGGAAGGGAAGGCAAACTTGCGGGCCGATGCCTTGTCCCGCAAGCCGGAGTTTAAGACCAATGAGCAGGTAGTATGTCAGACCATCTTGCCTACTGCCTCTCTATGTGTTGTAGACAATGAGCCCGGGTTGCATGACCAGATCATTGAGGCTCAGAGAGAAGATGTGTGGACTCAGGAACAACTCATGCTGTTGTCAGCAGGTAACCGTACAATACTGCCTCACCTACAAGACCAAAACGGAGTATTGGTACGCAGGGGGCAGGTCTATGTACCAGTGGGGGCCCTCAGGTTGGAGGTGATTAGAGCCCACCATGATGAACCCATGGCTGGGCACTTTGGCAGATTCAAGACCGTGCAGCTCATCACCAGGAGCTACTGGTGGCCGAAGATGCGGCAAGACATTCTGCGCTTTTGTGACAGCTGCGCTGTTTGCCAGCAGAGTAAGACGCCTGTTGGGCGCCCTAGAGGGTTGTTGTCGTCTCTACCTGTTCCTGAGAGGCCATGGCAAATCATTTCCATGGATTTCATTTCAGATTTGCCTAAGTCTGGGGGTTATACTTGTATTTGGGTGGTGGTGGATTTATTTAGCAAACTGGCTCATTTTATTCCTTGTTCGACCATTCCGGCGGCCCCTACGTTGGCCTTATTGTTTACTAAGCACATCTATCGTTTGCACGGAGCTCCTGAGGTGATTATTTCGGATAGGGCTCCACAATTTGTGTCACGCTTTTGGAAACACTTCCATGAGTGCTTAGGTACCAAGTTAAACGTTTCTTCAGCATTTCATCCGCAAACGGATGGTCAGTCGGAACGGGTTAATGGGCTCTTAGAGCAATATTTACGTTGTTTTTGTTTAGATCAACCCACTGCTTGGGTGAAGTGGCTACCGGTGGCGGAGTTCGCTTACAACAATGCGGTGCACACGTCTAGTCAGCATACGCCGTTTGAACTGACTTATGGTTTTCACCCACGGGGAGGTGTGGCGCCGTCGACCAATGTGGTCTCTTCTGACCCTGTGTACCGCTCCTCGGAAATGGCTGCGTTGCATGATGTTGCCCGTCGCTTACTGTTGGAAGCTAAGGCAACACAAAAGACTCAGGCCGACCGCCGCAGGCAGGCAGGGGAGGAGTTGGAAGAAGGGGATTTGGTGTGGTTGTCTTCCAAGCATATTAAACAGGCTGGGGGAAAGTTTGCGCCTCGGTATTGGGGTCCCTTTCCTATAATTAAAAAGATTTCTTCCGTTGCATTTCGTTTGCGTTTACCGTCTAGTTTAAAGGTCCATCCAGTGTTCCATCGTTCGCTGTTGAAATTAGATACCTCCAGTCGTCGTGGTGCTATAGCGGAGGATATCACTGCCACCTCTCCGCCTTCGGGGGAGGAGGCCTTTGTGAGAGGGGATAGTGTTATGATTGAGCCTCATGGCTCTGCTACTGGCAGACGTGGACGTAAGACTCCTCGAGAGTCAGATACTCTCGAGGAGCGAGAAAGAAAGAGGCTGCGAGATATCTTTGCAGAACCATCTGACGAAGAGTCTTTTGAGGGGTTTACAGAGAGAATGGAGGAAGAGCTGGTTAGCTCGGAAGAGGATGAGATGGATTGGACTCGGGTAAGGGAGGAGTTGGGTGCCACTGGCAATGATGGGATGGAAGATGATTGGGGACCTTCAGGATTAGACCCATGGACAAGCTGGAGGGATGGGACGGGATCCACAGCTGGGGATGCTGTGGGGCGTAGTCAGAGGTGTTCCAGCTCTGATGAGGAAAGTGATGAGGAAACGCCCGGGTTAAGGAGGGCAGCTGATAGTGATGAGGATTTGTAACTGGCATAAAATGGGGCTTGGGAGCAATTGCAAATTGCGTTGGGCAAGGTAATCTGGACGAACGCTTGGGATCTGTGTGGGACGTTTTCCTGAAGACGGGTGTGTTTTCGTGTGCTGATACCTTTGACCTTCCGTCGTCTTCTTGACGGACGCCATCTGCTGCTCTGGATTTACGGACTGAACTGACTACGGGATCGGTATCTCCTATTGGACTTGGTGAACTGCAAACGTCTGATTCTACCTAACTGACCTTCGGAAAGAACTGGGACTACTCTACTGCTTCAATCCTCGGCTGCTGCGTTTGTATTGGGAATTTGCCTTGCTGTGTGAAGGAGTGACTCTGTGTTACTCAAAACATAGTGCTGGCAGCAGAGAGGCATCTGCTGCCAACTAGTTACATTCTTTTGAACTCTTTGTTTCCCAGCTTCTGTTTTGTTTACTCCCAGGCTGAAGCAAGCTGTTTTGATTTTACCCGGATTAAACTCCGGTTTAATCCGGTTTATCTTTTGAACGTTTTTCCTTGCCCCTTTTTGCTTTTAAAGGCTAAATTAGCCTAGCCCTTGTCTTTTACGGGCATTTTGAGTTCTGTAAATCCAATAAACTCTGTTATCTTTGATCTTGTGGCGTTCTGTCCTTGACACTAAGTTTGCACAGATCAGTGTCTCACACAGTGGCCATTGCTAGCTCTTCTTAGCGATGGAATGCTTGCCGTATATATGTTGTGCCCCGTTCTGAGTCCCCTTCGGGGTGAGAAGGGCGAAATATAAATGTTTTAAGTAAATAAATAAAATTAGTGATCTAGGGAGTAGATCTGAGACCTTTGGCAGGTAAAGTCGGTCTTCTAGGATTGAGAGGACATCTAAACTGTAGAATTAATACCCTTTGACACCACTTTAACTGCCATAACTCAATACTATGGAATTATAGTAGTTGTAATTATACAAAACCTTTAACCTTTTCTGACAAAAGGTGCAGGTGCTTCACCAAATTACTACCACAATAAAAGAGAATGGAGCTATAGCAGTTCGTGTCAAGTTTTGAAACCTGAGTTACAACCTTTTCCCTATATGTTCTAACTATTTTTCCCAGTAAACATTCAGAATTACTATTTTTTAGTAGAATTTCTTGGTGGTAGAATGGGAAGGCAGACAGATTTACAAGAGTCCTTTTCCAATGTTCATGTAGAACCAAAGGAATGTGATCTGTTTCCCAAGACCTTGCTTCAGTTCTTTAAAATGGAAAACCATAACTGCAGACTTGTTTCTAAATGTTTACATCAGGAGGTAAAACAAAAGCATGTTTGTTGTCAAAATCAATCCCTTAATTAGCTGTGTTGAGAACAAAAGCTAGCCAAATTATACTGGGACACTGACAGCTGAAGGCAATACGCCAGTGACAAGAACAGCATTTAAATATTCCTATTACTTTCAGCAAGTGAATTTAGATAAAGTGTTTTTGCAAGCCAATCAATTACAATAAAGCGCTACTCATTTTTCCATGCTTCAGATGATCACATTTCAACCAAATGTGTACTCTGAGTAATTTATTCCATCTCACTGGGATAAATTCTGACTAGCTACTTATTTCTGGTCACAATATTTCAAAGTGCGGGTAATAACTTATAAAGCCCCATACGACTCGGGTCCAGGTTATTTGAAGGACCCTATCTCCCTTTATGAGCCCATTAGAGTTTTAAAATCACCTGAAGAGGCTCTTTTCTTTATCCCACGACCTTCTCAGGCTGTTTTGGTGGTAACAAAAAAAACAATCTTGTTATTGAATTGCTTTTTATAAAACTTTATATTTACACTTTCACCAACATTTTTGTGTAGTTCTTAATCTGTCTTGTTTAGATATGTTGTTAGCCACCTTGAGGCCCATTACTGAGAAGAAAGTAGTACAAAAATGAAAAAAAACTACTAATAACAAGAACACCTGTTCAGCCGCAGGTTACCTGGATAATTGATAACCAAACCTCTGTTATATAACTGCAAATGGAAAAGCCCTGTGGACGTATATGCAAACGCCTGAATGCACAAACGATTTAATTCTTCAACTATAACGTTTAATCTTGATGTAGAAGCCTCTTCTAGAGAGACCCTGAATTTCAGGAACTGTGGGTATATAGACCTGCAGCGAAGGTTGCTGTGGAATGAAAGTGCACATGCGATATTTTGGATCCAAATGTAACTCCACAAAATGCTGATTGAATAATGCATCTATTTTGACAATGGCAGACAAAATCTCCTTGGATACTAAACAGCATTAATTAAATTATATGGAACAATAGCATGGGATATGATGGCTAATAAAGAACTAAAAGGGATAAAGGGAACTAGAATAATTTTGGATAGGTATGGAAGTTGAATAAAACCTCTTTATTCAAAGGTAGTATTCCTCTAATTCAGTGGTTCTCAACCTGTGGGTCCCCAGGTGTTTTGGCCTTCAACTCCCAGAAATCCTAACAGCTGATAACCTGGCTGGGATTTCTGGGAGTTGTAGGCCAAAACACCCGGGAGCCACAGGTTGAGAACCACTGCTCTAATTAGACCAGATCTTTGGGGACAAAAGTTGGGGAGGGCTGATATTTCCCAAAATGATATAGCTAGCTACTATTGGGGAAAGCCCAACAGTAGCTATTAGAGCTCTGCAAATTTTTCGTTTATCGTTATAAGTCAGATCAAATTTGTTAAATTTATACTTACGATGTGATATCCGAGACATGGGTGTGGCCTGCGCCAAAAATTTAAGAATCAAAACTTATCCAATACTTTTTCATTTGAATTTTGTAAACCTTGGAAGCCTTCCAAAGTAAGTTTCATTTTCAGCTCAAACAAGCAAAGCAAGGTCAAAAAGGCTGCAATTCCTCTTTAAATTAATGGCCTCTTGTCATTAGGAGAGGGAAACAGCAGGAAGAAATCAGACTTTGCTGGGAAAGAGACTGAGAAAGCACAGCATTCTGGGAAATGTAATTGAGGAAGGCAAGGAGCCATATGCCAGAGAATTCAAAAGGCCTTCCCTAAATGAGCATCAGAAAGCCCCAGTCAGGACAGGAGAGAGATTTGTCCCCCCTGTAGCAGCAGCCAGCCAGAGTTCCAATAAATTGTTGAATCTGCAAAGAGGAGGACTGACTGATATTTCTAATAAGTAAATCTCTGTGTTGGGCTGGGAAGAAATCCCTAAATGGAAATTCTATTTGTTAATGAGATACATTCAGTGATATAGCTATTGTGGTTTTAAAAATGTTTTTGTTGAAACCTTTTTTTAAATTCCCCAAAATCAGTAAATGAATGAATATTCCTGAAAGTTGGGGGGATGATCCCGTTATCTTGTGTCATTGTATAGAAAATTCAAGAAGATAGCTCTTGAAGGTTTTTTAAAAAATGTTTATAAAAACTTGGAACATTTGTGGATAAATGAACCGTTCTGAAATGTGATGGGCTACCAGTGGTAAAGGTGTTCTACCATTGTAGCCAGTTTTACCCCAATAGCTGTAAAATGAGGGAGAAAGGAGCCCCTGAAGTTTCCCCATTTGCACAATTACGATAATAAAAAAGCAATGAAATTTCATTACTCTCATTATAGTAACAGAATTTTCACTTGCTATACTTTAGAAACAAAACACCAGCACTCCTTAATTTTGTTATGAGTTTTGAAACATCTTTTTCATCTATCACACAGCCCTAGCAGCTGTTATGTAATTTTGGATTAGAATGATCGGACTGGCATAGCAGCACTCTACTCTTAAATTCTTCATGGTCATGAGCTGAATCCAGAATTAGCCAAACTAACCTGTCTCATTACTTTTAATGGATCTGTTAAAAGCATAACTATATCTGGATCCAATTCTATCTTAACAGAAGCTTGATTCTTGTATATACAAGTGAATTTCTCACATAATACTACTAACACCAATACATGCACATACAAGTAAACTAGCTTCTGTATAATTGATTGAATGTAGAATTTCAGTGAGGAAAGCAATTTTGCACTGGAAATTGTACCATCTCCCACAGTATATTCCCTTTGTCCCATGTACACACAGTCCTGGCTCTACCATCAAACTGAGTGAAGCAACTGTCTCAAGTAACAGGTATGGGAAAGCAGCTGCCCCACAAGTCCCTTCTCAGATTTTTTTTCTCAACTAGAAGAACAGAGCCTCCTAAACTACTGTGCCCCAATATTTGGGAGAACTGGAAGATATTAACGTGTTGCCAGGAGGCACAATGTCTTTCATCTCAGGCAACAAAATGCCTCAGACCAACTTGGTTTGGATACAGATTTGTCCTTCAAGCTAAAACATTTGAGGCTATTGCTCACATTTAAAAAAACTCTCTTAATTCTCAAAGGACAGCTATCCATGCCTTAATATGGATATTAGTAATATGAGCTAAAGCACTTTTGTTTTCAGACTGCTGTTTGCATCATTAGTCTGAAAACAGTGCTAATTTCATTAAAATAGGATTCTACATGGTGGTGGTGACTTACAAAAAGTCCATATAAGAAGCATGCACCAAGGAAGGGAAAAGTCCAGATGCATCTGGCAGCTGTGAGCTTAAAGAATGTTGGAAAGCTCTGGATACCCAACCAATCTTTGCTGTACTAGTCCTTTGAGGCCCATTTCCATAGTGATTGCCTCACCTCACCATTGCCAGGTTTAAGGATAGCATGACATCAACTGGAGCTCAAAAATCCAAAATCCAAAAAGAGCTCTGGCCTCAAATATTTCGGCCAAGCGAGACTCAACCTGGATACAATAATAGTGTGGAACAGTTAAAGAAACAATTTCTTCCCTACCCCCCCCCCCCCTTGTTAATTATCTGTCCCATACATTACTGGCTTGTTTATTAAACATAGATGGAATGCCATCTGCTCAAGAAATCAATTTTTCTCTGTTTCAGCAGTGGGGCATGTGTATGTATATGCCTTTTCAGAACAAGTAAAGATAAGACGCACTTGGAGAAGATGGGGAAATGCAATAAGCCTGTTAGCTCAACATTAGCACTCTGAACATACTCAATCTCATTTGATATTAGCAGAACTGGGAATTGTTTATACTTGAATGAACAAAATACTATCAGGGATCTCCAGTTAGGGCATGGAAAGAATCATTCCAGAAACCCTGGAGAGCAACTACTGCAAACAATATTGGGCTGGGAGGATCAATGGTCTTGCTCAAAAGGTAGCTTCCTATTTCCTATGCTGCTGCTTCTGATTTTTAACTGTGTCCAGGATCTCAAAGGCAGGGCATGGAATATCAAGGATCACTGGAAGGAATAGGAAAGAACTTTGCAGAATGAATGACTCCCAGTTAGATGATCTAGACCAGTGATTCTTAAACTCTAGGCTCCCAAGTGTTTTTGACTTCAGTTCTCAGAAACCTCAGCTGCCTTGCCCTATGATCAAAACACCTGGAATACCAGATTTTAGGAAACCTTGGTCTACCTGGACCAATATTTTAAAAAGAAAGAGGAAAAGGAAAAAGGCAGGAAAAGAAAAAGACAACTAGAATATATAAAGAGGCATAGACCAAAAGAAAAAAAAGAAGTTGCTGACAGTTTTCTTTTTTAATCATATCACTTTCTCTCAAATTACATTGTTCTAAAAAGTTTCCTCTATCCTTAAGCAACTTAAAAAGTATGCCTCGTTGGCTCAAGAAACACGTATTGCTGGAGCGGCTGGACCGAGAAACAAATTGATTTTTAAGTCAAGCGCTGGTTGCAATATTAAATATCCTGGAAATGGCCTATTCTTAAACCTAGCCAGAAGGCTAAAAACTAAGTATCTAGATGGCTACAGTTTCAGTTTTTATAATAGTGGCTATATATTACATATTCTGAGCTGCCATATCATGTTACACAGAAATATAAAAATAACTATATACCTACTTTAGGGAGAAAAATAAGAGACAGTGTTGCAGGGAAAGAAAAATTGAAACCAACTAAAAGGAAGCATGTTCCTGTTTTCCACAGTAGTGGAGAGACTATGCCTCTCTTGCAGAAAAAATGTCTTTCAATTTTCAAATATGGTCAGCTATGAGTCATTTGTGAAGATTAATGCAAAGAGATGGATGCAAAATATCAGTTTTTTATGATCACTTAAAAGCATTCCTTCTTGCAGTTCAGTGTAGAATGTGAGACTAACTGCAAATCTCTACGAAAGCCAGAAAGATTACATAATTTTGGCGATGAACATTGAGCATGGATGGAGTTTACAGAGTTCATATTGTTCAAGTAGCCATAAGAGGCACTTTTAAAGAACTGCTATGAAGCTGGGATGTATAGAGATATCCAGGGTTTCTGAAATAGTGTCGGAGATCGCAATCAGTGATGTCCTGCTTAAGTAATTGGAGTTGAAGTTTCGATCAAGACAAAGAAAAAAAAACTGGTGTAATTTTCACATACTTCTTATTCTCAAATCAGAGAGAAAACCCTCCAAATGTATGAAATACACTCCCTTAGAATGCCTGAATTATGTATTGTCCGAAATACCTCAATTTCCTTCTGCAGGCACTCTTAAAAGGGCGACAGAAAGAATACACTTTCACTTCCTGTGATCATTTTGAAAAGTATTGAACATAAAAGTGGAGACATTCTGGCTTGGTGAGTGTATTAGGGAGTACAGCCCACAGGAGATCAGAGGGAATTGGTCCCTGTCTCCTACATTGTGGCCCACCCCAATGTACAACATTCAAAACCTAAAATAGAAGGCAAATCCAAAGTATTGAAATTATGCATTCTTAAAATGCAAGGGAAATATCCACCCTGCCTTAGTATTTATTTTGTTTACATTTCTCTTTTCTCCTAAGGAGAATTCAAAGAGGCAACCTATCAGAGGTGACAAGAATGAACCAGATGGTTCTGTTCCAGTATAGTGTGGTTTTATTATGTTCCAGCCTAGGATGTACTGTTTCCATATATCTTTGAATAATTATGTCAGGAAATGAAATATTAAGAGAACACCTTGAGGTAAGTAGGCTGTAAAGATAGCTTCATAAATTGGCAAAGTGCTGCTTCCAGACAATTCCTTGTTCAGATTCATAAGGATGAACTGTTTTAGATCATTTGTCTTTCTTCTGTAACATTGATTTGGACAGAGAGAGACCATGAACAACATCAGGCCTGCAAGAGCATTTTATTTAGCTTGACCTCAGATTTTATGAGGATCACAGTCTTACTTCCTGGACTGAAGCACAGAATCATTAAATATTATGCTCTTGATGCTGTATGCCACTTTGAATCCCATGTTGGGAGGAAAGGCAGAATATCAAATAGGGAGAGAGAGAGGTAGATAGAAAGACAGTTAGATAGACAGGGCAGTATAGACACGTGACAGAGAGGACATTCAATTAAAACACTATTTTAAAAACATAACAATTAAGAAACTTAACACATATTAAAACAGAACACTCAGTTATACATCATTACACCCTTGTCAAGTTTGAAGGCCTGTTTAAACAAGATGTCTTTGCCTATCAACAAAAAAGACAACCAACTGGAGAGACCAAAACTTCCTTGAGATTTCTAAAGCTCAGGGACTTTGTTGTATGCCACCCTGAATCTCCTTCTAGGGCAGTGGTTCTCAACCTTTGAGTACCCAGGTGTTCTGGCCTATAACTCCCAGAAATCCCAGCCAGTTTACCAGTTGTTAAGATTTCTGGGAGTTGAAGGCCAAAACATCTGGGGGCCCACAGGTTGAGAACCACTGTTCTAGGGTATCAAGATACTTCCAAAACCTAGGAGCAAACACTGAGAAAGCAGGGTTGCTTACCTGTAACCAGGTTTTTTCGCGTGGCCATCTGTGGAATCTGCACATATGGTATTGCTTAGGCCTAATCAATACCATATGTGTTGATTCCACAGAGACCACGAAGGAGAAGGCTTTCTCCTGCATGTCCTCACCAAGTGAGCATACGACAGCTTTCAGATAGTGTGGACCTAAGTCATATAGGAGCATATGTATAGCTCAACACCAGCACACTGAATTGTATCCAAAAATGAATTGGTAGCCAGTGAAGTTGTTTCAGCAATGATGTTCTATGCCAACTATAACCAGGTGTGCATCTTTGCCATTGTGGCCAGAGCATCAGAAGAATTTAGCAACAAAACAAACAAGCCAAGCTCCCTCCCAAAGTTGGATCTGGAAAGAACTGCAGAATGATTCACTTTTCAGTTCCACAGGTCAAAAATTGGGAGGATGGTGCTCATTATATTCAGAGGCAGGAGAACATTACCAAGAGCAAGTGGAAAGTGTAGAAGTGTGTACTTTATATAGTTGAAATACAAGTACTGCTATTACAGCCATTTATGATAATTCAGATAACTACTTTAAATCAGGATAACAGTTTTTACTCTTTCAGGAGAGGCTTTTAAGGTCAAATCTAATGCTGTCAGGAGAAGAATCCAATCTTCTCTTCCTGTTAGACACCCCTATATATCTTCTTTCAAGAGATTGAAGGCCCATGACAATTGCATGCAATGAAGTATGGGATGTTGCTGGAGGAAGGGAGATAACACCTTAAAATCAGGCTCTGCTTGTGGAAAAAATGAATTATGGTTAACTTTAGTCAACTCCTGAAGAAACCCTGATCTAATCCCAAGCAATTGTATAAATGTCCTAGCCTTTGGAGAGGGTATTGTAGGAAACAGAGTTTACTTGCACAAAGTTTCTTCAAATAACAAACACATTATTCCATTATTTCTCAACAAGCTGCTTTTGAAACTGTCCTGATTTTCAAATGCAGTTTGGCTTGGTAAGAAGGTGTACACAGAGGAGAGAAAAGAGAGTCATAAATCTGGATACAGGGAGTTGTATTGTAGTTCTCCCAAACTTGACTCTGAATATGAAAATAGAAGGATACGAAGCTGCTGGCTTCTTTATCCTCTGGTACAATAAGGCACCATTTAAAGTAGTACTCCTGTAAACATCTTTCTCAACACAAAGAATCAATGTCTAGTACCTGTAGTACAGAAAGAGGGTATCAATCGTCTACAGTTGAACTCTACATTTGTTTCATTGGTTATGTAGGCTTCAATTTACTAACCAGATCAGGGTATAGAGCACTGAGGGGAGATTTTCTGATCCCATCTACTCTGACCATTTAATCCACTTCGAAGCTAGCTTCAAACGGTGGCAGCCAGACAACAAGCTTCCACACAAGTATGTGAAAGGAAGCCCTTTAATGTACATCAGTGCTCTGTGGTTTGTGTAATCACCATCCGGGCCTCAAACTGGTTCCAGAGTTTCCTATGTAATCATATTCAAAGCAAAACCACTTTCTTTAATACTACTGTAATTTGAAACTGGGGCAATGTAGATTGTCCCATCACTATAACAGATTTGTTTAGTGAAGACACAGAACAGAGTTTTCTTAGCTGTTGTTTCCAAAGTGTGGTAGTACTTTCCACTGGAGGTCTGGCTGGTTCCTACTAAATTTCCACCAGCAAGCTTTGGGTCTTTTATTGGTTGTACCTGATGCAGCTTTTAATGGGGGATGTTATATTTCTTTTATTGTGTTTTAAATGTATTTCCAAAACTATATTTATCTTGTGTTAAATGTAGTTTTGCAAATTGAATGTATGACAAACGCGAAGTTTTCTGTTGTACAATGTACACTGCATTTTACACTGTCTTGTTATATATGCCAATAAAGGCTTACTAGATTGGTAGCTTGTGCTTTTTAAACAGAACCATAGTTTAATTTTTATAACTGAGGTATCAACTGCTGTATTTTTTCACATTACATATTGTTTTAAATGCTTTCAACTGCCTTGCATCCAGTACTGGGAGAAAGATATGATATAATTAAATCAATAAATACCATACCGATTACCTATTTTCTTTTATGATCCATGTGGAGCTTTCATGATCAATCTGTGAAAAAAGGGTTCCTTCCAATACAAGAGGGTTTGGATCTTTCAGTGTCACACTCAGACGATCTGGAAAAAAATGCACTTGGATGGCCTCTTTGGTGAAGTCTTCACATAAAGGAAAAGTGATGGTTAAATCCTCTTCAGTTTGCTGCCAGTAATACAGAGGCCCTACAAAAGGAAAAGGAAATACATGTTACTCCTACATGTTATCAGTGAATATGAAATACAGCCCCCCAACCAAACAATTACATATGCCATGGAAGTGTATTTAGGAAATCAGGAGTTGTCACAGTAAAGAAGAAGACTGCTAGAGAATAGTAGTTAGTGGAACACTTGTAACATTTATATTCTGTCTCTCCTCCAATAATCTCAAAGGGGAGTAAGTAAGTGCTACTCAAAGGAGTCCATGGATAGGGTTAGCCGTTCCTGAGCTGTCGGCTGTGAGTTTCCATGAAAGAAAGAAATAATTATAGTCAATAGGGAAAATATGATCCCAGACCCTGGCAGCCTGAGAAAAAAAAAGACTGCTTGCTCTTTTGAGCACCAAAAAAGTAAAACCTATGAGGAAGATAATTTACATAAAACATAAACAGTGAGCTAGATTGTGTTGGGCTATCAAAGAAGCCTCCCAGCTGCTCACTGCAGCTTCAGAAGTCAGCACTATGTCTTATAATCAATTGTATGCATTGATATACATGTGGAGAAGAGAACCAATAAAATTTCAAAATCCCCTGCATGTTATCAGTTTGTCTTGAGGCACAACCTTCTGAATCTGCCAAATCCTAGGGTAACAGTCTGCCATAGTTTGAGATAATGGCCAGCAAGCTGTTGAGCTTTTTAAGCAAACTCCAGTTTGCTTCTTTCTAATGTTGGCTGCTGCACATGCAACTTTAAAAGCTTTCTGGTAAAAGCAAGCAACTGCATTGAATGCACTAACTTTTAATATCAATGTATGGCTTCAGGTTTGAATTCCCTAATAAAAATGTCAAAACAAATAAAGTATTCAGTGGCTTCCCCATTCTCTCTCTCATTCATAGACAGATAAATAGTACTTTCCTTAAAATAATCAGCAAGAAACTTCAAAATGCCTTATAGTTTACAAGTCAGCATGGTTTAATAGTTTGTGTGTTGGACTGCAACAAATCCCTGTTTGCTCATGGAAATCCACTGAATGACCATAGGCAAGTCACATTCTCTCAGCCTCAGACAAGGGAAATGGCAAGCCTCTTTAGAACAAATCTTGCAAAAAAAAATACCCTGTGATAGATTCAAATAGGGTCATCAGAAGTCAGAAATTACTTATAGACACACAACTATAAACTAAATGTATTATGTCAATGGGGAAGGTTGCTAATGCATTAGAGTCAATTCAGAAGTCTGTATCACAGTCCGTTTTAATTCAGTAAACATTACAATTAATGAAAGCTCATCTATAAATAATAATTAACTTAGTTTTTTTTAAAAAAAATATGCCTTTTCCCAACTTGAACGGAAAGACATTGAATTACTAATTCAACATCTGAAGAGTCTCCTTACAGTTTTATGGATCTATGTGTTGCAGACTGCGGCATGCACAGCCTTATGTTGATTAAACCTATTATGCAGGAAAAGAGATTCCACCTAAACATTAGGAAGGACTTCCTGATGGTAAGAGCTATTTGGCAGTGGAATATTCTCCTTTGGAGTGTGAAGGAGTCTCCTTCTCTGGAGATTTTTAAGAAGAGACTGGATGGCCATCTGTCAGGTTGCTCTAGTTGTATTCCTGCATGGCAAGATGGGATTGGACTGGATGGCCCCTTTGGGGTCTCTATGGCTGCAATAGAAAACAGAGGAATGCATGGCTGGAAAAGCCTCTCTGCCTCCTCTATCTGATATCACAGCCCTAACATCCTTCCTTTATCCCATAAAATATATATTTTATTTAATCAGGCTTTTGCAAATGAGCATCAACTAAGTACAGAGCTTGTTACTAGCTGTACTTTTCCTAGTGGTGTATTTCAATAATTGTTTTAAATTCTACTTTTAATTTGATGCTATTTCAGTACTCTGTCCTGTTTTGTACATTTTGCATTTTTCTAATTAAAATTACTGTAAGCCACCTTGAATCTCACATTTGGGAAAAGGCAGAATGCAAATCCACTTAATCAGTGTTTGGGAGATTTCACCAGAGAGTATATCAGTAGCTCTGCATTCTCAGACTAAAAATCAGGAAATCAATTAAGGCTGCAGCTCTGAAGCCAAAGTAATTTTTGAAGGTATTTTTAATGCCTGAGACAGGGAAACACAATGGACATTTTAAAACATTTTTAGGGTTGTCTAACTGTAAATTAATTTTCTAAAAAAAAAAATTCAGGAATGGTGGCAATGGAAGCAAATGATTATGATCGAAGTTACCTTTCTTATTTTCTTCTGCTTTCTCCTTCTCACTTTCATCACATTTGCTCTCATTGTCCTGTGCAAGTGTGTACGGCTTGTAAGAAATAACCATAAGTCCATCGCCACTCGGTTCTATAGCCGCATAATGAGGCACTGACTTTCCTTGAAGAACTCGCCGTTTGCAGATTTCGTACCCTTGATCACCTGATTTCAAAAAGCCTCATTAGAATGTTCTGATTTCCACAAATTTTTATAAAGACAAATATTAAGTCACAAGTATTGCTGATTCCCCCCCCCAATCAAACTGAGTATATATAGTCTTGATCATTATCAATACACAGACAAGTTAAAAAAAGTATTAACATTTCTTGTATAACACAATATTATTTGCATGACAAAGTAAGAAGGATTTCTTAAGTTATTTTTTTAAAATAATTTTGCGTAGCACTGCGAGCGGGGGCTACAGGGTTACAAGGAC
Organism: Anolis carolinensis; assembly: GCF_035594765.1. NCBI lineage: Eukaryota > Metazoa > Chordata > Lepidosauria > Squamata > Anolidae > Anolis > Anolis carolinensis. Next base: position 23,849,106 of record NC_085844.1, on the reverse strand, counting down.
TGTTTCTAGAATCTAATTCTGTTTCCATCTCAGCAATAGTCATGTTGTTTTTAATGCTCAAAATGAACGCCTGTCTCATTCAGTAAAAGAAATCAAAGCTAATGCTGGTTCATCCAATTATACTCTAACAAGTACTATGTGGCATTATGTCAAAAGCCTCTACTCACCTATCTTTTGGGGGTCCATGTTAAGAACCTAGACTGTTTAATTTCTATTATATGGCCAAATAAATGTTGGTAGCTCTGTTCTGCTGAATTAAACTTGTTTCCTCTCCATTGTGGATTTCTTGGGCTCCCGCAAAAGAGCAGCAGAACTAGTCTGAGAGGCAACTTCCCATTGTCAATGGAAATCAAAGAAACACGTTGATTAATATATTAATGCAAGACAATATCAAGATATTTGTAATTAAGGCAGTCTTAAATTATGTGTAGACCACCCAACGACAGATAATGTCTTTTGTATTATGACAATGAGGTAACCCCAATGCAACCCTTTCAAACTCTCAAGAAGGCACCTCAACAGGTGGAATGATCCTGTAGCCTAGAATCTGATGGATCATAAATGGCTGCAGTTATAAAAGTGAGAAGTGCAGTCAGCCCTCCACATTTGCTGGTATTAGAGTCAAAAGATCTAGTGAAAATGAAAACCTGCAAATAAAGAAAACAACTTTTTTTCCCTGAGGGAATACCTCAGGTAAAAACATTCTAGGTTTTCTAGCATGACTGAATGGTTGAATTGTACTAGAAGCTGACCACAGAATCGCACTGGAGGACACTGCCCATAGAATCACACTGGAACTAGAAAGGCTATTATAGCCAGAGAGGTTTTTAATCAAGTATGTAAATAATCATAACCACAAAAGTCAAAACCATAAATATATGACTATACTTCTTTATCCAATATCTCCAATCAATGGTTCCCAGAACAGGGCTATAGGCACACTATACACACAGGAGTCTCACACTCCTACATTTTCTCATTAGGACTGAATGCAGTTCAGTAAAACTGGATGGCTTCACAGAGATGATGAAGTGAAAATGAAAGTTTATTATGGAGAACTGAGTGAAAGGATTGACATAGGTTAGCAACACAAATGTTTTTCTTCCTTAAAAAAAATCGATATTCAGCAGTTTCAGCAAGCCAAAATAGCCTTATATTCCTCTTGCTGCCCCTAAAGAAAAACTGTGATGCAGTCAGCTCCCAGTATGCAGATTCTGCATTCATGAAGTCAATTGCTCACAGCTTGAAAAATACCCCCCTTCCAAACACACACATACACACACAAACAAACCCAAAAGTAAACCTTGATTTTGCTATTTCATACAGGGGACACCATTTTACTCTTGCATTGTATATATTGACACTTGGGCATCCACAAACTTGGGCATCCACAGGATGTCTGCAACTAAACTTCAGCAGATGCCAAGGACTTGCTGTACTTCAGTTTTCTAGTGGTTTGATGGATTTCTCCTTTTCTACATTTATTGATCATAATTTAAAATATCTTCCAAAATATCCTTAAGAGTAAACACTGCTGTATCTGAAACAGCTAAGATAATCAGATGCCAACAACAGCTGCAAAACAGGATTAGAAATGAAGGTTGCATTAATTTTTATCCTAAGGTTCTTTACAACAGCAGGCCATCTATTCTAGAAGACAACTCCGCGGCAACAGAGAAACTGTTCAGAGCAGCAAGCGTTGGTGCCCAAAGGCATCAGAGTGAAGGAGACAGATTAACACTTCCTTGATCCTAGTTGACTTCAATGTGAAATCCCAAGAACCTATGTATTTGGATTTTTTTTTAAAAAAAATACATTCGAAGAAATGTGCCTCTAACTGTGGTAAGTATCAGAACAGCGGTACAGACAGTCCCCAAGTTACAAACAAACAACTTACAAACTACTCATAGTTAAGAATGGGGCTGAGACAACAGGAAGTGAGAAAAATCTACCCCTTGGAAGGGAAATTTTCTCCTAAAAGAGTTATCATGGGGAAAAGGTGTCTTCAATGAATCTTTCACCAATCCTAGTTTCCACAACAAGCCATATTTTTTCAAAATGAATTATCACACGGACAGAAAGTGAAATGAAATTTTCTTTTTTCTTTTTTATTATTTTTTATTGAAGGGTTTTTTATACAGTTATCATAAAAGAGACATAGCTAGGGGGAAGGTAAAGGAGGAGAAAAAAGAGGGGGGGGGAAAGAGGCAATAGGGGGGATAGAGGAATAAAATAGGGTGGAAGAGGGGGATAGAAAGTTAGGGGGTAATTGTCGATCTTCCATTCTCAGCACCTCGGTTTAATTTTTCACTGTTAGTCTCTTTTCCCAATTCTCTCTGGGTGGATTTGTATCTTAGTCTATCTGAACAGGGGCACAGACAGCAAATCACAGTAGTATTAACCCTTTCCTATGCTGTCCAAAGCTAAAAGGTATATATATTTGGCTGGAGTTAACACTTTAAAAATGTGCCTGTTCCAACTTAAAAACAAATTCAGCTTAAGATCAAACCTACAAAACCTATCTTGTTCATAACTCAGGGACTGTATTTGTGAATAGTATGATCCTGGGTTTCCCTCCAGAATTCTTGAGAAAGGTCCAATATTTTGAATGTTTTAAGTGTCAACAAACCTGTCTTATGTATGGAAGCTACGGTATAAGGACTAAAATGTAAAAGTCTCAAAAGGCAGGAAAGGGAATAGGCAGGTAGTTCTCAGACAACTGGTGATAAAGTACCCCACAACTGGCAAAGCCGAGGCACAAATGACTCTTGTACTCCATCAGCTCCTAAAAACCTTGTGATAGAATCAACATAGGGTCACCATAAATCAGAAGCAACTTGAAAGCACGCAACAACAACAAAGTTATCCAAAATCACTGAAATGTCAACTTCACAAACTTGTATGTTTTAATGAATTTCCACTTACGCAAGAAATGGAAAATCCAGAGAAGTACTCACCTTCTTTAGCCATTTTCACAACTGTAACCCACTCTAAGGAGACGTGGAAGCCACTCCCTTGTATGTCTGATTCATCTTTTTCAACTCGGAGAAGTAAAACACCCACTGAATGCGTATCTGACTGCAGGAAGGAGATGCTGTGAACTACAATGAAGGGACTTTCAAATTCTTCATTGAATAGTATCTAGAGGAGAGAAGGGTTCTTGTAAGTTACAGAGGTTTCTGAATGGGCAATGCATGCTTTAGATCAATCAAGAAACTCAAGGCTGTGTTAGATCTGATCCTGCTGCCCAACTCCAGCCTTGGTTTTTGAGGATTAACTACTTTGAGGAGTAGTACTTGTCAAGATACATTGTACAGTCGTCCCTCAGTATCCATAGGGAAATGATTCCAGTACCTTTTGCAGCTATCAAGGCCACAGGTGATCAAGTCCTTTACATAGAGGGGCATAAAAGAAGCATGATTATCACCCAATCCAGCCATTTTGTTGTTGCCCTGCTTTCTTTTCTGAATCAAGACCCCAAACAGCTTCATCTCCCACCCCTGAGAACCAAGCTTTCCTTCCTGGCACTAAGGCAGGCTAAGAGAATTCGCTGATGCCCAATAAAACTGCTTTTGATGGGATTTTATGATCAGTGGCATCTAAACCCAATTTATGTTAATACTCACAAATTTCTTTGGCTGCATATATTAATATCTAGTTCTCTCGGTGAGTTCAGCTGCAGATTTATGATGTGTGAACAAAATCAAATTTCACATTTCAAGAAACAACTAAATGGCAGAGCTTGACTGAAAGGAACACTTCAGTGAAGAAGAACGATAAAAAGAAACCCTTTTGAATGCATATTTCTAAGGCTCACAATCCTTTATACTTAATGTCTCTTTATTTGCTCCATTTCTTGTCAAATGCACCCTTAAACAGAATAATTGATGTAGTACCATCAGAGGTAACAGGAGAGACCACCTTCTGATAGACAACAATGGATTTGCTTACAGAAGTTTTATTCCTGACATTTCAAATAGCAGAACTGAGAAACAACTGCTATAAGTCACAGTGGGCAGTAATGGGATATCTATTTAACTTAATATCTAATAACTTAATAAGGCTGCATCATGTGTATAAATAATTTTGATCAAAAAGATAAGATATTTTATATCTCTACTTTCATGGCCTCAAATCTATTGTTAATTCCTATGACCATGGAAGCTTTTAAACAGAGGCTGGATGACCATCTGTCGGGGGTGCTTTGATTGTGCTTTTCCTGCATGGCAGGAGGTTGGACTGGATGCTCCCTGGGGGTCTCTCCCAACTTTATGATTATATGACTCTGGGGACCAGGCTCAAATCCTTGCTCAGTCATGAAAACCTAATGTGTGACCTTGGGCAAGTCACACACTCTCAGCCTCAGAAAGCTCCCATGACAGATTCACCTTAGGCTTGCCGTAGATTAGAAATGATTTGAAGGCACACAACAACAACAACAACAACAACAACAACATGGAGTGGGTCTGTAGAATCAGTGGGATACAGGCAAGTTCTAACTCACTCTTCAACATTTAATGAGTCTCCTCTAGCCAAGATCACTAGTAGCATTGAGATCTATTGAAGCTATACATCTGATTTCCTGATGTGAGGAAACCACGACAGTGAGTCGTCCCTGACTTATATTGGGTATCAAAACTCCTCATCTCAGAGTTGTGTTTGGCCTCAGTTCTACAAAGGTTCATGTGTATTTTTGCAATGCATGCAGTTTGGATTGATTTGATTTCTTTTTTGAGAATTAGGTCTTTTAAGTCTAATTTTAGCATTAATAAGCTCCCCAAAGTCTTGGCATTTTTATTTGTTGAGTGTGTTTTTGTTATCTTGTACCTGACGTATGCTTAAACAATTGTTTTGTGCCACTTTCTTATAATTGAGATTTGGTTTGATGACATTTTAAAAAGCTTATCCTTACTGAAACAGAGAATAAATATCAAACCTCAATGGCAGCTGTTGGAAACTAGATACTGGACATTTGACCTAGAATCATAGCACTGGAAGGGACCATAAAGGAGTCTAGTCCAAGCCCCTTCCATGCAGAACACATAATGAAATAACCCATGGAAGATGCCCTCTATTTAAACACCTCCAAAGATCAAGAGTCCATCACTCTTTGAGGCAATCAATTCCATTTTCAAACTCCTACATTAAAAAAAATAATCTTGCTAACGTTTAAGGTGGAATCTCTTTTCTTGTGTCAGTATGCCACAATTTACTTACAATCACTTTACATTAAAAAGGGTGGTAAAGCCACCATGAAAAGTCTCACTAAATATGGTACACTTTTCATGTAACATATTTAGATACAAAAAATATATATAGTGGAATAATATATTTGCCCCATGGATCCAGGAATTTCTGATAATGTGTGGTTGCAGTTCCAATTCCGTTCTCCAAACTGAATATGTGAATTACAAGGCGTCCTTCATCATCCTTAGCCCAGTCCAGGAAAACAGTTCTTATTCTATCACACTTTGTTTCTTTTCTACACATTCCCAGTTTTATATCTACTAGGACTGTCTTTTCCACCAGGCACAGTCCTATCTCCACTGAAAAGTTTTTTCTCATCTGAACTACTGGATATTGAGTTTTTATTTTGATATTTATTTCACTTTTTGCTCCTTAAACTGCCCAGAGCATATTTGTTAATGGGCTGCCATATAAATATAAGGTTAATAAATAAATGCATCTTCTAGTAGACTTTCCCAGACTGCTTGCAGTCTTGAGGTCAGTATGGCTCAGCTACCATGTTGTTATATAAAGGAAAGTTGTGACCTTTTAAAAAGAAGGAACAAAACAGAAACTGCTTACCTTATATACTAACGTATAAGTCTAGAAATTTTAGTCCAAAAATCAACCCCAAAAACCTGGGTAGACTTATCATTTTAGTCAATTTTAGTACTGTATCTTATTTTAGAAAAAAGGGGAATCATACCCTTCTCCAAGTAGAGTGGCAAAAGACAAGCACTTCATCCATCCAGGGAGAACCAAAATGAGGCACCAACCCCCTCTATTTTCTGCACCATGGCACCATTTCCAGTCTTTTCTGAATAGGGAGAGTGGTGGTTTCCCTCTGAGGTGGCATTGGTGGTTCTCCCTCTATACAAAATGACCCTTGATTTATCCATGGGTCATATCAAAATCCATATATTTGGCCCCAAATCTGTCCTTACATATGAAGTCAATTTATACATGGGTATATACAGTAATCCAAAGAGTTATTATATACAGGAAGGTTGGCCTGTTCACACTGTGGCAAAGAGGAAAATACCAGTAGCTCCACCAAGAACATTCTCAAACATCTTGGAGTAAACAAAAGCTAGAATCCAAAGCTCATTCTAAGTGGTAACAGAGGGAAAAGTTACCAGAAACGTGCAGTGCTTACTTCCCACTTTTCACAGGAGTCGTTCCCCCGCTTGCCGGTCCGAATGAGATACAGTCTTCCTGTTCCATCCGAAAGGGTAGCCCAGGTAGAAGATGTGAAATGTATTGATGCACACAAGCGGTTATCACAAGCTGTCAAATCTGCAGGGAGCCTGAACACTTCTCTTGGCTTTTTTAAGGCAGTTTCCTATAAGAAGAAAGAGAACACAGAACTGGAGTGATAAGACAACTCATATATCCTGATAAGAAGTTTCTTTGTGAGGCTATGGGACATGTAAGAGAAAGATAAATGAGTGCAAAGAGCTTGTGAAATACTTTTTTGGTTTCCCTTTTCACATGGACACGAGCTGGAAAATTCTGAGTAAAATAATCCAAAGTACTTTTTCCCCAAATTCTTATCTTCTTGTGTATCCTTGTTCCAGAAGCACTCTCTCCTGACATTTCATCCACATTTATGGCAGGCATTCTCAGAGGTTGTGAGGTCTGTTGGAAACTAGGCAAGTGGGGTTTATATCTGTGGAAAGTCCAGGGTGGGAGAAAGTATTCTTCTCTGCTTGAGGCAAGTGTAAATGTTGCAATTGGCCAACATTCACAATTGCCTCAAGCAGACTAGAGTTCTTTCTCCCACCTTGGACCTTCCACAGATATATAAACCCCACTGCCATAGATGTGGGTGAAACGTCAGAAGATAATGCTTCTGGAACATGGCCACACGTTCTAGAAAACTCATAGCAACCCAGTGATTCTGCCCATGAAAGTCTTTGACAACACATCTTTCAGAATTATTCTATGATCAACACAAATCAAATCTGAAAATGTGAAGGTCAGACTGTATTCTTCAAATGTTTACTTGACCCTAAGATTAAAACATGTCCTGGCAAATAACTAATGGACATTATTAAATTGATAAAGAATTAATATTATATTGCTTTAAATGTATTCATTTGTGAATTTTCTAGTCTCTCCTGTTGAGAGTACAGAAAAAATCCTTTACAGACTCCCGTTTCCAGAATCCCTTAGCCAGCATGACCAAAGGAGAAACTTTCAACTCCGGATGGGACTTCCTATTGCCTTCATGTCCTTTTTTTCAAAAACATTATCTAGCTAGCCATGGCAGAAATTGGAAAGCCAGACTGTATGAAAGCTTGGTTTGATCCTCTATTTCTAGCAAAAATGAAGGCAATCTACCAACCTGTTCTAATCTAGCAATGTGGCTGAGGTAGTGACACATCTAGATATATGGTATACTGGGGAAGGGCTGCTGTATTCATTGACTAACTTCATTGTAAACTGCATTACAAGCACATAAAAGTGAGCTACAGTGATGTACAATGTCTGTATTAGCAAATGGGGATCAGAGATGGATATATGCCTTTGTAGCCACACTGTAAATTGAGCAATAGGTTTTAAATCACATTCTAGGTTTATGGTGTTTTAACTTTTGTCTCAGGTATTTTAATGTGCATGTTTTAATACATACTTTTATGGTTGTATTTTAGCTGTTTTAATATGTGATTATCTTCAGGCTAGGTGCATAAGGTATGCCTGGAACATAAATAAATGTCATGTTTATTTGAGTCACATCTCTAAGATATTTCATTATGTATATGTAAATATTCTAAAATGTGGAGGAAAAGACCCCAAACCTTCAACACATCTGGTCCCAGGAACACTCCACCTGTACTACCTTTTTTAATATGTTCCCATATTAAAGGGGGTGATATATCCCTGGACAGCCACTACACACCCTCTTAAATATCAATCTCCATCTTGAAGTCAGCTCCCATTTTTCAGGGATCAGAAAATATTTCAACAGCACAGTCTCCTAGGCAACAACTTTTGAAAAAGCTTTACTATGAATGAAAGGTTTCTGGTACCAACCCACACACAATGACTTTCTGACCTGCTTTTTTATGGTTTGCAAATAATCCTGGGGCAGCACCTCACTCAATGTTGTAATTCCAAAGTCTGTAGCAGACAAGAAGAGGGGAAACCTCACATCATCAGAGCTGGCACATAAGCATCAAGATTTGAAAATGAAGGGAAAATAGCAGCTTCTTTTTCAGAGATATGAGTGATGTGAAAGAGGGGAAGAAGGAAACACAGAACATACATGGCATCAAAAAGGTCCAGACAGGCATCACATTTTACTTATTTAAAAGCTGCCTGGCAAACATAAATAAAAAATATTTGTGTTGTCTGCAGGTACATTTTATTCTCACTGACAATTTTTTTAAATCTAGGAGAACTTCAGAAATCCATCACGTCCCACTCATTTTAGGAGAGGAAACAATTATTGCCTGGAACCTCATTAAGTGGTTTTAATTTCTACACACATCACTTTGAAAATTCCTATTGTAATATCATCATCATTATGAAGCCAAGGAAGCTGTCCTGACCCTAAATCAGTGTCTGTCATCAGTAATGGACTGGATGAGGGCAAACAAATTGAAACTTAATCTAGGCAAGACGGGTACTCCTGGTTAGTTGGGAGCGCAGATCAGGGAATAGGGATCCAATCTGTGCTGGATGGGGTTACGCTCCCCCTGAAGACACAGGTTTGCACTTTGGGGGTCCTCCTGAACTCAGCACTAAGGTAGGAGGCCTAGGTATCTGCGGTGGCTAGGAAGGCCTTGGCACAATTAAAACTTGTGCACCAACTGTGTTTGTTCCTTGAGAAGCCAAATCTGGCCGTGGTGGTACATGCCTTAGTTAAAACAACAACAACAACAATATTTATTATGGTCCATAGGCCCATCAGTGAAACAGACAATTGTTTTTACATTCTCCCATCTCAGGAGAAGATCATTCTACCAAATACCAAATACATCTGCATAGTTTCAAGTAATACACTTATTGGTTTGTTTTCTTCTCAGCCTTTTTGCCACCATGAGAAATTTTGTCACTGTGAGAGTCACCCTGCGGTATTTATCCTCTAAAAGATATCTAACAATCCCCTGCGGGGGATAGCTGGTCATATGAGACAAAATTGGATATAGAAGTTGGCTACGTCGCACTGTATAACAGTGGCACTGCAATAAAATGTGTTCTGTTGTTTCTTCTTCATTTCCTTCACATGGGCATAGTCTTTGGGAGTAAGGGATTCCAGATAGTCTATCTCTTAACAGCTCTGAGAGAAATATGTTTAGTCTCACCTTTGTAAGATTATGCGGTATTTGATCACCGTGATATTTTTTAGGTATTTGCATGTCTTGAATGGCTCTCAGTATGGTAAATTTAGGACTCTGGGGGAGCATGGTGAGTTTGAGTGGGCTCTAAACTCTTCCAGGGCAATATCCCACAACCTTTGCTTCAGGAATTGTGGGAGTTGAAGTCCAAAACACCTGGAGGTCAGAAGTTTGCCTATGATTGACCTAAAGCCAGCACAACAGTAGCTGAAAGACTGAGACTTCCATATGTGCCTCCTTCTATTGTTGTTGCATGTTCTCAAGTCACTTCTGACCTATGGTGACCCTAAGGTCAAACTATCACAGAGCTTTCTGAGGTTGAGAGCATGTGGCTTGCCCAGTCATTCAGTGGGTTTTCATGGCCAAGAGGAAATTTTAATCTAAGTCTCCATAGTCATACACCAACATTCACAGAATCATAGAGTAAGAAGAGACTCCAAAGGCTATGCAGCTCAACCCATGCCATACAGGAATACACAACCCAAGCACTCCCAAGAGACAGCCAACCAGCCTCTGTTAAAAACCTCAGGAGGAACATCCATCACACTCCTGAGGCAGCATATTTCACTGTCGAACAGCAATTACTGTCAGGAAGTTTTATCCCTAATGTTTAGGAAGAATCTCTTTTCCGCCAATATGAATCCATTGTTATGTGCCCTAGTCTCTAGAGTTTGCCCCCTCCATAATATGACATCCTTTCAAATGTTAAACATGGCTATCACATTCCCTCCCAACCTTTTCTTCTCCAATCTAAACATATCTAGCTCCCTAAGCCGCTCCTCGCAGGACTTGACTTCTATTTTGGTCATCCTTCCCTGGACATTTTCTAACTTGTCAGTATCCTTCTTGAATTAACTTGTCAATATGCTTCAATTGAAATGGCCAAGATTTATATTTTTGGAGTAGGTAAACTGTGTACAAAAATAAAGTTGATAGCTTTAAATTCAATTCTCCACACAAACATGTTACTGAGTCTTACAGACAACGGAAAAAGGAGAAAAAACACCTGCCCAGTGTTCTAAATACAATAAAATCTTGATTGCTTCTAAATGTGTGTGAAATTGCTAGACAAAGCCATCTACACTACACACATAATACTGCATTATATGGCAGTGCAGACGGGGCCAAAACGAACTTTGTTGTTGAACTAATTAATGAAAAGGAGAAAAAACATTTCAACCAAATGCAATTGATTGGCCAAAACTTCAAAAGAATCCACATTAACATTGATAAGTAGTAAAATAGAACAAAGTTGCCAATTAATAATGTCAAAGTCTTTTTTTCTTGTACTGAATTATGAATACGGGAAGATAATTTACGACATTTATGTCCCGCCCTTCTAACCCCGAAGGGGACTCAGAGCAGCTTACAAATTATATAGTAGGTAGAGTCTTTGCCTCCCTTTCAACAATCCTACTTTAGGCAGCTTTTAAAAATAAAAATAAAAATACTATGATCTTACCATAGTAACACTGAGATTCATCACTCTTCCAAGCTGATCAACATAATAAATACTATCTTGATACCACGAATCCAGGTGTAAGTAGTTGTACATCCCAAAGGCACGCATGTGGTCCAAGGTGTACTGGTCATCCCGAAGTTTGACTTCTGCTACCGCTACGGAGAACAAATGAGAACACAGGCACAACATGTGAGATTGCATATTTATTTTCAATTGAGTGATATTTAAATTGAGTACCATAATTTCTATTCACAGAGAACCACTCTTTGGGTCCAAGAGTTTAACAGATGCTCTAAAAAACTATAAGATAATGTGTTCTACTTGATATAAAACTTCATTCAAAGCACCTAAAGCACATACAAATACATTGAAGCTGGTAAATAGATAAATAATACCAGAGTGCCACCTGCTGGCTCTGGCATAAGTTACAATTAGTAAATATTGAAGACTTTTCCCTATTGTCTTCAGGGACACATTTCTTTAGCAATGAATAAAGCTGAAGAACCTTATTATTAAAGATCTTTAGTGCTTTCCCATTTGGTAACAAGGCACACCACTTTAACCATGGTCTTTTTACAGATTAAAACGTAAGAAATTTGTGCAAATATATGGCCTGGTAAATTGAGTGACATCCCAAGATTGTACTGTACATATTCATGTTTAAGGGTGCATCTACACTGTAGGATTAATGCATTTTGAGACGACTTTAACTGCCATGGATCAATGCTATGCAATCCTGAGAGATGTAGCTTGGTGAGGCACTAAGACTTTGGCAAAAAAAAAAAAAAAAAGCTTAAAGGCGCAGCCTCTGAGGCTGCCTACCATAGATGTGGTTGAAACGTCAGGAGAGAATGCTTCTGGAATATCGCTATACATCCCAGAAAACTCACAGCAACCAACTTAAAGGCACTGCAAAAGTAAAACTCCCAGGATTCTATAGTACTGAGGCATGGTAGTTAAAGTGGTATCAAACTGCATTAATTCTACAATGTAGATGCACCCCATACTGCACAAATGTATAGTTTTCCTTCTTAGGTCCCTTCTACACTGCCATATAAAATCCAGATTATCTGCTTTGATAATCTGAATTATATGGCAGCGTAGAAGAAGCTTGAGGCTGGATCTACACTGCTGTATATCCCAGGATTTAATTCCAGATTATCTGTTTTGAACTGGATTATATGAGTCATATAGTACAGTTCAAAGCAGATAATCTGGATTTTACACAACAGTGTAGAAGGGGCCTAAATCATCCTTCAGAGCAGAACATTAATGATGGTTAAAAAAATACTATTCATCACTTTACACAGTGACACCCTGTGGATCAAACCTGTCACGGATTATAAACATAGGGATTAATAAAGTTGCACTATCACTGCAGTATATGTTCAGCATAGGCTCATATAATGCAATTGAAACTGTACTATATGAGCAGTATACACTGGGTTGCTGTGAGTTTTCCGGGCTGTATGGCCATGTTCCGGAAGCATTCCCTCCTGACGTTTTGCCCACGTCAGTATACACTGATCAGTTTCAAACTGCATTATACGGCTATGTAGACAATCCTACTGCTTGTACTATAGCTCTCCCTATTGAGATATTACATTGAATTACTGATCTCTTTTGCAAGTAGGCTTCAAATTATCCCAGTGTGGTTGTGTTTTTCTTGGCGCTACTATTGAAATAGCATGTTGGGACCGGATTTCAGGTCGACTCCACAATGAACTTGAATGAAGATGCACAGATTATTATAAGGCGGCCTGTTGGCTTTGATGGGTGCATCTACATCAGGCATGGGCAAACTTGGGCCCTCCAGGGGTTTTGGACTTCAACTCCCACAATTCCTAACAGCCTACCGGCTGTTAGGAATTGTGGGAGTTGAAGTCCAAAACCCCTGGAGGGCCCAAGTTTGCCCATGCCTGATCCACACTGTAGGAGTAATGCAGTTTGACACTACTTAAACTATGGGATCCTGGGAACCATCGTTTTTTTGGCAGCCCTCCTTTTAAACACAGTCTGGCTGGCCATCTGTCGGGAGGGCTTTGATTGTGTCTTCCCGCCTGGCCACTCTATGGTGCTGCGATCCACTTACGGGAGTCCAGGGCGACTTGGTAAGAGGCCAGCGGCTCCAGCGAGAGCTTGTAGCCCTCAAACTTGGGGTCCAAGAGAGGACGCTTGACCCGCAAGGAGCAATTGGCCGCCGCTTTCTCCTCCATCGCTTCTGCCTTCGCTTATTATAGAGGCCCAAAGAAGCCAGGCCGCCTCTTCCAGCACAGCGCTTCGCCTCTCCAGCTCGCAGAGGCTTCTGGGTAGGGGAGTGCGAGCAAAGCGTTCTGGGAAGTGTAGTCTTGTTAGTGACTGCTGCTCAAGAACTACATCCGGGCTACTGAGTTGGCAACTTGCTTAAAAGTATCCCTTGTGAGGAGGAATTCCTGAAATGCATCCACCGGGAATTAAATTTCCATTTATTTGCCCACCCCAATGGCACTAATTAATGTCTTTGCTATTAGTTGATTCATGATATAACTTATTTACAAATCCCATTTATTTGCCCACCCCAATAGCATTAATTAATTTTACCAATTAATTAATGTCTTTGCTATTAGTTGATTCATAATATAACTTATTTACAAATCCCATTTATTTGCCCACCCCAATAGCATTAATTACTTTCACCAATTAATTAATGTCTTTACTATTAGTTGATTCATAATATAACTTAATTATAAATCCCATTTATTTGCCCACCCCAACAGCATTAATTAATTTTACTAATTAATTAATTAATGTCTTTGCTATTAGTTGATTCATAATATAACTTATTTACAAATCCCATTTATTTGCCCACCCCAATAGCATTAATTAATTTTACCAATTAATTAATTAATGTCTTTGCTATTAGTTGATTCATAATATAACTTAATTATAAATCCCATTTATTTGCCCACCCCAATAGCATTAATCAATTTTACTCATTAATTAATTAATAATAATGTACAGTAGAGTCTCACTTATCCAACATTCTGGATTATGCAATGCATTTTTGTAGTCAATGTTTTCAATACATCGTGATATTTTGGTGCTAAATTCGTAAATACAGTAATTACTACATAGCATTACTGTGTATTGAACTGCTTTTCCTGTCAAATCTGTTGTATAACATGATGTTTTGGTGCTTAATTTGTAAAATCATAACCTAATTCCATGTTTAATAGGCTTTTCCTTAATCCCTCCTTATTATCCAACATTCACTTATCCAACGTTCTGCCGGCCCATTTATGTTGGATAAGTGAGATTCTACTGTACTTGATTCATAATATAACTTACCGTAGAGTCTCACTTATCCAACATAAACGGGCCAGCAGAATGTTGGATAAGCAAATATGGATAATAAGGAGGGATTAAGGAAAAGCCTATTAAACATGGAATTAGGTTATGATTTTTACAAATTAAGCACCAAAACATCATGTTATACAACATATTTGACAGAAAAAGTAGTTCAATATGCAGTAATGCTATGTAGCAATTACTGTATTTACGAATTTAGAACCAAAATATCACGATTTATTGAAAACATTGACTACAAAAATGCGTTGGGTAATCCAGAACGTTGGATAAGCGAGTGTTGGATAAGTGAGACTCTACTGTATTTATAAATCCCATTTATTTGCCCACCCCAACAGCATGAATCAATTTTACTCATTACTTAATTAATAATTAATAATGTATTTATTATTAGTTGATTCACAATACAGCTTATTTATAAATCCCATTTATTTGCCCCCACCCCAATAGCATTAATTTTACTAATTATTTATTTATTAACAATGTCTGTATTCTTACTTGATTCATAATATAGCTGATTTATAAATTCCATTTATGCCCACCCCAATAGCATGAATTAATTAATTATAATTAATATTTTATTAATTATTAGTTGAGTCATGATATAACTTATTTAGAAATCCCATTTATTTGTCCATCCCAAAAGCATTAATTAATTTTTATTATTAGTGAATTCATAATTCATAACTTATTTATAAATCCCATTTATTTGCCAACTCCCATGGCATTAATTAATTTAATTAATTAATTAATAAGTTCTTTATTATTAGTTGATCCATCTTCCCCAAAACTCATTAATTTTTTAAAAAGAACCGGTCCTAATATAGAACATCCAGGAGATAAGGGATAGCTGCTTAGGGAATGCGGCCTTCTGGGACTTGTAGTTCATTTGAGACGCTGAGGAACAAGGAGAGCGGTATTAAAGGACTACGTTTCCCGTGTAGCTGTGCGAGGCGTGACGCCAGAACGCAGTGCGGTGGGCGAGGCCTTCTTGGGCGTTTCTGCGGCTGCGCGGCTTCGAGTTGGAGGAGACTTTGGGAGGAAAGAGCCGGGAGGAAGCGAAGGGCCTCCGGGACAGGTATCTGTCTCTCTCACTTTCTTCCATTCCCAGCTGTTTAATTGAGCTGGTTGGGGAGATCTCTCTTTTTTTTAAGTCATAAGGATGCATCTACACTGTGAAATTAATGCAATTTGACACCCCTTTGACTGCCAAGGCGCGTTGCTATGGAATTATGGGAGTTGTAGTTTCACAAGGCCTTTAGCCTTCTCTGCCAGAGTGCTGTGGCATTAGCAAAATCCCTCGATTCCATAGCATTCAACAAAAGCAGTTCAAGTGGTGTCAAACTGCTTTAATTCTACAGTGTAGGCACACCCTGAATTTTTAAAGTCATAACTTATATGAATTTGATTAATATAACTGCTCCTTCTTTAGGACATTTTTCAGAATGTTTATTTAAAAATTAAATATATGTCGACATATGTACACACCTCCAAGTACCAAACCAACAAAGACATGAAAATAGGATATTCAATATTGAAAAAATATACCGTGTCAGAAGCGACTTGAGAAACACACTGCAAGTTGCTTCTGGTGTGAGAGAATTGGATGTCTACAGAGATGTTACCCTGCTGGGAGGCTTCTCTCGTGTTCCTGCAAGCTAGAGCTGACAGACAGGAGCTCACTCCGTCTTGCAGATTCGAACAGGCAACCTTCAGATCAGCAATCCAACCTTCAGGTCAGCAGTGCAGCCAGTACAAGGGTTTAACCCATTGTGCCACCACAGCTCCTAAATATTAAATAACTAAATATTAAAATTGATAATTAAATATTTTCTAAGCCACAGACAACACTGGATTATAAAGAGAAAAGAAGGCAGATCAATTGTATTAAAATGTTCACTTTGAGGTAATGCATGTTGAGTATCCCTTATCAATTTTTTTTCTAAAAAGAATATCTACCTATGAAGATCTATCAATGAGACACAAGTCAAATACGAAATCAAAAGTGAAATTTTTTCCTGAAATGTACCTATATATTACTGTATATGCATGCTGCAAGTTGCTTCTGCAAACAGTGGGTGCTAGAAATAACGTAATAGGAAAGCGGACTGGCACAACCTGGGGATCACAACCAGACACAGTGAAGACATCTGCCCTTGTGCTTTGCTACTCTGCTGCTGAATACGCATGCCCAGTGTGGAATACATCTCACCACGTTAAAACAGTGGATGTGGCTCTTAATGAGACATGACGCATTATCACAGGATGTCTACGCCCCACACCGCTGGAGAAATTATACTTTTTAGCCGACATTGCACCACCTGACATCTGACTGGAAGTTGCAGCCTGTAATGAAAGGACCAAGGCACTAACATCTCTGGCCCACCCTCTGTTTGGATATCAGCCAGCACGCCAGCATCTTAAATCAAGACACAGCTTCGTAAGATCTACAGAGATACTCGCAGGAACACCTCAGCAAGTGAGAATCCAAAAGTGGCAGGCTAAAACCCAGAACCTCAATCAGTGGCTGATTCTGGATGAGAAGCTCCTTCCTGAGCACACAGAAGGCTGGGTGACTTGGAAGGCACTGAACAGACTGCACTCTGGCACCATGAGATGCAGAGCTAATCTTAAATGGGACTACAAAGTGGAGTCCACAACATGCGAGTGTGGAGAAGAGCAAACCACAGACCTCTTACTACAATGCAGTTTGAGCCCTGCCACATGCCAAGTGGAGGGTTTACTCACAGCGACACCATAGGAACTCGAAGTGGCCAGCTTCTGGTCAAAGGAAATTTAGTATAATGCCAAGTTTTCAACTTTGTTGTTTTTCTATACATTATAACTATATCCTCAATTTGCTTCTGACATGATAAATAAATACTGTATATGCAACTAATAGTTGCTTTGGGCTAACTACTGTCCACCAGTACATCTTCAGCCCAAGGGTGCATCTACATTGTAGAATTAATGCAGTTTGACACCACGTTAACTACCATGGCTTAATGTAATCGTAGGCATTGTTGTTTTGCAAAGCCTGCTTTGTCAAAGTGTTCCGGTGTCACACCAAACTTCAGCTCCCAGAACTCCATAACATTGAGCCATTGCAGTTTAAAGTGGTATCAGACTGCACTAATTCTATAGTGTAAACTCCTCCATTATAGTTATATTTATATAGACAAAAAATACCCATAAAGTACCATTAAATATAATAGTAAGTAATTCCCTTGAGTTTGACCTGAGTTTCTGCTGCTGGGGATGTTAATAAATAACTTTCAGAAGATAATACTGGGGGCCAGGCTTAGCACAGCAGGCTAAACCACTGTGCTGCAAAAAGATCCTGCTGATCGAAAAGTCAGTAGTTCGAGCCCCGGTTGGGGATGAGCATCTATTTTTAGCTCCAGCTCGTCTGCCCACCTAGCAGGTCGAAAGCAGAAATGCGAGTAGAGAAATAGGTACCACCTTTAGCGGGGAGGTTATAAAGGCATCCTTAAGGACATCGATCAGGAGTAAGTTCTTCGGCATGAAAGATGGAGCGACAGTACCCCCCACCCCCCATGGCCGGAGTCAAGCACAGCCTCCAAACATGCCGGAAATAAGATGGGAAAAATCGCCTTTACCTCTTCTGTGTTGTCTGTCCTTGTTAATTGTATAATGAATGATTGCCATATATGTGTTCTGTAAAGCCGCTCCGAGTGTCCTTCGGGGTGAAAAGGGCGGGGTAGAAGTACTATAAATAAATAGATAAATAAAGTCTAGCATATCCATATATGTGTTCTGTAAAGCCAGTGTGAGTGCCCTTTGGGGTGAGAAGGGCAGGGTATAAGTACTGTAAATAAATAAATAAAGTATAGCATATCCTCTAAATTCCCGATCCATAAAATAATTTCTATAACTGCTGCTGTTTTTTGGTCTCATTCCAAGCAATTTTCAGTCATGTTATTAAATGTACTTTATATCATAGTTTTATACTATCACTCTGGGATCCAAGACCTGCCTGAAAATAGTGCTCTTTAGTTGTGTTTTCAGCTGTTTTATCAATCACACCCTTTCTCTTGTTATTAAGAGTAAAGTCACTCAGTTAGAGTGGGCTAATTTGAAAGCAGATGTGCTAAGAATTAGCACCAGGTCAAACACAGGGAACAATGATTCATGTTTGCAAAGTAATATAAATTGGTATAAGTGAACTCACTATTCTGGCTTAGAAAATGCATTGTTGGTGGTATTTGAATCCACAACAGATATCATTGTCCTTCTACTGGGCTCTTTGTGTAAAGCGGAAGAATAGTTTTATTTTTATAGAGCTGGAACAAACAAACCAGTGAACAAAGCATTAGAAAAACTCAGAATGTATTCATACAACTCATGATATGAGAAGTCAGATACAGGCCATCCTAACTATGTTGAATAGCCCCTCTTGTTTCTTTGGATTTTTTTTTACAGGCTTCTGGCAAGCAAGCTTATATGTGTCCCCCCCCCCCCCTTATTTTTCCTTTTTACATAGATTGTTTTTACTTGGACTTAGAAAAAAATGAACAAAGATGCACAAATGAGAGCAACTATTAACCAAAAGCTAATTGAAACAGGGGAACGAGAGCGGTAAGTACCATATATTCTAATTCTTTCTAGCAACAGGAATATATTGCATTATTTTAATCAAAGCTGGAAATATATACCTAGCTGGCTGTGGGGATGGTAGGGGTTATGTTACAACAGAATCTGGTGGGGCAGAGTTTTCTTCACCTCTAGTACTCACTTCCTATGAGTAAATCCCACTAAATTCAATGGGACAGAGTTCTGAGTACACAAGTACAAGTCAGTGGTGTCAGTGACTACTCTGCTCACATAAATAATGTGCTTGCTGTGACCATCCTCACAGATTACTATCCCCATCTACAGCCCACACCATTCACAGTTGTTCCCCAAGGAACAGTTTTGAGGAACAAAGAAGGAAGCACCACCTGTGAACTATATTTACACATGGAAAGTTAGCAGTCCAAACCAGGACCTTCTGTAAATATTCAACTACATATTATTTACATTGGGACAAAATAGTTATTAGGAGTCCAAAACACCTGAAAGACGAAAGAGTCTTCACTCTTGCAACCTTGGGATTGAAGAATGAACTTGCAGTTGCTTTTAGAATGCAGTAGAAACATCAGGAGCAGAACCCATTTATTTATTTATTTACAGTATTTATATTCTGCTCTTCTCACCCCAAAGTGGACTCAGGGCGGATCACAATGTACACATACATGCCAAACATTCAATGCCATATGAACATAGAGACAGAGGCAATTTAACATTCTCCAGCTTACTGCGGGTATGCTCGATTCCGGCCACAGGGAGAGCCACTGCTTCATCATCCACTGTGACACCGAGTCCTTAATGGATACTTCCTCCTTCCAAATGCTGCTGGATGGTTTTTATGGTGTAAATTTGTTAAATTAGCCTCCCTGCATAAGCGGTACCTAAATTTCCTACTTGATAGATGCAACTATTTTTTGGGTTGCTTAGGTCAGCAATGAGTAGGGCTATTTTTTAATGGCCGAGTGTTCACTCTGACATGGGCTGGCTTCGAACTCATGACCTCTTGGTCGTCGTGATTTATTGCAGCTGGCTACTAACCAGTTGCGCCATAGCCCAGCCCTTTTTCTGTTTATTAAATTTATATCCTACCCAGTTTGAAAACACTCAAGAGCTTGCATATAAGTATGGCTGTCCAGCTGGGTTAAGGATCAAAGTGTTAGGTGGCCTAAACAAAAAGTATGCGATAATTTAACATTTATTGCCAAGTCAACCTGCAAGAAGTCTAGCGGTGATTCGAGTGCTAGGACCAAAGAGAGTGGGTTTAAGTCTCCTGCTCAGTTGTGAAGTTCCCTATGTGACTTTGGAGTAATCAGAGTGTTGTGATAACCTTGAATCTAGGCTTTAGATAAGTGGTTCCGAAGCTGTGGGCAGTGAAACCTAAAATAAGGCCTGCGAGACATCCTGGGAAAACTGGCACCAGGGCCTGTTCTTGGGGTTATTTGGGGTGCTGATTCAGAAAATTGCATTGGATAGACCACATCAGCTCTAGATTATTAAATATGGTTTTCTTTGGGCGAGCAGATGGTGGCTACAGGATGGCGTATGTTTTGTATCAGAAACTAGAACTGATGTGGTCTATTCAATGCAATTTTCTGAATCAGCACCCCAAATAACCAAACCAAATCTAAAGTTGACCAAAAACTTGATTCGTAACCCTTTTGGTACTAATGTTGGACAGTGGTCCCTGGTCAAAGTCGTCCCCAGTCAAGTGGTCCGTGGTCAAAAAAAGGTTGGAACCATTGCTCTAGACCAGGGGTCCCCAAACTTTTTAAGCAGAGGGCCGGTCGACAATCCTTCAGACTGTGGAGGGGCCGAATTATCATTTGAAAAAAAAAAAAAAAACAAATTCCTATGCACACTGCACATGTCTTATTTGTAGTGCAGCAACAACAACAACAACGAAAGAACAATACAATATTTAAAAATGAAAACAGTTTTAACCAACATAAACCTATTAGGATTTCAATGGAAAGTGTGGGCCTGCTACTGGCCAATGAGATAGTCAAGTTAATTAGGATTGTTGTTGTTGTTGTTGTTGTTGTTGTTGTTGTGTGCCTTCAAGTCATGTCAGACTTTGGCCGAGCCTAAGTCTAAAATTAACTATTTATTTACTGCATTTATTTACTACATTTATATCCCACCCTTCTCACCCCGAAGGAGACTCAGAGCAGCTGTATGTACATATAATATATTATATTATTAGCATAACACAATATTAGCATTATACATTACTATATTGAACTATACTACTATACTATTATATGATATGTAATATATAACATATAATTAATATTATTATATGGTATTACTATTAGTATTATATTGTATAACAAAAGATTATTATCAATATTATATGTATATACAATATATTATATTATTAAAACTGATATAAAATATTATATTATAAAACTGAGGGCGGGGGCCAGGTAAATGACCTTGGAGGGCCGCATCCGGCCCCCGGGCCTTAGTTTGGGGACCCCTGCTCTAGACTGACAGATTTATTTTAGCATGAGCTTTGTGAATTACTATCAATTTCCTCAGATGAATGAATCATAATATTGCAGCCGTGTGTGTGTATAGCCGTGCCTGGGGTCAGAATGTTGTTGAACACAAAAAATAAAAAGTCAGGATCTCTCAGCTTAACATGTCTAACAGGGTGGTTGCAGGAATAAATTTGGATACTATGGATGTAGTCATGACTTCCGTAAAAATACAAATAACAAATCCTATTTTTATTTTTGTCTTACCACTTTAAATCATGAATTGCAAATAATTTGTTGAAATTAATGTCAGTTCTAATTATGTTTTTCAAAAATAGATTTTGTTATTTTAATTGCTAAGTACCATTTCTATTAGATTTCTGAGTATTGATGTTTCACATTATTTTAATTCATTAATTGGGATGATCTGAAAATGGATTGGGTCTTTTTTCATTGGAAGTGCTTTTATTTAATGATTTTGTAAGTAACACAATTAAAGATTGATGTTAACAAATTAAACAGTTTATGGTCACAGAATTAAATTAATTTAATGCTTCAAAATTAACACAGTACTGCTAATACTTACTGACTTTGACTTCCTAATTACTAGAGTTTGATCTATGCTGGTTCTGTATCTCAAACATTTGTCTGTGATAATCCCTCTTAGGTATGGTAGCTTCTATTTCTATGGCTCTATAGTTTTGGAAAGTAAATTAAAATTGCTCCATTAACTTCTGTTTATATTGTGTTAACTGACTTCTGTAAATCTCTAATTCCATATCTTTTTACAGCCTTAAAGAATTACTGAGAGCCAAATTAATTGAATGTGGTTGGAAAGACCAGTTGAAAGCACACTGTAAAGGTAATTTCGAGCCTAATCACTATTTTAAAAGTGATAGGGAATTTCTCAAACCAATATTTGTCGAATTAAATACTCATATGATTTTTTAAATAAGCCAAGAAGTGAATGCTTGTTTTGCACAACCATTTTATGTATTTATGTATTTTCTGGCGTATAAGACAATTTTTTAAGCCAGGAACATCCTTTTAAAAGTTGGGGATCATGTTATATGCTGCTGGGTGCTGAGCCGTGGAAATTGGGAGTGTGGAAGAGGTAGTGAAAGGAGCCGGCAATAGAAGTGCTTCTCAAATGTCTTTACCTTTTTGGGGCACTGTACTCTTTCCGCCGCTGGCCGTCTCTATTGTAACCAGCACAAGGAGGGCTTCCAGTGGGTGTGACACTTATGGCTGAGATTCATTAAAGTGGCAGAAATTATTAGGGGGGAGAAAACTCAAGCTAGGAGAGGTTTTAGCAGTTTCTTATTGCCTGAGATGACAATATTTTGCCCCCTCCTTTTCTCTCTCCAACTTAATTGAATGCACTTTGCACTTTTGCAGAAATTGAACACTTTGCAGAAACTGAACTAAACTGATTATGAAGAGGGAAAGGAGGAGAGAGAAACCAGGATATTTTAAATACAGCTGAAAAAGTAGAATGAGAAGAGAATTTAGAATTTAGACTGTTCCTGTTAAATCAGGACAATCGAAGGGTATGCTGTTAATGCTGAAAAAGGAATGGAAATGGCATGTATGGGCTCAGAAAGATGTTCTTGGTTTGAATTTGGAGAATATTTCATCCATGAGGAGAATAACACTGTATAGTATTTAAATATATATCCAAACTTTTTCTCAGTTCGTGGAAAGTAGTGAAGACTGATAGGGTGTTATTTTCCATCTGTGTAAAAACCTGTGTTTGATTCTCTTGACTTTGCTTAGATGTCATCAAGGAGAAGGGATTAGAACATGTCACAGTTGATGATTTGGTGGCAGAAATCACTCCAAAAGGCAGAGGTAAGAAAAATAACATTGACAAGTTTCAGGTTCATATATCAATAACTTGTATGTTATTTATACCCTGAACAAGTTGGGGAAAGTTACTTTTTAATTATAGCTCCCCAAAACTCTTAAATCATGTGGTCACTGACTATCCTGGCGAAGGTATAATGTGAGCTGTATTCCAAAAAAAGTAATTTTCCCAAACTTTGATTCTGACATTTCTTTTTATCATAGAGACTACTATGCAATGCACAGAGCTTGATCATGATAAGCAGGTTCTTGGGATCCTCTCTTTCATCTTGATAAATCAACAAAATTGCTAATAAATATAGGTCTCCTGTTCGGAAAAGGGAAGGATATAAATAAATTAAAATTAACTCTTATGAATATCACCATAAGATATATGACTTTGTAAAAACTTTCCTAAAATATCAAGAAAAGTAAAATAATTCAAACAGGAGCATCAATATATTCATGGGAAACCATTTGCATGCAACAACTATGAAGATGCATCATCAATCATTTTGGAAGATAGGCATCCTGTGTAACAAAGTGATATTTCTGTTGATGTTTAGAGAGATACATATTTATATTATATTTCATTCATCCTCCAAAGTGCTGAAGGTGGCAAATATCTGCTCACCTTGACATTAGCTGCAGGACAGTGACTAGCCCCATTTCAACCAATAGGAGTCATGGTTGAATTGGGAATTTGAAGCCAGATTTCTTCAGTTTTGATTCTCTATATAGCTTCTCTTCTAGATTGTGACCACTCCCCCATAAAACTATTTTAGATTTAATTTAATGTATGTAGAGGTGAGTTTCTCTTGCTAGAAATGTCCCGAAATATGGTTTCATGGGCCTATCAATCCACAAACATCTTTACTGGCTACCTGGGGTCACCTATTAGATGTTCAACGGTTCTGCCTTTTTATATTTGCCATTCCAGGTAAGTAAAGAGGGGTTATCAAATATACATTGGGGTGTGCACATCTTTGTTATATTGGGAATGTTTGCCTGGCCAAAGGTATAGACTTGGGATCTCAAACTTGATTTTCTGGTGTCCTTGCCCTCATCTTCCTCTACTGCTTATCTTTCAGCCTTGGTGCCTGACAGTGTAAAGAAAGAGCTCCTACAAAGAATAAGAACATTCCTTGCTCAGCATGCCAGCCTTTGATTCTTCCGTTTGAGTCGTACCATATTCTGTTAAATGAATTATGCCAGAAACTGGAAGACATCTTTTCCATACTTTGGGGTTGAAGTTCACTTTTTTTTAATGTTTGGTTACTGAAAGCATACTTTATTACATTAAGTTCTTAATCTTGGTATTTTAATAAAAAATAATCAGAATTAGCCTTTGGGTTGTATTTTGGAAAGAAATCACATGTCTTGCCATTAAAAGGATGTTGTGCGTCTTAACACAGTTGGCACGTGTCTGTGTTTTTCCCCATCTTTTAAAAACTCAAAATGCAAAAGTATTACCTACTTAATCTTTGGAGTTTCATTACAAAATAATCCAGTAGCAGAGCAAAAAGAAGGAATTGTATCTATGGGATATTCAAGAGGACAGAATACTGGAGTAAAAGGGGGGAAATACCTTACAGTACATCCCAGTATTCTTAGAATGATTTAGAGACTCCAAGGGTCATCCAGTCCAATCCCCTTCTGCTATGCAAGAAAATTCAGTCAGAGCACTCCCAGCAGATGACCATCCAGTCTGCATTAAAAACCTCCAGAGAAAGAGACTCCAAGGCAGCATAGTCCAGTGCCAATAATAATAATAAGGAAACCGACGAAACCATTGATCATATCCTCAGCTGCTGTAAGAAAATTGCACAGACAGACTACAAACAGAGGCACAACTATGTGGCCCAGATGATTCATTGGAACTTATGCCTCAAGTACCACCTCCCAGCAGCAAAGAACTGGTGGGATCACAAACCTGCAAAAGTATTGGAAAATGAGCACGCAAAGATACTCTGGGACTTCTGAATCCAGACTGACAAAGTTCTGGAACACAACACACCAGACATCATAGTTGTGGAAAAGAAAAAGGTTTGGATCATTGATGTCCCCATCCCAGGTGACAGTCGCGTTGACGAAAAACAACAGGAAAAACTCAGCCGCTATCAGGACCTCAAGATTGAACTTCAAAGACTCTGGCAGAAACCAGTACAGGTGGTCCCGGTGGTGATGGGCACATTGGGTGCCGTGCCAAAAGATCTCAGCTAGCATTTGGAAACAATAGACATTGACAAAATTACGATCTGCCAACTGCAAAAGGCCACCCTGCTGGGATCTGCGCGCATCATCCGAAAATACATCACACAGTCCTAGACACTTGGGAAGTGTTCGACTTGTGATTTTGTGATATGAAATCCAGCATATCTATCTTGTTTGCTGTGTCATAATAAAATAATAATAAATGTAATAATTTATTTGTATTTCACCCTTTTGTCCCAATATAAATTAAACAAGTAGACAAACAAAATTATATGACATAAAAATCTGAACAAATATCCATAATTAATTACAACAGCCAATTAGCACTCACAAAACGGTGTAGATTGGTTGTGCAGTTAAAAGATGGTCATTGGGTTGGCATGGACTAAAAGAGCCCAGATATGGAATAGTTCTCAACCAGGGGCCTGGACATGATCACTCATTATCTAATCCTCTCCACAGCAAAAATAGGTCTTCAGTTGTTTTTTAAAGGAGAGGGAGGGGAGCACTTAATTTTTTTTAGGGAGAGAATTCCAGGTGTGAGGGCGACCACAGAGGAGGCCCTCCTGTATTTGAGATGGACACATTCTGTGGACACATTCCGGCTTGTCAATATCCTTGATTTGTGGTTCCCAGAACAGCTTTCCAGGTAAGGTCTGATCAAAACAGGATAGAGTGGGACTATGGCTTCCCTTAATCTAGGCATCTATTCTATTAATGCAGCCCAGGATTATTAGACTATTGGATTATGACCTGTTAGGATCATAACCTATTGAATAGCAGAATTTCAGGAGTATTCCTTTATTACACTGATTCTCAACCTATGGGTCCCCAGATGTTTTGGCTTTCAATTCCCAGAAATCCTAACCGCTGATGAACTGGGAGTTATAGGCCAAAACACCTGGGGACACAGATTGAAAACCACTGCATTATTGGGTAATGGAAGATCATTGGGTGCATAAGTAGCTTGTTTCTATTCAAAGCTCTCAGCAGACAAAGATTCAAGTAGATTTCTTTAAAATAACATGTTTTACTCATAACTTCACATATTTATATATGAAGTTGTATATTTTCTTGGTAGGTTAAGCTTTAAAATGTTTCAGTTTGTATCTTTAACTTAGTCTTTAACAGTCCCTTCAAAACTATATTGCTCCCTTTTATAACAGTCTACTTCCGAAGAACCCAAGCCTCAACTGACTTCTAACTTCCTACATTGGCTTCTGTACTCAAACAGACTCAAACCTCAACAGTCATCCCTCAACTGCCATCTTTTTAAAACTGAATTCTAAACCATTACTGAACCCGTCACATAGTCTGCAGCCCCTCCCACTGCCTCAAATACACAGAACTAAGAAAACTGCAAACCAAAGAAGAAATACACTTTAGGAAACAAGTGACACATTATAAACAGACCAAAACATTGGAGAGAGGAGGCTTGAGGAGGTTGCTGTCTCCAACAAGGATTGCATTGCCACATCACAGTGTTGACTTGTGTTCAGCTACTTGCAACCTCTGAGACTATCTTTACCAATTGGTACTTTGGGTGAAGATGAATTTAAAAAGGCATGTCTACAGTAAAGTAATGAGATGCAGAGTGATGTGGAGTTGCCATGGCAACAGAAGGCAAATTAAAGTAATGCTCAATGCAATTTGAACCATGCACAAAATTAATATTGCTGTTTTCACGATACGAGCAGATTGGGAAATGACCTTAGAAATCCATTTTTCTTCTAACATTCAAAGTCTGCCACCAGGTCTGGTCTGGGGATAGCAATATTCAAGCATATATAGCCATAAATATATATATAGCTTTTATAAAATATACTAGTATTTTATTGCCATATGGGAATTGTAAGGCTGCTTCTAATTTAATCGTAATTTTAATTTTCTATAGGCGAGCATCCACGTAGCTCTTTTGAGTTATTTTAATTAATGTTTTTTTTAATTGTATGTTTTAATGATGTTGCGAGCTGGAGAAAGGCGGCATAGAAATTCCCTAAGGAAATAATAATAATAATAATAATTAAAATATATGTTTCGATAATTGTGTCTTCTTCTAGATCTGGTTGTGAAGTTTCTAGATCTGTTTAATTAGGCATATGCAAACTAGGGCCCTCCAGGTGTTTTGGACTTCAACTCCCACCATTCCTGACAGCCTACCGGCTGTTAGGAATGGTGGAAGTTGAAATCCAAAACACCTGGAGGGCCCTAGTTTGCCCATGCCTAGGTCTGCTAAAGCCATTGATCACATTGGCATTGCAGCCAACTGGACTGGAATGCCTGTCACGTGACAGAGGTGCACTGTCCCTTTAAGGCCCCCTCCTGCCAATATTTTTTTCTCTTCTCCCCAGGCCTCTCGCTGCGGGAGAAGGGAAGGCGCCTTTTTCGCGCATGCGCACGAGGCTCTCTTTCCCACCATTCCTAATCCCTGCCTGTCATTCTTCTTTCCCGCCTCCATTGGTCGAAATAGCCTGGCAGCGTGGCCGGAAAGGGCGGGGCTAGAGCCGCGGGTCTCCCCGGGTGACGGGGCTGTGAGGCGGGCTTGGCAGCGGCCTAGCAGAAAGAATGGCCGTGCCCGCAGCCGCGACTGAGCCGGAGACCTCGCCCGCTTTTGAATGAAGGGAGCCCGCGGTCGCCGAGGGAAGCGGCTCCCCCTCGGCCTTCATCCCGCTGGGCGCCAGGGAAGGTGAGCCGGGCCGTGGTGCGGGGTCTTCAGCCTTCAGCCTGACTGCGGCTCCCATGATTCCATAGCAGTGAGCCATGGCGGTTGAAGTGGTGTCAACGCGCATTACTTGTGTCGTGTAGAGGCACCCATTGTTGCAGCATCTCAAAAGGGCTGCCGAAGCAGCGGCTGCCAATGAAAGATCGACTTCCTGTCTCTTAACAAATCTCCCCATGGGTTGCTGTGAGTTTTCTGGGCTGTATGGCCATGCTCCAGAAGCATTAACTCCTGACGTTTTGCCCACGTTTGTGGCAGGCATCCTGAGAGGTTGTGAGGTCTGTTGGAAACTGGGCGAATGGGGTTTATATATCTGGAAGGTCCAGGGTGGGAGAAAGAACTCTTGTCTGTTTGAGGCAAGTGTAAATGTTGCAATTGGCCAACTTGATTTGCATTGAATGGCCTTGCAGCTTCAAAGCCTGGCTGCTTCCTGACTGGCGTTCTTCCTTTGTTGGGAGGTGTTAGCTGGCCCTGACTGTTTCCTTTGTAGATCCACCCAGAGGAAAAGGGTTCTTGCCATACCTAAAGGGAACCACTGACTGCATAGGGAAATTGGTGAAGAAAAATAATCTACAGTCTACAGACCCACTAAGAAAATCCAACAAATTCTATGTTCAGCAAAGGACAAGAGGAATCATAGAGTCCAACCCCCTGTCAAGAAGCAGGTAATTCACATTCAGAGCACCCCCAACAGATAGCCATCCAGCCTCTGCTTAAAAGCCCCCAAAGAAGGAACCTCCACCACACTCTGGGGCAGAGAGTTCCACTGCTGAACAGCTCTTGCAGTGAGGAAGTTCTTCCTAATGTTCAGGTGGAATCTATTTTCCTGTAGTTTGAAGCCATTGTTCCGCATCCTAGTCTCCAGGGCAGCAGAAAACAACCTTGCTCCCTCCTCCCTATGACTTCCCCTCACAGTTGAATGGTATACAGTAGACCATGTCCACATTTGTATGATATACAGTAGTCTCCTGCAGAGGTGAGAGGACCCCTCTTGTCTGAACATAGCATTTGTTGGATTTTCTTAGTGGGTCTGTAAATAGTTTGTATGCTGCGTTTCTTCATTGTTTCCCTATGCAGTCAGTGGTTCCCTCGATATATAATCCTCTCGCCTCTGCAGGAGTCTACCATATATCACTTTAGCAAACCTCTCAAATGTTTGTCATGTAGAATGAAATCCACTTCAAGTGCCTTTTTAAAGTGATATTGGTGAGTTTCATTGATTAATACAGGATTTATTTCTCAAACTTCTTATTTGGAATAACATAACAACCTAGATAATGAATTGTAGCTTACTTGAAATTGAAAAGTCTGTGCTGGGACTAGCTATTAGCTAACAAATGCTGAGCAGCTCCTAGTCCCACATACTTATAGAGTTCAGATGAGCATTGTTCACATTCAGAAACAAAACTTCCTGGGTTGGGCCTATTCAGATCTGGCTGCTGACAACCCCAGTTTTCATTGGATACATCAGAGATATATTCACCTAGTGTTTGAGAACCCAGACTCCATAGCCTTTCAGATGATGTTCTACTTGCATATTGAGAACACTAGGCATTAATAGAAATTTGCTTTGTTTTGACTTGTCATTCTGTGGTCACTGTGGGCATTTTTTTAGTTTGTTTGGCTTTTTTACGACCATGAAGTTTTTACAGAAGTACTTCAGAATCGGCAACATTATTGTATGGATGGGAATATAGGAATATACTTTGGAATGTTACTTCATAGTTCATTAGCATTCTTTTTCTTGCTACACTGAAGGGTAAAAAATAGAGCACCATTTCATACACAGATAAGTTTCTAGCATTGCAGACCAGGTTGGCATCCCTAGAAGCTGGAGAATAGATTTATACACATTGTAACCTAGTATGGCCTATAAATATATAGCATATAATAAAGGAAGTCAGATGTATATTAGAATGTATGTGTTCCTGGGAACTTTGTTTCATCTTAAGTCTGGGGAAACACCCAACAAGACAGGACTGGGAATATACCACACTGTATATGTGAGAAGTTACAATTTCCTATAAGGTACTCTTATGGTTGATGTAATTAGGATCACAGGAAACCAAGGACTCCAACTGTACCTGGCGTTTTCTAATATTTAATATGTTTCTTTTGATTGGAAGATATGTAAGTAATAACAGCTAAAACATTTGATTTGATTATTTGATTACATACCGTAACTGATACTCTGGGTGAGGTGAATGATAGAATAAGAGAAGCCAAGAAAGAGTCACTGATTTAACTGCCATTTTGCAAGTTTGCATTGTATGAAGGGTAGGCAATTGTCATCTTCAAGTTAAGTTGCTCCTGATAGACTGATTATTTGCCCAACATGCTGAAAGATGGTTGCTGTTGTTGTGTACCTTCAAGACGTTTCTAATTTATGGTGACCCAAGGGCAAACTTGACAAGGGGCTTGCTTGGCAAGATTTATTCAGAGAGGATTTAGCATTACCCTCCTCTGGAGTTGAGAGTGTATGACTTGTTCAAAGTCACCCAGTGGGTTTCTATAGCCAAGTGGAGATCAAATCCTAATCCGATACTCAAACCACTACACCGTGCTGTATAGATCAACATCTAAGTTATGCTGAAATAGATGTTCAATTATTATAGCAGTTACTTGTTATTAGATGCATATGGATGGTGTTAAAATCTAATACTGCTCAAGGAAATTGAATGAAAATTCCTGTTTACAGATGTTTAATTCCTCAATAAATGAAAATGTATACCAAGGTGGATAAATTGATTGGATATGTTATTAAGGTGGACATGTTACTCAATATGTGAACTTTTACAACACCTTTTTAAAATGTGCAATGATAAAGGTTCCTTCCTTATGAAAGTGCTTTGGAATATATGACATTTTAATGGTGTTGTGATGTAATACAATGGTTTTACATGAAATGAAGTTCAGTATCCAGACATTGATTGCCTGCATTTGTCTGTATATCTGAAAGAGCATATAATAAATAGCCTTGAAGAGTACTAAAGAGCTATGTAAATATCCTGAGATTCTACTGCTTAAGAATACTTAAGCGAAGTTTTGGTTTTATCTCAGATTGTTGGGTCTAACCATCATCATCAATTTTGATGGCAACAAATTAATAACAGAACCCCAGATAGGATCTGAATTAGCTGACCTGTGTCAAGGATAGGGGCAAAGCACCACACCTGTTTCACTAGGCTATTGGGAAGAACCTGGGGTAAGGGAGAATCATTCTGCTCCCAACCTCTCATACATACCTTCTCAAGATGGAAGGAAGAATTGTTCCTTCACAATAGATTTCTGCATGACTTTTCCAAATTTCAGTCTAGTTGTTAAGTGAGACAAATCACATTAGAACAGATAGCTGTGAATTATCTTGTCAGCCACTCGTTCTGCGTCTGTGGATTCAACCATTACCTGTCGTAAATACATGAAACAGCCAAGATAACTAAACCAACGGTGCATCTACACTGTAGAATTCACGCAGTTTGACATCATTTTAATAACCGTGTAAACTTACAACAGAGTTTCAGGTTTGTAAGGTCTCTAGAATTTTCTACCAAAGAGTACTGGTGCCTCACCAAACTACAAATCCCAAAATTCCATAGCATTGAGCCATGGAAGTTAAAGTGATGTCAAACCACATTAATTCTATAGTGTAGATGCCCCCTGAGACTGTCATGCTTTGAATTTGACTAACTAGAAATGGCAATAGTGATTGCTAAAATAGGAGACAGTAGGAAAAGAGAAAGATGTATAAATATACGCAGTTTGCTAATTTGTGGAATTTTGGTTTGCGTGGGTGTAGGCAACTCTCTAACGTCTGAGTGTTCTAAAGTTAAATATTTTCTGTTATGTGAATTGTCTGCCACCCTTCTTTTATTGGCTGCACATTGCTATAACTGGTAAAACTGGTTTGTTGAGAAATGTTTTTGATGTTTAACAATTTCATTATTGTTATCTCTAGATAACTGTTCCTGAGCTTTCCCATTTACAGGAAAGTGCTATGAGATTCTGAATTTCTCTCTTATCTGTGCAGCACACTAAAGATACACGGGTTTCCTATGTCAGTTGTATTTTTTACAGCTTTTTCAGTGTAAATCTTCTGGCTGTACTGCAACAGAGTTCACATATTTTCTCTACAGTCATTTAAATTTCCTTATATTTAAAGGGAAAAAACTATTAAATAAAAAAAAAATCTCAGTTCAAAAGAACTTCTGTATTGATCTTTATTCCAAAGCCTACAAAAGTAGCCATACACCAGCCCTGTTTCACCTAATAATTGATATAGGTATGTGTAAGTAGGTATGCTAGTAATCTTGCAATACTATTAAAACTATTTATTATCATAGAGTCATATACTTGAACTGCAGTCCAATCACTTTGTTTAAATGTTGTTTGATTTTAATTTTCTTTAAATAACTACATTCTGAATTATCTCTGCAGTGTTTAGAGAGGTTATTTAAATGATCTAAAACATAAACTTGTGAGAATTGTAATGTGGCAGCACAGAAACCAAAATAATAATCTGTGAGCCGTAGTTGAGATACAGGCAGTCCCCGAGTTACAAACATCCAACTTACAAACGACTCGTAGTTAAGAATGGGGTGAGACAACAGGAAGTGAGATAAATCTACCCATAGAGAGGGACATTCACTCCTGAAAGAACTATCTTGGGGAAAAAGTGTCTCCACTGAAGCTTTATCACCAATCTTGTTTCCACAGCAAGCCAAATGTTTCAAAATCTAATTATCACAGGAATAGAAAGTGAGGTGAAATCTTCTGAACAGGAGCACAGACAGCCGAACAAACACCACAGGGGTGTGGACCCATTCCCTATGCTATCCAAAGCTAATATATGGCTGGAGTTACACTTAAAAATGTACTATTCCAACGTACATACAAATTCAATTTAAGAACAAACCTACAGAACTGATCTTGTTCATAACTTGGGAACTGCTTGTATATGAAAATATGGAATTGTTTATTGGTTATGGTTGTTACTGCAACTTTGATCTGGTTTGAGTATCATATTGGATTTCTGTATACTCTGCAACCTTTGGTTGAGATCCACCTGAATATTCTCATAAAACTTGATCATCATTGTTATTTTTATATGGAGAAAGGCACAGAAAACAAGTTATGATATTCTTAGTTCATTTGAAATTTTGCAGATATGGACTAGGATTTGCTACCTCTTTAAAAAGACACTTCTTAGTCATGTAAATACACATGTGGATGCCTCCAGCCTATTCCTATGCAACATAGTCATATTGACATATATGTACGGCCTTTCCCCAGCATTAAAGTATCTGATATAAAGATGTATCATATTTGTAAGCATGCCCTTCTTTCTTTTTGCAGACAAAGACTTTCATCATGGCCATTACTCAGTTCCGTCTGTTTAAAATTTGTACTTGCCTGGCAGCAGTATTGTCTTTTTTTAAGCGGTTAATATGCAGGTAAATAGAAATTATTGCTTATGACGTTGTTTAACAGGGACATTTCTTTGATTTTCCTTTCTTTGTTTTCCTTTTACCAAAAGTTGTTAGTTCTCTTCTTCTCTCTCTCTCTCTCTCTCTCTCTCTCTCTCTCTCTCTCTTATGTTATTGATAGAAAGTTTTCTGAAATTTCTGAAGCGGGGAAAAAGTTAGAATCGTTAGCAACATAGAAATTATTTGAAACCAGGGAAGAAATTCTTAACATGGTAAAACTATTTTGGAAAATAGTATTCTACAAAAGCAACAAGGAATCGTGTGACATCTCTAAAATTACACATTTCTTCTGCTATAAGATTTGTAGTTAGCCATTAATAATATAATAAAACTTTATTTCTAGACCACCCTCTCTCCCCAAAGGGACTCAGGGCAGTTAACATACATATAAACGGCAAACATTCGATGTCACAATTTCTTCATAATATCAAAAGTATAAAATGACAATAATGTACACGTTATAATAAAAATTCCTCATTAAAAAACAATGAATTTAAACATGAAAATTAGTAAAACATTATTGCACATAGCAAGCATATACCTGGACCAGTTAAAGTGACCAAGTTGTTCAGTTTCACTTAGACCATAGCTGCTATTAGTTAATTTCTTTGTGAGATCCTCAAGTGAGTTGTGACAGATATTTTGTGCCAACATTTGCAATTAGGAAGAATTCTGTATTTCTTTTTTAGGACCGGAAGGGGGCGAAAACTCAGTGGAGACCAAATAACACTGCCTACTACTGTAGACTATTCATCTGTTCCAAAACAGGTAATATCTAACAGCCTAGATATCAATCATTAAAGAGTCGCTCTGCCAAATGATGCAGTAAAATACAGATTACCATTAATGAATGCTTACTTTGAACTAGAATGCTGAAATATTGTTGTTGGGTCTTTAGTCAGAAGTTGAAGACTGGACTTCTTGGGATGAAGATGCACCTACAAGTGTGAAAATTGAAGGTGGCAATGGCAATGTTGCCAATCAGCAAAATGGTTTGGAAGAAATGGAACCTGACTACTTTAAGGATATGACACCAACGATAAGGAAAACACAGAAAGTACGTTTCTAGCACTCATAATTCTTTAAAATATGACACACTGCCTTGTGAGATAATTAAGATTTAGCAGCAGTACTTTGTACACAGAAAGTTAATTCTATATACAGAACTATGGATGAACTGCATTGATTTTCTGTTGCACTATGTAAGAAAATCACTGTATCTGATGGATATTTATGTTGCTTAATATTGTTTACTCAGTGGCTAGCTATATTTGTTTCAAACTCAGTAGCATGGATTGTTGTCTTAGTCTTTTTGAAAACAAATTTGGACACTTTAGAAAAGGTTAGCTCTATTTTGTTTTGTATCACATATGTTTACATCATTTCCCTATCAGTTTTTATGAGTAGCATTTCTTTTGTATGAAGGGAGAAGTTAACAGTGCAAAACACCTTGGATCTGTTTTGTAAAAAAGATTTAAAATTAAATTCCTAAGGTAGTCAAAGTCTCTAGTTAGGTCTAGTTAATAAATATTTATTTGAATTGGGTGAGACTGAGATGTATGCAGATGTATGTAATGCTCTTTCTCCCCATTATTAGTTATACGGAATCTTCCTCTCATTCCATCAAGCAGGCAGGCAGAGCTTGCAGTATACTCTTGGATTTATAACCTTAAGCTGTTCCCAGCAAGAGTACTGCATTGCTTTCTACTAGCATGAAAGACTGTCGTATTGCAGATGAGCAAGCTATATACAGATGTCATAAAGCACATCCAAGAAAAATGAAAAGGGATGGGATTTGCCCCCAAAATCTGGAAATACTGTGTCAAAAAAGGTTGACTTAATTCAGAACTGAATGATGATTCTTCATAAAGCTCAGGCTTTCATTTACTTCCCCTGCCTCTTTCATAGATGTAAAGGGAGAATCAGAAGGAGCAGTTTCCATATTCCAAATCACAATTTCCCATTATATTAAGACTTTCATTACTGTTTTAATTAAACTGTAGTCTGTCGAAATCAAGATAGAAAATACAGTTAGATCCTGGATTTTCCTTTGTTTTATGCAAATAATAGTTTACCAGATTCAAAAGTTCAAGCAGATTCTTTCGATTGCCTCATAATCATGAAAGGAGATGAGTTGAGAATTCACATGATGAATCTGAAACATCTGAAGCAGGCCATTTAGTTCAAAGCAGAGTATGAGCTCAGACTTTTTTAAAAGATGTAGGCAGATACTTCATGAGGCAATCATTGTTGTGAACAACAGTCATGGTATTTAAAATCTTCCTAATCAGTTTTCTATACAATTGCAATTAGTTACAATTCTTTCCTTCAATATTATCTTTCAGATTATCATTAAAAAACGTGACCCCCTAACTTTTGGTAACCAGGATGGCACGGCAGGATTTTCTAGCAGATTAGCAGCTACGCAAGACGTTCCTTTTATTCATCAGTCTGTAAGTATCTTTTCTATACTGATCACTTTGATTTTCTCCTCATAGAAGAATGTATAGGTTGAGTATTCCTTATCCAAAATGCTTGGGACTTGGAATGCTTTGGATTTCAGATTGTTTGGGATTTTGAAATACCTGTATTTGCATGTATATACATAATGACATGCCTTGGAGGTGGGACCCAATAATAAACACACTCATTTAATTTTTATATACACCTAACCTGAAGGAAATTTGGTCCACACTGTCTCAGTCACCTATATGGACAGTTTTGAATTTTGGAGGATTGGGAATTTTAGATACGCAACCTGTATTACTGTTGTTCAGTGCAGTTGATTGTGAACACCCCATAAACTATGGATCTGTATAAAAAATGTAGATGCAGTCTTAGGACACTTTAGAGCTTGTCCAAAAATATATGCAAGTGAAATATCAAAATCAGAGCTTGTAAAAACATGTATTCCTGCTGTTCTACCAATGTACTACTTGTATCTGTAAAGGAGAGATGGGATCCACATACTGTCCTCAAGTCCATTTTTGTAGGATAGCAATCCTTCCATTCTTTCCTGCTTGCAGAACAGTCCTAATTTGTCAGTGCAAAGCTAGCAGTTGTTATTCCTAGGGGGCTCCATGAATAGTGATCTAAAGCAAGGTTCAGGGCAGTTTCAAAATTAGAAGTCAACTTCTGATTGTATTTTTTTAAAGAATGTTAAATAATTGTTTGGGAACGGAAATGTTGGAATCAGGAATGGAGTTGGATAACATGGAACATAGAAGAAGTATTGTACACACAATGAATGCAAATTAAGAGACTTCTAGCTAAAAGTGAGCAAGTTTTAGTACATCTGTTCAACAGACATCTGTGTCCAGTAAGCTTTCTCCCAGGGACAGGTGAATCTTAAGTTGTAAAGGTAAAACTGATTTGACGCTAGAGTTATAGTGCTGTTAATGAGATAGGGAATCCTAGGGTAGATTAATAACATTCTGAAATTCTCTAACAAACATTTCATATGATAATTTTGTGTCATGAATTTCTGCCCCATTATCAGCCAGAATTGGGAGACCTGGAAACCTGGCAGGAAAATAGAAATGCTTGGGAAGAGGAGGAAGATGCTTCCTGGCAAGCTGAAGAAGTTCTCAGGTAACTGTACACAGTTGTGTAACTGGCTGTGTTGCTTCTGAGAGAATATACTGTGCCTGTTTTTGGATCCAAGGTAAATCGTAGGAATGGGCCTCAGCCGATCTCAGCTTGTATCCTCCTGAATTCCTCTAGGACAGTTGTCATTTGGAGATTAGGAACAACTGCTTTAATTTTCAGCTCAGTGCAGGTTTTCATCTTCATCTGTTTTCAGTAAATCACAGTTAAACACGTTTGTATAATTAGACATGATGCTAAATTATTATTAGTCAGAAACAGAAGCAATGTTACGCAGTCTATTCATGTCCATATTGAATTAGAGGAGGTTCTCTGGGTTCATTCCTATAATGGAATTACAGAGTAAAGAAACCATCAAATTGATGCCGTGATCATAACCATAAAATCTTTCAATACGAAATCTCCCAAAACCATTTCAAATGTAATTATTGAATGCTCTCCCTAGGGCTGCTCACTTGGCACCTGGCCTAATGAGCTTTAGGTGCCAATCTAATAATTTTCATATCCTCCAAGGCATTGGATTGATTTTAGCTGATGTTGTTAGGCTGCTCTTCTGGGACTGCTTTTAATTTATACATCTTAGTGTGTAATTTTCTTTCAGTCAGTTACAGCCTTCATATTTTTAATGAAAATCATTAATATCTGCCAATGTGGAATAATTGAAGATAGGTTTGACACAGACACAATTTATTTATTTATTGCATTTATGTACCGCTTTTCTCACCCCTGGGGGAACTCAAAGCGATTCACATCAAATAAATGGCAAAATTCAGTGCCTTACATACAATAAAAACAATATATCACACATCTAAAACAATTACAAATGACTATAAATTAGATCATTAAAAACTATGAACCATCAAACATAAACAAAAAACATTTTAACATTGCACTAATCATGAGGTTGTCATCCCCCTTCATCTTAATACTGAGGCTCCAACTGCCATATAATGCAGTGAGCCACAGACCCTGAGCTACAGACTCCTACAAACAACAGCTCTACCATTTCCTATGGTTTACTAATCTAGACAAAAACTGAAATAGTTTATAGCAGAAGTCAGCATGGAATGCAGAGCAGAAAAAGAGGTAGATTCTTATGTATAAAAGTGGCTAGTGTTCTATTAATCCTTCTAGAAGCTCAGGAAATATATGTAGTCACCCCATTAATTCACAGAACAACTCTGTGAAAATTAGTTAAGTTCAGGGGAGAATAAGCAACTGACCCTGCTTATTTATTTATTTATTTATTTATTTATTGCAACATTTGTATCCCACCCTTCTCACCCAAAAGGGGACGCAGGGTGGCTTACAATAAAACACACGAATATAAAAATATAAAATACAATACAAATCAATTAAAATAGTTAACTAATTAATTATAGCAACATTCATAAAAAACAATACTAAATAGCAAATAGGCGCAATCAGATCTAAAAATACGAGTCTATCAAATTGAGTTCCAGCACACATTATAATACTTAATGCTGCTAGTGTTGTTCGAAGGCCTGGTCCCACAATCAGGTCTTAACATTCCTACAAAAGAATAAGAGGGAGGGAGCCTGCCTGACTTTGCTTGGGAGGGCGTTCCATAGGCGGGGAGCCACCACTGAAAAGACCCTGTCTCTCGTCCTCGCCAGCCGTACCTGTGAGGCTGGTGGGAGCGAGAGCAGGGTCTCACCTGAAGATCTTAACCTTCGAGGTGGGTCGTAGCGAGAGACACATTCAGACAGATAAGCTGGACCGGAACCATTTAGAGCTTTATAGATTAAAGCCAGCACTTTGAATTGTGCTCGGTAGCTGATCGGCAGCCAGTGGAGTTGGTGTAACAGGTTTCATCCATCACTGAATCTTGGTGAATCTTTCCCATCAAACTGGGATCAAGACATTGAGTAGTCATTCTGACATTTCACTTTGGTTTGAAAGTACAAGAAGGAATCAGTTGTCTAAGTGTTATTGCATAGTGTACTCATGAATCTATAAAATAATATCTAGCCAGCAGAGGTCCCCATACACAATTAAGATATTTTCTCATGTTCATGGCTACAGAAGAATCTTGCTCCTATCTGTTCACTTTTTGAAGATTATCGTTCTTGTTAGTGCCATTATTCCCATAGACTAGAGATTTGTTTTTGTTTTTCATGATGGTCAGCATAGGAGGCCTGATCATGGCAGATTACTCAACTCACAAAGTAATATTTCACCACTGTTAACTGAGGTTTCATTTCTGTAGTATATTTCTATAGTAATATATCCATAGTATCTTAGCAATTTGTTCCATTGCTTAATTTTTCATAATATAAAGTAAGACTTATGATTGCTCCTAAATAGATTCTTACATGGTATATCCTAGTGATTTTGCAATCCTTTCCCAGGAGACCATTATGTTTATGCCTACCACTGTTAACTATACATTTCCATGATAGTTAGTCCACAATATCTTGCCAAGTTGTTCCATTGTTTAATGCTTCATAATAAAAAGTTGCACTTATTATTGTATTATTTTATGATATGCCCTGATGATTTTGTGGTCCTATCTCAGGAGACTGTTATGTTTATTTGGATGCTTATGAATTGCAAAATCTTTACTCAGAACCACCTCTTCCTCACATTTGTCTCAATTTCATCTTGATGCTTGTGAGTTTTGGAGCAATGCAGTGGTGATACTCTTTCATATACTGTTTTTACCTAAGTTGCACTTTTAAATATCATGTGGACATGTATTTGTGTGGACATGTATTCAACCTAGTTTACACCCAGAGCAACATAATTCAGATAGACATGTATGAACTTTCTCAGAACTTTGTGCAAATATAATAAGCATAGTGATTCTCTCTGCTGTGCTAGCTTTGTATTTGATGACAGCTTTTCATATAGATAAGCATTTCAAAACAGATTGTACCACATTTAATTTGTATTTAGTCTTCGGTATGTGTAGACTGAGAGTTAGTGACTTACCAGTTATTAGTGCTATGGAATTCAACCAGAAGCACTGGAATTACTCAAATCATAATATAAAGAAGTGGAATTCCAATTTTGAAAGGCTGCAACAACTGTCTCTGAAAGTTGCTTCTGATTGTTGGCATCAAATGTTGGGTGGCCAAAATATTTACATTGGAGGATATGCAGCCTAATTTCATGGTGAACCTTAGGCCAGATCTGCACTGCCATATAATGCAGTTTAACTGCATTGAGCTGCATTCTATGGCAGCGTAGACTCATGTAATGCAGTTCAGTGTGGTTAAACTGAATTATGAAAGTGCATTGTATGGCAGGGTAGATGGGAACAGAGTAAAATTGAATATGATGTCACTGAGTACATGGATTAAAAACAAAGCAGTGCCATGTGTTGCTGAGTTGTCGACAAAATATCTTTTGAAAAGGGTTGCCTAACAAAATATCTTGGGTCTGTATATCATTGTTTCTTTTGTGAAATTGCAGGCAGCAGAAAATAGCAGAAAGAGAAAAAAGAGCAGCTGAGCAGCAAAGGAAGAAAATGGAGAAAGAAGTGCAGCGGTTAATGAAGAAAGAACAGAATAAAATTGGTGTGAAGCTGTCTTAACACCACTTGGGCTGATTTCACAGTGCCAGCAGAAATGAGATAATTCAGCTTCTAAAGCAATCCATCATTTTGTATTGATCTTAGTATTTCTAGAACTCTGGCTCA
The DNA here is from genome assembly GCF_035594765.1 of Anolis carolinensis. Lineage (NCBI taxonomy): Eukaryota > Metazoa > Chordata > Lepidosauria > Squamata > Anolidae > Anolis > Anolis carolinensis. The sequence goes on along the minus strand of NC_085844.1, from coordinate 23,808,129 downwards.
CTGCTTTCATTTTAAAGCCATTTTGGAAGAGACAATTCTTCTATAAGGTAGCTTCAGCTGGACAGCCCCAACAACAGATTCGTCATCCCACTAAATCCCACCATGACAGGACAGTGTTTCCTGTAGAAACCCAAATCACTCCTATTTCAAGAAGAGATAATACTGCATAAACTGTTCCAACTGCCTGTTTTGATGCTAAAAGGGAAAATGGTGTAAATAATTGAATGATGGGAATCTACTCTATTGTCTATTATGCTTATTACCAGAAAGGGTGTGTAATTAAATAATTTTAAATAAGATGGTGTTTCTCCTGCTTTTTCACCCATAAATCTTTCTTTTACTGTAATACTGAATGTTCCTTGGTATATTCTAGGGAAGCTATGTTGCAGGTTAATTGAAAGCTGACCATGTCATTCATAAAAGAAACATAATTGATGAACATCAGCTCTGATACATACTTGCAATGTACTTTTGGCATCATTAAATTTGAAAAAAGGTACTTAAGGGATAGTTTGCACCCTGGACAGATAAACAACAGATATCTGCCTGCTTTCTTTGAAAGGTTTCAGAATTTTCAGGTGTCATTTTAAAGCCTGCAACATTTAGACAATGGAGAGTTAACATAAATAGGTATTCCTCTGAACCTTGAAATTCGGATTTAACACCCAAATCCCTCATGATGAACAGCTGCTAGCCTCTTTCAATAAATAGCTGTATCAATCAATACTAAAACCATTCATGCAGCCAAAACATTCATAAAGTATGCAACAGACAAAATGTTGTTTTCTTGGTAATATGAAAGTTATTAATCTGCTTGTGCCAAATATCTTAACCTCTGAAGAGTGCCATATATGAATCATAAATTGCATGGATCAGTTGGAAGTAGGCATCTCCCAAGGGTGCTGACGAGACCAGTTGCTGTGCCAAGAAGAATTTATTCAGGATCTTAATTTAACATGCTGATCAATTCTTGGGCCATTTGTCAAAGTCAAGAGCAGCTGTCAGGAGTGGACCTTGTTTTCCTATGGTTTCTTGCTCAGGAATGTGTCACAACCTTGTCATGTGTTGTGACCTTTTTCGTTTGATCTCCTCCTCCTGGACTGGAAACAAGTAAGGGATGCCACAGAAACTCTCAATTCTTGCCTATTCATCGTTTACTTTATTACACAGAAGAGACTGGAAACAACTATCCTGGAATAGATCTTCTGTGCCAAGTGCTCTTATATGGAACACTCTCCTTTGTGACCTTGTTTCTGTAGCCTTGTTGGAATGTGCGAGTTGCATAGTCACCTGTTTTGGACACTTACAAAAATATTTTACAGTCACTGCAGAGAAATGAGTCAAAGGGCTATGAACATTTTGTTACAACTTATATTATTTAAGAAGACGTTTCCTTAGATTTTTTTTCAAACAAATCAATCAAACACTTGTGTGGCATCAATATGCTCCAAGTATGACAGCCTTCAGCTTTCACAGCCAGTTGACCAAGACTGAGTAGTGCTTTCTTCCTTTTCCCATCATGCTGTTCCAGTCTATGGCATGTGGCAGCATAAACTTGTTCCAAATGGTTTTCCAGAATACAGAACAGATTAATTAGGGTGCACAGATAGCTGTAGAAAAAATTGTCAGCAGACCAATACCTACTTGTTAGAAGAGTGCAACTTGTGGTTCTGCAGATGACATTGAGCTGCAGCTCCTATTTCCCTGCATCATTAGCTCTCCTGAGCTGTGCCAGAGGATCTAGAGATGTTCTCTGTAAGAATTTCTATGTCTTCCAGCACACATTCCTCTGTATCCCATCACTGAGAATAGTGCATTGTATGAAAAGGCGGTAGAAGTGTTTCTCTGGTATGGTTCCCTGATTGTAAAATGCTGCTCACCTCAGAATTTTGATATGTGAAGACTGGGTTTATCTTCAACTAAAATGTACTGCATCCTGAGATCTTCAGATACATCACAGGAAAGAAATATTTCAATTAGTTTATTGTCTACTGTTTCTTAGTGCGGTGAAATTCCCTTTTAGATTCAAGAGCCAAGGGATGGCAATATAATAAAACAGTAACCCTCCACATTTGCCGTGGTTAAGGGTGCAGTACCCATGCAAAAATGAGAAACCCACAAATAAAAAAACACATTTTAAAAATTCGAGTGAACTTCTCTCTAGGAATCTCTTGGTCCTCCAATGTGATATCCGCTGGAAGTTGACCATATAGTTGTGCCGAAGGACCTAGAGATTCCAATGAAACCCAATTGATCAAATCTGCAAAACGTACACCTGTAAATGTGGGAGGCTGACCTAAGTGGCAATGACAGTGTTTTGTTGTCAGTAGTGTAGGTGCAATCACTGTACTTTTTACATTATATTTTCCCAGATCATTAATAATAGACCCTTGTGCCAGCAGGACTGCTGACCAATAGGTTGGCTGTTTGAATCCGGGAAGAGTGGGCAAGCTCCCTCTGTTGCTCCATCTCCCAATATGGGGACATAAGAGAAGCCTCACACAAGGATGGTAAAACATCAAACAGACAGGCATCCTCTGGGCAATGTCCTTGCAGGTGGCCAATTCTCTCACACCAAAAGCGACTTGCAGTTTCTCAAGTCGCTCCTGACACACACAAAAAAGCGCAAATGCTTGTACAATCTGTATTCCCTATCATTTTAGAACATATGAACACTCAAGTTTCCTGCAGTAAGATTTGTTCAGTTAAAACAAAGACACCAATTTCATTTCAACATGCTTTTATTTAGAACTTGTAATTATAAAGGGCTTTCCTTCTCTTAAAAGATTATATAACAAGAAAAAATAAGTTAGTTCCAACATACATTTAAAATATTCCTTCATGTACTTTCATGACATCCAAATAAGACTTCATTTAAGACTTAAAACAACTTCAAAAAATATATTCACAGCCATATTTATACACAAAATAACAAGATTCAAGACTCACCAATCTACAATAATACCTTTTATGCTTTTTTTTTCCTTTTTGGTTACGGTCCCCTTGTACACAAGGATCAGTGGAATGCAAGGGTGAGTACATCGTTAAAGCGCCACTACAAAAGCACAGACAGTTCATGCCAGGATTATGTAAGCTGCCTTTGGAAGAATGAACTTTCCCCTCACACCTGAAAACATTTGGTATAACAATCCATACATCTGACAACAGAACAAAGAGCGCTTAGCATGCTTTTTTAAAAAAATGCACTTGTGTTTACACAGAGTGGAAACAAGTCTCCATGCCACTAACAGTCTTTCCCCTCTCCCCCATTTCAAACAAAGAACATACAAAATATAGTGCAAATCAAACATTAAGGAGCAAAAATTGACAGTTCACCAATACATACACAATCCTTTTGCATGGTCTCACTACACCCAACCAGAACTCAGCCTTTTTGGCACGCTGTACAGGATAGTTACATCTAGGTCTGGACGTTGATGGGTACACGGCGAAGAGAATGCAGCGCTATCAGGCAACAGCCTCGGAGCAATACTCCAAAATTGTAGACTGGGCTCATTCCTCCTCTCTGAGTACTGAACATCCACAGGACGGTTGGCACCATGGGGGCCGCTACTGCCAAAAGATCTACAAAGAAGTTGCTGCTCCAGTATCTTCTCACAACAGTCCCTTCTGACAACTTCCTAGCATTTCCACACACTTCGGAGCAACAATCTATGAAATCCAGTTCTTTCATGACTCGGTTTTCATAATGTCTGGAATCCACTGCACCACACACTGGCTTTATAGGGGATAAAAGTATAGCAGAATTCGGATCGCATGGCGTCAAATCCAAAACCATGCCTGTGACACTCTCAGCACAAGATACATCCAATTCTTTCAAAGCTGGAGATGGGTTCATGGGGTACTCTTCTTGTGCCCTGAATATGTTATGAAGTAGCTGTTCCATTTCTGTGCTATACAGCAACACATCAGCTTGGACTGCTTGCTCATTTGCCATACTGCAGCTGCGGTTGCCATCCTCTTCTTTGGAGCTTGCTAAATCTTTGACAAAATCCATGTGGTTCAATGTAGAAGCAGTAAAGAGAGTTGGGCACCCAAGTTCAGGTGTGGTAGCAATCGTTGTCTCTTCAAATATATCATTCCCACTGGCCACATCATCGCTCAGTAGCACACCACTATCTGCCATATCCTCCAAGGAGTGATCCTCCGTGAGCAAGCTATCTGCCATTTTGGAATGCGCTGTACTCGGAGATAGGGACTTATCAGGAGATCCATATACATACTCTAGATTCTGGTCCTCATTTGAAGAGCCATTCTGTGCTATTTCCATACTCTGAAGCAAGGACTCCAGCTTCTTGTTCTGGATGTTGATGTCCACAAAATACTGCTGAATCCCTTTGTCTTTCTCAGCCAAGCTGTTTTTCATAGTTTCAATAACTTGCTTGAGCTGCTTGATCTCCTTCCGTGCCTCTTTCAAAGCAAGCTGGGCTTCCACACGATGACATTCTTCTTCAATCCAATCATCCCTCATGCGAGCTAGTTGAGACTTCAATTCCTTGATCTCTATTTCCCTGAGGAGAAGGAAAAACAGAAACAAACATATCGTATCACTTTCTGGCTTGGATTATACTTGCAGTTTCTAAACCTCTAAAATTAATAGGATTTACAAAAGTGTTGATTCGCCATTCAAATGTTGATTCAATGCTGCAATGGGAGTCATGCAGTTCTCCAACTCTTGTTGGACTGGAAGTCCCAACTACTCTAGCCAACACGTGACAAATTTTAGGAGATGCAGTCTAAAAGGTTACGGAGAACTGCATGATTCCAACCCCTAATCAATGAGATTCAGCTCTTATGAGCAAAAACTCAAGTTGTGATACAGATATACAGTTACAAATTCATAATCCTCAGTTACAGAGGATTAATTTATTTGTATTCACATATTCACAATAGTGGCACTATTGCTACATTTGTATAAGTCTCTCAATCCTGTTTTTCCAGACATCATCCACTGGAAGCAATTGAGGTCTGTTTGACATTTCTTCAACATTCTTCCCAGTGGTACAAGGATCTTGGCAAGAAGCAGGTGGAAATGTCAGTCTATGGCACTGTGATGAACAAGCAGAACAGACTTCAGTTACTCCCAGTAGCTAATGCCAGCAAAGCAGGAGTCTTTGGTGTGAGGTTCAGCCAGGATGTAGGCCGTGCTCTTTTAAGGTGACCTATATGTGCTGAACAAGTAGTGACAAATGGGGGCCGGGCTGTGGCGCAGCTGTTGAGCAGCTGCCTTAAATCACTCTGACCATGAGGTCATGAGTTCGAGGCCAGCCCGTGGCGGGGTGAGCACCCGTCAATTAAAAATAAAAAAAAAATAGCCCCTGCTCGTTGCTGACCTAGCAACCCGAAAGATAGTTGCATCTATCAAGTAGGAGATAAGGTACCACTTATAAAGTGGGGAGGCAAGATTAACTAATTTACGACCTGGAATGAGGAAGTGCCGTCAGTGTGGAAGATGAAGCAGCTGCTCTCCCCTGTGGCCAGAATCGAACATCCCCTCAGAAGAAGGTTAACTTGCCTCTGCGTGTGTCTCTCAGTCTCTGTTTGATGTGTTTATGGGCATTGAATGTTTGCCCTATGTGTGTTATAATGTGATCCGCCCTGAGTCCCCTTCGGGGTGAGAAGGGCGGAATATAAATACTGTAAATAAATAAATAAATGAACAAGATGCAAAAATGTGACGTTTCTTGCAGATTTCAGAGAAAACTGACATATGGCTTATAGACTGTACATGGCTACATATAGGAAAGATAACATTTAAATAAGTAACAGCCACTTTTACCTAGACTACTGATTGTCCTCACTTTTCAGCTAAAATCTTGGATCAGGGTATTCATACCGTGTTTCCCCAAAAATAAGACAGTGTCTTATGTTAATTTTTGCTCCCAAAAATCTTATTTTCAGGGGATGTCTTATTTTTCCATGAAGAAGAATTCACATTTATTGTTGAGCAAATAAAGAACATTTATTATATATTGTACAGTAATTGTCATCACAAACCAGCATAACCAGACAAACTGAATCCTATCAAGAATTTCTTGTTGCTACCATTATTTCCATGTACAACAATCTATGGTACGTACATTGACCAATCCTGCATGCTTTGGTGTTCTGTTTGGCGGGCATGCTTCCAAACAAAAACTTTACTAGGTCTTACTTTCAGGGGAAGCCTTATATTTAGCAATTCAGCAAAACCTCTACTAGGTCTTATTTTCAGAGGATGTTTTATTTTCAGAGAAAGAGGATATTAGTGACCCCACAAAACTGAAATTCATTCTATCCCTAGGGTTGCATAGCTGGGGCACTCTTCATCTTTTTTTTAAGGACATGATGACTTATTAATCGTTGTCTTGAAGTACCTTTGTCCTATTTCATTTTAGAGACATTCTTGGATCTTCTAAGAGAATAGTATATTATGGCGCAATGGGTTAAACCCTTGTGCTGCTGAACTGCTAACATGATGGTTGGCAGTTCGAAGCCGCGAGATGGGGTGAGCTCCCATCTGTGAGCTCTAGCTCCTGCCAGCCTAGCAGTTTGAAAACATGCAAATGTGAGTAGATAAATAGGTTCCACTTTGGTGGGAAAAGGCAAAAGAGTCACTTCAAGTAATCTTGCCGGCCACACAATGAGGAGGTGACAATGCAGGCTCCATGGTTTGAAAATTGGGGAAAGCCCCTCCCCAGAGCCAGAGATGAGAACAGTCTCAAGAAGCCAAAAATGAAAGGAGAAGACTTGCCTTTGTTTGTGTTTGTGTGTCTCATTGTATGTGTGATTGTAAAGGCATGGAATATTTGCCTATGTATGTAAATGCTATAATCTGCTCTGACTCTCCTAGGGGAGAAAGGTGGAATATAAATAAAGTATATTATTATTATTATTATTATTATTATTATTATTATTATTATTATTATTATTATTATTTGTTTATGCACTACTTTCTGAGAGCTTTAAGTTGAAGACTACTTTACCTAATAAATGTTATATTTTTTAGGAAAACTGATTCCAGTAGGAGCACTTACCTTTCTTGGAGTTTGCTCTCCGACTCCTTCAGTTTTGTCTTCAGGTGCCTCACTGTCACTTCCTTTTGTTGGAGGGGGGTCAGGTACTGCTCCGGACTTGGTGGTTTAATACCATGGTTCTCACCACAAGAGGTGTACCTGGTTGGCCGCCTGCAATAGATAAAACCTTGTTGTATCTTGAAAGCTGTGTTTGCATTCTGCTCACAGCAAAGGCAAGAGAAGCGATGTAACCTAAAACCCCTATTTGATTGCCTTTTCACATCTAATGCCTAACAACTAAATGGGCCCAGGAGCAAATCAAGCCTAAATTCCCAGTAGGATCCAAAATGACTAATCTGATGCTACTGTACTTTGAATATATTATAAGAAACAGGATTCGCTAGAAAAAAAACTATTATGCTGTGAAAAATTTAAGGCAGTGGGAAGAGAAAGTTGACATTATAGATCCATTGACTCAACCAAGCAAGCCATAGCTATGATTTTACCAGACTTGAGCAAGACTTTTAATAACCTGATCTTTTGGAAGTCTCTTCCTTTAAGGCCTGCTATAACTTGAAGTTAACCTGAATGCACACAACAGCAAATCCTATTTCTTTATTGTTTTATGGCATATATAGCTAATTGTCTTATTGTTATGTCATTGCTTTTATTTATTACTAGCTTTGCCCAGCCATGCGTTGCTGTGGCTTATGGGAATCATTTGTTGGCCAGGTGAAATAGCAGTGAATAGCCTTGCAACCTCAAAGCCTGGCCGTTTTCTGGAGTAGCTGGAGTAGCACCCTCAATCAAAGAGCCGCTTTGAAGCCTGGCTACTTCCTTAGTAGGGGAATCATTGTTTGGCCAGATTGAACTGCACTGCATAGTCTTGCAGTTTAAAAGCCTGGCTGCTTTCTACCTAGGGCATCCTTGCTAGGCCAGGTTGAATGGGACGGAGTAGCCTCGTGGCTTCAAAGCATGGAGATTTTTCACCTAGGGGAAATCTTGGTTGGCCAGGTTGAAAAGCACTGAATAGCTTTGCTGCTTGCAAGCCTGGCCTCTTTCTATCTTGCGTAATCCTTGGTTGGCCAGTTTGACTAGCAATTAATAGTCTCAGTGTGGCAGGTATGAATGCTGCAGTTAGGCACTTTGATTAGCATTTAATGGCCTTGCAGTTTCAAAGCCTGGCTGCTTCCTGTCTGGGGGAATCCTCTGTTGGGAAGTGTTAGCTGGCCCTGATTGTTTCCTTTCTGGAATTCCCAATTTCTCTGCTTTCAGAATGTTGCTCTTTATTTACTGTCCTGGTTTTAGAGATTATATTGTACTGTATTATTATACCACAGTAATTATTTCATATTATATTTATAATCTTATATTATTTGCTTAGAAGTGGATTATATGAGGCCCCTTCTACACAGCTGTATAAAATCCACACTGAAGTGTGTTATATGGCAGTGTGGACTCAAGATAATCCAGTTCAAAGCAGATAATATAAGATTATAAATGGGTAATATAGCTGTGTGGAAGGACCTTGAGTCTACACTACCATATAATCCAGTTCAAATCAGATAATCTGTATTTTATAGGCAGTGTGGATCAGACCTAAGTGCACTCTGCCTGTGCCCTGGGCACCATTTTGGCTGAGGAGGTTGCTAGGATACAAAGGGGCTAGGGCCTAAAGGCAGCGGGGGTGGGGATAAAGGCAACAGAGCCTACCTTTCTAACTGGCAGTTAGTGGGAGAAAGGCTCTTCCTCATCCTCTGTAATTTGGACTATTTTTCTATGGGTTTTTTTTTTTACTGAAAGACATGTTTTGGATGACTATGTCTTTTGTGGCCAAATTTGGTGTGATTTGGTTCAGTGGTTTTGTTGTTTACTCCATAGTAAAATGAATATTACATTTTTATATATATAGATGCTAACCATCTTGAACTTGTTGAGGAAGAGCGCAGAAAAGTTTTGTATTTCTAATAACAAACAAACCCAACTGGACTTCTGAGTAAATATACACAGAATTTAGTGCTGAGCCAAAGTATTATTTTAGAGATTTTGGGAGGAAATACTCCATAAAGAATTTGAGAGAGTGCCATGATTTAGCAACATTCCCATGGGACCTTGTATCCCACCATGGGAATGTGACTTGACAAAGGCAACCAGGCTGCTGCTTTAAGTGATGTGAAATCTTTTATTATTGTTTTAAAAGTATTTCAAAAAAGGCCTGTCATCTTATCACTAACACAAAAAGTTATTAGAAAAAAATTATTATGGTCTGGAGCTGTTCTACCCATGTTTTATTTCTGTCTCTGCCTCTCTCCATTTTCAGGCATGATCAGACAGTTGTGAAAGACTCTAGGATTCCTCCCTTTAAGTAATACTCTGATACTTTAGTTATGAAAATAATGCCACACTCTGCTTATCGCACATCCCTGCATTTTCCTGGCTTAATAAGGAATCATAAATTCTTAATATTGAGCTCCCTCTCAAAGATCCTGGGAGCCAGATTGATTCCTTCCAGTTAAACGGTTGGAAACTACAGTCAGTTGGGCATATCCTACCCATTTTCTGCCTTGACTTTGTAAGCCTTTTTGTCCAAAACATTTAGCATTTAGCAAACTGTCCTCTCATTTGTAGTTCCAAAATGTTGCATGGAGAAACTTGCATTAAATAAGAAAATGCTTCCCCTTGGAGGTTTCTGTCCATTGCTGGGGGATATTTTTTCTAGCGATTAAAGGTCTTGGGGACTCTGGCAGCCATGCAAAATGCCTTCCTGAGTTGTATTTGTTTTGGGGACCACAAGATTTGTAATTATGTATTAGTTCCAACTTTGACTTTCAATAGTATTATTTCATTCCTGCTATAATCTTAATGACACTCCTGAAACCAAATTTGTGCCCATTCTTGTTACACAAAAAGTGCATTTGGACAAATAATTTAGCAAACCCTACCATTCAATGCACCTTTAATCAATATAGGCATTGTCAAGTAGGCTAACGCCTTATTTCTGCTTTATCATCAAGCTTAAATTGTCAGGACTCTCACTGTCCAGCATGAGAAAACCAGGCCAATGGTAACAACCATCAGTGTTGAACATGGGGATTTTTGCTGCCTTAATCAAAAGACAAAATGACAAACCCAACTCTCCTATACCTCACTCTATATTTTTTAAAAGCTGTGTGGACAGATTGATAAATCTTGTTTTTATCATGGCAACTGGATTAGCATCTCATGCCTCAGCTATGAGTGGCAAACTAATTTAGGCGGTGAAGACACCCTATCCCGACAGGAGACAGAATGGTCAGAGAAATGGTTTGGAGGTGGCTTTCTCTGTTGTCTTCTCACTCTGCCTCATACTATTAGTATAGATTCTGGTCATTCCAACTGCAATTCTCATGCTGTATTTCTTAACACTGACTAAGTTAGCAGACGATATGCACTTACCTCTAGTACAGATGTCACACCGACAAGGAGCACACAGAAAGCAACACAAGACTGTGCAACGACACCAGGGGTTCTTTCTGCAGCAGCTGCAGGTTAAGGCAATGCTAACTACTACATCACCTTTGGCATTCGATTTTGGAACCAGAATCAGACCTGGTAAGTACGTGGATGGCCAATTACCAGGGAATACTAGGGATTTCTAAGTAGGGCTAGAAGAATCTCTGCATAAAACCCTAGTGGGTTCTTGCCAACTTGGGGCTGACTTGATATAAGGCAGCTTCTGTAATCACAATCTAAATATCCCATAGAAACTGGTTTCAAATAAAAACAAGCCAATTTATACATTAAGTTGGCAAAATAAATGCAGAAATCCCTCCCAGAAAAGGAAATTGGTTTCAAGAATATTTGTAGTGCTTAGAGCACATCTCAAATGCATGAGTGTGCAACCAAAAGCCTTATAGAATTAATTATAATATGTGAGGTAGAAAAAAAAAACATGCATTACTGTATAATTCAAGACTCCAGCAACAGGCTGGAAATAGAGGAGACTTGGCCAGGGAAGGGAGAACACTTGCCTCAAAATGGGACTGCTATCACTTCCCTTGCATGAACCTGAATTGCTGCTGCTGGCTGAAGAAGCCCCGTAATTCGGATGGGTGCTAATGGGACTCAACTGATTTTTACACAACATTCCCAGAAAGTCCTTCTCCCTGGATGTAGTAGGAGGACTTGTCCCAGATTTGTAAGAGGAGGATCCATTATTCCTTCCGTGAGGCCCTCGACTAGAATTGACGGCAAAAAATGAAAAAACAAAAACAAAAGTGTGTTAATATATAATACTAACACTGTGTTAAGCTGATTAATGAGCAGGAATGGTTGTTTACCTGTAACCGTGATTCTTCGAGTGGTCATCTGTGAAATTTGCACTTATGGTATTTCCTACATAAATACCATAAGGTTATCAACCTTCCTAATGCTGCAACCCCTTGTTCCTCATGTTGTGGTGACTCCCAACCATAAAATTATTTTTACTGCTAATTCATAACTGTAATTTTGCTACTGTTATGAATTGTAATGTAAATATCTGATATGCAAGATCAGAACAAATTTGGCACAAATACCCAATTCGGGGTTGGGGGTGGATTGATTTTGCCATTTGGGAGCTGTAGTTGCTGGGATTTATATTTTACCTACAAAGAAAGAGCATTCTGAACTCCACCAATGACGGAATTGAACCAAACTTGGCAAACAGAACTCCTATGACCAATAGAAAATACTGGAAGGTTTTGATGGGCATTGACCTTGAGTTTTGGAGTTGCAGTTCACCTACATGCAGAGAGCATTGTAGACTCAAACAATGATGGATCTGGACCAAACTTGGTGCGAATACTCAATATACCCAAATGTAAACACTGATGGAGTTTGGGGAAAATAAGACCTTGACATTTGGGAGTTGTAGTTGCTGGGATTTATAGTTCTCCTGCAATCAAAGAGCCCCTTGAACCCCACCCCTTGAACCCCTGCTTCTTAGTGGGGGTTGGACTAGATGGCCCATGAGGTCTTTTCCAACTCTACTATTCTATGATTCTAACAATAGAACTGGGCCAAACTTCTTACACAGAACCCCCATGATCAACAGAAAATACTGGAGGGATTTGGAAGGAATTGACAGTGATCTAGGGGAGATGTAGTTCACCTACCTCCGGAGCATTGTGAATTAATATGTTTTCTGATGGTTTTTGGTGACCCTTCTGACACCCTCTCATGACCCCCACAGGGGTCCTGACTCCCAGGTTGAGAAATGCTGGCTTAGAGCTACCTGGCTGCAACCCCACCCACCCTCCCCATGAGGCCCATAGCCAGTGGGAGGGGCTGTAGTGTCATTTCTGCAGAGCAGAAGCGGGAAAATAATGAGGCATGACAGAGTGGGGAGGATGGGCAGGGATGTGTGAATTTCACAGATGACCACTCGAAGAAACTCAGTTTTAGGTAAGCTGAAAGATGAAGGAGAAATTGCTTGGGGAGGAAAACAGCCGTTCCACCATCAGGCTGAGGCTGGCGAGTTTACCAGGTTCAGACTGATGGGGGATACAAGCACCTTTAGAAATTCAATGTGATTTACATAGTGGGATCTCATAAAAGAGCAATAGCTAGTGTTATAGATCTGTGCCTACCATGATGTGGAGGGCAACAGGGGTGTGCTACAGTGAAATAAGCCACATCTTTTGTGTTTTTGAACACCTGAATAGGGCTTATTTGACAGGCAAACCATAAGGGAGAGGTGCTTGTTTATGCATAGGGAAAGCATGGTTAAGATTTGCTTGTTTGTGTACAAGCTACAGTTGATGAGCTGGGTATGATTTCTTTTTCTTTCTTTCTTTTGTTTGTTTGTTCAGAAATCCTATTTTGTTGGTGCAGTAGCCACCAGAGACAGAACAACACTTGCAAATATGCTTTGTAAGTTCTAAAATCAAGCCAACCCATAATCAAACTTCAGTCTTCCCCGTCTATTATTGAAAAACAATGCAAGATATTAAGGATTTATACAGTTTGTTTTCCAAAAGAATAAACAGCAAAAATGCCATCCTTACTGTATCTTTTAAAAAGAACATTAAGATTGGTAAGTCCTTTTCATTATTTTAAGCAACTGAATACCTTTATATTAAATGCAGGAAACAAAAACAAACTTGCCACTATATAGATTTTTTTTCATTGCCTCACACTGTTATTTAACTGCTTTTGCTACACCTCTCCACACTATTAATGGCATTATATTTTTTAAAAAAATTTCATTGCCTGAGTACTGTACAATTGGGTACATACACAAGAACCACTGTGACTCATGAGTCAAAAGGCTCTTAACTTACAATATTTTTGGAAAGGTTTCCTCCTCTCTTTCCTGGAACATTTTATATCAACCAGATGGCAGAATGACTGTGCTGAATAGAATCAGCCTAGGACTGAGATCTGGGTAACTACATTCCCATTTACTAATGAGAGTAGAGAGGATGAAGGGGTACACAGTACACTGACGTGCTGAATGAATCTCTTGGAACTGTAGTTTGCCCTCTCAAAAGCGGGGGAAAAACAAACTGTAAGTCCAAGAATACTTGGCTCAAAAGCTGAGTTTGAACAAATATTATGGAGACATTTGGGAAAATTTCAAGCTCTTTGCTCTTCCTTGCTTGAATAATTTTTTAAAGAAATATTTACACATTTCTCTAATTTGAACATTCCAGGCTGTAATTCTAAACTTTTTGAGGCAAGGGGGAATTGATTAAAGGTTGCCAAGCTACTCGTGTAATACAAACTAATCCAATTTTCATTTCCAGCAGATTAATTTTGTTTCCATGGAATGATTGATTTCTCTCAGCATGAGAGCTTTTCTAGGGAGAGGAGAAAGTTAATATCATCTATCAAAATAGTCATCTGTCAAAAAAACATTAGTCACTGATGGTCATAGACCCTTTTGCCTGATTTTTTTTCATGTCAGGAGTGACTTGAGAAACTGCAAGTAGCTTCTGGTGTGAGAGAACTGGCCATCTGCAAGGATGTTGCCCAGGGGATGCCTGGATGTTATGATTTTTTACCATCCTTGTGGAAGGCTTCTCTCATGTCCCCACATGGGGCGCTGTAGCTAACAGAGGGAGCTCACCTGCTCTCCCCGGATTCGAATTGCTAATCTGTCAGTCAGCAGTCCTGCCAGCACAAGGGTTTAACCCATTCTGCCACCGGGGGCTCCTTTTGCCTGATATAAGGCCAACTCAGTCTATAATCAGAAGGGTTATCTTTACTACCGCTTTTAGTTTTTGCACATCAGTATACTGATGTCACAGCAGTGGCAGTTGCTCAGCATACAGCAATACATAAGCTGGGCTGCCAAAATGTTATGGACAGAGAAACAAATGAGTGCTGATCAGAGGGCTAAGGTTAATTGCTGTGAATGAGGCCAATGAAGAAACCAAATCCAGCTGCATCTCTCCTCTTTGCATCCTGACTGTTTTCATCCAATTTGTTGACTTGCAAAACTAATATGCCAAATATATAAAAAAATCCTTTTGCTGTAAAACAGTGGCCTTAAGATAATAACTTATCTAAAAAAGTGTTTGCTAGGGGTAGGGAACTGAAAGCTCATGTGAAATTATAAAAGCTTGTGATAAAGTAAATCAATTTTTCTAAGATACCACAAGGAGAGCCAGTGTGGCATAGTGGTTTGATGGTTGCACTAAGACTTTGGAGAATGGGGTTCAAATTCCAACTCATCCATGGAAGATCACTGGATATGATCCGGTGATACAAGTTGCATACTCCCAGTCTCAGAGGAAGATAATGCAAACTGAAGTAATCTTACCAATCTTAAGATTGCCATAAGTAGGAAATTACTTGAAGGCACACAATAATAAAATATCACAAGACCTCTGAGGATACCTACCATAGATGTGGGTGAAATGTCAGGAGAGAATGCTTCTGGAACATGGCCATACAGCCCAGAAAACTCACAGCAACCCACTATCACAAGACCCTCTTAAAAATTTCTCTCTGCCTTATATACTGAAATAGTCAGAGGGTACATCCTGACTGATTGAAAAGTCCCAGATTTTGTTCATGTTTCTTCCAGTTGTTTACTGGGTGAAAATAAATTCACCAGGAGGAATTCTATAGTCACTGCTCATATTGGGATAAGTAACCTGCACAGATCTCTAAAATAACATCAGAATAAACAGAAATAAAATTAGAGTTTTGCTGGTCTTTTTAACCAGCCTGGCTGCACTTTTAGGTATATCTTGGAAAATTCTCATCCAGACATCAGATTTATGTTTGCACTACAATATTTGTATAGAACATAACTAAATGGATAGGGAGAAAATCCAGGACAACTTCCCCTGTGTGCATGTTCCACACAAAATGGCCCCTAAAAAGGGAAAATCTTCAATAGAAACATCATTGATTGGTTAGAGATGGGTAAGATGCTGTTGCATACTTGCGGGAAAACGATGATCTTTTGCTTCCAGTTGCAGACATATGGACCTCAGGAGCCGAAATGCTGCCCGTGCTGCTCGAAGAGCTAAAATCAGCCTCACTTCCTGGAAAGGAAAGGGGAGGAATAAAAATTTTATGGAAAATTTAACTCAACCAAGCCTACAGTTTGCAAAATGGTAAGGGAGGAGCCCCTTTCAGACTCTTAACATTTCTGCCAAGCAGATGAACCAAAAATGAAATACAGTGCCAAAGTTATTTGGAAGGAAGGTTATATCTTCTGTGTAGTTTGGAGAAAATAAAGTCTGCTATCCCTTAGGTATATGGAGTAACTAAAACTAGAATGTATTTACATGAATGAGTCCTTAAAAAATTACACCATTTTTGTGTTGTCGAAGGCTTTCATGGCCGGGATCACAGGGTTGTTGTATGTTTTACGGGTTGTATGGCCATGTTCTAGAAGTATTCTCTCCTGACGCTTTGCCCACATCTATGGCAGGCATCCTCAGAGGATGCCTGCCATAGATGTGGGCGAAAAGTCAGGAGAGAATACTTCGAGAACATGGCCATACAGCCCGGAAAACATACAATAACCCTACACCATTTTTCATCAAAAGTCCAAAGATAACAAGGTGAAAATACCTAAGATAGATCAAAGCAAGCTAAGTTCCAGAACAACAGCAAATCAAGAAGTCAAGTCTACATAAATAATGCACGTTGACACCAATGCTATAAAATCACTGGAGGTGTAGTTTAGCAAAATCTTTCGCTTTTTCTGCCAAAGAATGCTGGTGCCTCACCAACCTTCAAATCCCACGATTCCAT
Source organism: Anolis carolinensis (assembly GCF_035594765.1). Taxonomy (NCBI): domain Eukaryota; kingdom Metazoa; phylum Chordata; class Lepidosauria; order Squamata; family Anolidae; genus Anolis; species Anolis carolinensis. The sequence continues at coordinate 23,791,876 of NC_085844.1, read as the reverse complement.
AGCATTAATCCATAGCAATTAACGTAAACTCAAACTACATCGATTTTCCCATGTAGAGGAGCCCTGAGCTTGTCTTGTTTCTCAGCTACATACTGGGTGTGGTGTGGTACTGGTTGTTGTTCATCTTGCTATGCAAAGATGTGCTTTAAACCACCACCACCACCACCAATAAGAACAACCATAGCCCACTTTCATAAAAAACAAATTACTGCAGTGCCTTTAAAAAGCGTCATTTTCCTTCTATATCCATCTGGAAAAGAAATGCATTATGAAGTGAGGGGAAATCCAAAGAAATACATAGGGAAAAGACAAGTAAACACACAAGCTGTAAGCTCTGCTCTAGGTCAGTGTTTTGCATATTTCAAAATGAATGACAGATTGTGCGAAGTGCTTATGGCACCGGTTTCATATTTTTGTTGGCTCTGTGTCCTCCTAGATCAGTGAAGTGGAAATGATGTTGCTATATTCGAAAGAACTGCTTTTTTCTCTTTCATGATCCCCACGGCTTTCCCTGCTAACAGCATCACACACACTATCAAAGCACATTCTTGTATAAAATTACGATTTCTCACTTTGGGAAATTAACCAGGTCCATTTATAAGCACTTTAAAGAACACTGAGGGAATACATTTTCTTATTTGTTTAACTTCCGCATATGGCAATGGAAAGGAGTCATGCATATATATACAAAGTCATTTTAACTATAATGTAAGATGTACTTAACTGCAGTTTCAGACTGTATCAAATCAAGTTCAGTCAGCCCTCCACATTTGCAGGTTTGACTTTTGTGGATTTCATTTATTCATGGATTTGATTGAAATGTTATCTCTAGGATTCTTTAGAGATTCCAAGAGACAACACCTCTCTATAAATCTTTAGGCTTTCCAGTTCTATGGGCTACTTCCAGCTAGTGATGTAGCTATGCCCTTCTCCATTCCATCATTCCAGATTTTTCCCCCGCCCCATCTAACTTTACTCCTATTAATTTGGTAAGGACAGTCCTGATTTATCCTGATGTGTCAACTTTTCAGCTACTTTGACATGTCCCAGTTTTTCTCCCCTCCTCCCATATTCCTCTTTTTTCCTCCACTTGTGCCAGCTGAGTTCAAATGAATAACAGTTTGCATTCAATTAACTCAGCTGGGCTGTGGATCTTACATTGCAGAATTTTGCTTTTCCCTGTAAATTTGGGAAAAAGCAAATTGTTGCAACCTCTCCTAGCTTGTTTGTTCTCATTATGAACTTTGGCCATGTTGAACACACTCTCATATTGCTTGCCAATGCCCACACAAGTCCTAGTTTTCATGGGTATAATGTTTGAGAGTATGACTAACATTCACCATTATGTGGCCAATGAACATATGTAGGTGTCATTGTCATGATTTAAGGGATGGCTAGTTTACTTAATGCTGTTTTATTGTACTTCTACTTTTAAGTACATACATTGTACTTTTGCAAACCACACATTTTGCTACCTCTTTCATGCTTCACATTGACTTTACGCCTTCCAACACCATCACTTTGTTTTTCTATCATAGGATGGGTCTATTAGCCATATCTCAGGATCAACCACCTACATTTGAGTGTGTTCTGATGCACACAGCTCCGCTCTTCATCTTCATTGTTTTATTTCTGTCTTCAGAGCTACACCCCTTTGCCCCATTTTACATGTTGTTGTGGCTTTACCCAGAGTGTATACTGGGACTGATTTTATCAGCACAGAAACACTATTGTTACAGATTACATTTTCCAGTTAACTTCAAATGTTATGGCCAGTGGATGATTCTGAAAGTCAGAGTCCAAAAAAAGTAACTTCTCTGAGCTTTTGTATACAAGATGCTTATGCCAAAGCACATTTGCACAAGGGAGATTCATGTATCGATATATTTAGGATGATCATCCTGGAGGATTTAAATTTCCAAGGGAGAGAGAGAAGGAGGCAAACAGGAAATATTTGGAAAGTTTAAGACTTTATGTTGATCTCATTGCTGACATTTGGGATCACGTGTTTACTTAAGCTTTTGGTATGAGGAAAATATATATTCCTGTATGTAAACAAGATCATTTATATTATTTTTTCTAGCAAGATGTGTGTATTTAATGCTTTCTGCAGAATCTAGTTTCATACTGTTGTATCCATGGAGACAGATCCCTTAATAACTCCTCCAGTTAGCGGGTCAAGTAAGCAAACCTATGCAGCTCCATAGCAACAGACTTGAGACTAAAAGGGAGCCTATCAGCAAATGAGCAACATCCTTCTTCTGTCTCCTGCTCTAGGGAAATGGTGCAGCATGTTATCATCATGTGCAGATTGGTTCAAGCCAAAGGGGCACCATCCATTTTAAGAAGGTGGGCGAGGAAACAAAGAACAGAGCAAGCTATCAGTACTTTCTGCCTTGCAATACAATCAGATCCAGGCACCTTTCTCTCTCAATCTGTATGTGCATGCGCACTTGCACACATTCATGCAACTGGTGTTAAGCAGAACAATTATTTCAGAAAATAAAGAATTGGGAACAGTAAAATCCCTACGAAGAAGCCTTAACTCACAAAGTCTCCAGTTCTCAGTTTAAGGAAGGTGTGCTTCCGCTATGAAGCAAAATAAGTTTATTGCAGATTTGGGACATTATTAAAGAGCAGCACAGTTGTACCTCCACATTTGCATTTTTGACTTTTGCAGATTTGATTATTCATGGATTTGATAAAAATGTTCTCTCTATGAATTTCTAGGTCCTCAACTGTGACTCTATGGTCAACCTCCTCCGGTCATGCTGCTGGAAAACCAAGAGATCTCTAGAGAGAACACTTCTCTAGAAATCCCTATGTTCTCCATTGTAATTCTATGGTCAGCTTCCAGCGAAATCCTACCATAAAGTCATCCTGAAAGACCTAGAAAATCCAACTGAGGTGTTCTCTCAGGTTTAAAACAGCAAATTCATTTTTTTCACTTTCATGGAAACCCCTGCAAATGTGAATATTGTAAATTATCAAGTTTTTGGTTGCTTTATTTTTATTCCAAGACATGGGGAAATATAGGCCTGCCTAAATAGCAGGAAGGCACCTGATCGTGTCTGATCTGAGACATTAACTAGGGTCAGTCCTGGTTAGTTCTTGGAAGGGAAATTCCCAGTGAATACCATGCACTTTGGGCTATATTTCAGAAGAAGGCAATTGATTAGCTCTGTTAGACCCATTTGGTATGCATGGAATGTACTTTCATTTATACACAAAGATCTTTGAATGCCATGGAATTGCTTTGGAGGACCTAGAACATGCCTAGAATAGTGTTTCCTCAAGGCCTTCAGAATAATTTTATGGTTAAGTTCTGTCAAAAGTTGTAATGGAAAACTTCTCTAGGAATTTTCTATGTTCTGTAGAGTGATTCAACGACATTTTTCAGCTGGAAGGCCAAGATATAATTCTTTTGAGTTCAGAGATTATGCCAAATGGATCAATTGCTTAATGCTGTAATTTACATCCATCCATTTGGCGGAGTGATTTTTTAAATTTATGAATCAAAGCATACACATCTCTTCAAGTATTGTGAGCCATTGAATATCATGAAGACTTCCTAAAAGAAGAAGCCAGCAGGAAGAAAAATGTATTTATTCTAAACCACTTTCTCTATCACTGCTGGTCAGTAGGTTTTAGTCAAGCATATCTGGAGAGCACTAGGTTGAGAAAGACAGCTCTTAATCATAGAAATTCCATATGTTGCAACAGCAACAACAATGACAGTGAAAGACTTTGTTATAAAAAGCTTACAATCTAAACTAGAGCTATAGAAAAACAATAGAGTGAAAGAACTACTGTCATGCGCTCTATGTGGGTCAGTCTTTGAAAAGTGCTCAGAAACTTCAGTTAGTCCAAAGAGCAGCAGCCAGACTGCTAACTGGGGCTGGCTATAGGAAGAATACAAATCCTCTGTTGTAACAGCTCCTCTGGCTGCCAACTCGTTTCCAGGCAAAATTCAAAGTGCTGGTTTTGACCTACAAAGCCTTCTATGCCTCCAGTTCAGGTCATCTGAAGGACTGTATCTTTCCATGAACCTAGTAGACATCTAGGTTCCACTGTGGAGGGCCTTCTCTCAGTCCCACCACCCACTCAAGTACGCTTGGTGGAAACACAGGAGAGGACCTTTTGGGTGGCTGCTCCCAGATTGTGGAACTCCCTCCCAAGAGAGACCAGGATGGCCCCATCACTGCTGGACTTCAGCAAGTAAGTCAAAGCCTTGTTCTGCCAGCAGGCATTTGGAGAAGAATAAGGGGCATGTTGAGAGGAAGGTTTTGGGTGGGATTCGGGGGAGAGAGAGATTGTGAGTTTTAAAGGCTATTTTGTATTCATTGTATTTTAATGTGTTTTTACCACACTGTACTATGTAATTGTTTTTTAACTTTTAAAAACAAGTGTGGACCTGCTAGCTGCCTTGAGTCTCTATGGGGAGAAAGGTGGGGTATAAATAAAGTTAATGATGATGATGATGATGATGATGTAGAGGTGGGTGTGAAATGTAATTCACCTTGACTGCCATTCTGCTTGAGTCTTAAACAGACCTAAGTCCACTAAAATGGTCTGACATTTGCATAAAACTGAAATGAGTATAGCTTAAACATATGGTCGTAACTTCACTGAAGTTTTACATGTTATCCCAAAAACATCTTAAATGAAGTTAGAATTTAAAGATGCTTTTCCAATGTTTCTTTCATTTCAGGAGTGTCTTGAGAAACTGCAAGTCATGTCTGGTGTGAGATAATTGGCTGTCTGCAAGGATGTTGCCCTGGGGACACATGGATATTTTCTGATGTTTTACCATCCTGTTGGAGACTTCCCTCATGTCTCTGCATGGGGAGCTAGAGTTTACAGAAGGAGCTCACCTGTTCTCCCCGAATTCGAACTGCTGACCTGTCAGTCAGCAGTCCTGCTGGCACAAGGGTTTAACCCATTGTGCTACCGGGAGCAATTTTCAAAATGTTCCTGGTTGATAAACTAATTTTGATTCCATGTAGTCTATCTCAAGAACTACTCCAATTCACTTTGAACATTCATCTTGAACAGACAAACAAAACTGTTTGTAGGCTCAGGGCCCTTCCACTCAGTCATATAACCCAGAATATCAAGGCAGACAATCCACAATATCTGCTTTGAACTGGGCTATCTGAGTCCACACTGCCATATAATCCAATATAATTTGGATTTTATACAGCTGTGTGGAAGGGACCTAAGATCAACTAAAGTGGTGCAAATGACAGTCAGCATATGAATGATGTATATTTTTTCATAAGTTGGAGTCCCCTCAGATGAGAAAGGCGGGGGTAGAAATGTGGTAAATAAATCAATAAATAAATAAATAATACAGATAATTTCTCTAAATCTGTCCCTTTGCAATAGCATCACAAGAAACAATGGACACTTGGTATCCAGTGGAGTTTTGTTCCTGGAACCCCCATGGATACCAAAATCCAAGGATAACCCTATTATATACAACACTGAAAGTACTGAGCTTTTTAAAAAATACTTTGAAGCAGTGGATGATTGAATCCATGGGTACCGATTCTGTGGATACAGAGGTCCCAATTGTACTATAAAATAAAGGATAGGCGAAGCATCCTCTAACAGCATAAATGGAAATAAAAATACAACCATCATTCGTCTATTAAGGATAAAATAGGAGTGAGAAACACTACTAAAAGTCTACCTTATCAGTTAAACAGAGCAATGCTATCTTTAGATCTAGCCTCCACTGCACTGCACCCTCCACTGCACCTACACAGCATTTTGTATTCTGGCATTGGATCAATGTGAAGCTATTCTCTAAAACCTTTCAACTGTTTCCATGACAAAGCCACTATTCAATCGAGTACATTCTGTACCCATGTCTGAAAAACACACACACTATTTTCCTCATAGGTTGCTGATCTTTGCAGCAAATCAAAATCATGCTTTCCTTGCAATGGAATGCTACTCATCTGAATCAATATGGAGTCTAAAGGTCCTTCATGACACCCAATAGCTCTTTCTGAAAACTCGTGTCCCTGGTTCATCAAAAAAGGAAGGTGGTGTATTAGTGAATTGGATTTGGCCATCTTTAATATTCAGAATCAAATATATCATATTCAGATTCTAGATCTATAGAATCATGGAGTTTGAAGAAACATAAGGCCATGTGCTTCAACACTGCAGAAATCCGTAGCTATAGCCAACAGTCTTTATTTAAAGACCTTCAGTGAAGGAGAGTCCTCCACCCTCTAAGGCCCCATCTACACTGCCATATAAAATCTTGATTATCTGCTTTGAACTGGATTATATGGCAGTATAGACACATATAATCCGGTTCAAAGCAGATAATGTGGATTATCTGATTTGATAATCTGGATTATATGGCAGTGTAGAAGGGGCCTAGGTCTCGTAGGTGGTTCCATAGTATGCTTTCATTGGAAGTTACAAAACAGTTGTACATCCAAATTCCTATAAGATTCTTATCTAGGAATTATCTAGTTGCTCCAGCATGGCTCTGTTGTGATTCTTAGTGGAAGTCATTCATTTCAATAGGATTGACTATTATCTATAGATTCCTGTTCATGAACACATCCCCCCCAGACACAGGAATTGTACTGTATCTCAATAAATATATTAGTGTGCATACACATTGAGTTATACTTGCCATGCAGCTTGCAATTACAACTTGACAATACTGACATTACTGTTTCAAAATGTTACTGTTGATAAAGTTGATACTATTTGGATACTAAGTTGAATAACTAGTTATAGTATGACTTGTTATTAGTATACTTTTGTATGCTAAATTCAGTAACCCTACTTTAGGACACCCAGAATATCTGGATGTGGGGCATTTTAAGAAATTGAGTTTTCAGATTTTATGCCATGTGCTTGCATCGATGGATCCCCCTTCAAAAATGAAGTAATGAGTGGCATAATACATTATTTGACAAACAGCTTGGGTTGGTGATCTATTCAATAACAACAGGTTACTTTTGTGGGACCTACAATAGGTTACATAACAATTTCCTTTTAAAAAACAACTTCCCAAGCTCTACTAAGATCTATAGGACAAAAGAATGATGCAGTGATTTGTCAATTGTCATCCACCATTTTAAATTGAAAGAAATTTATCCTTGAAATAAACCATGCCTAAATGAAGTAAAAAAGACAAAATTATGACAGAAACAGTAGGTGTTACATGAATCTGGATTTAATTCACAGTCCTCAAAGTTTCATATGGGTCTCAAAAGAGTCAAACATTCCATTTTGATCACTGATAAGTCTTGTTTTGCAGAACATTTCTCATCCCAGCCAGTTTTAATCCTGGATTTTAAACTTATGTCTTGTGTCCACTGTATTTTAATCATTGCTCTGTATATTTTAAAACATGTATTTGCTAGAGGTATGTTTTAATATATAGATTTCATATAATGATTATGCATTTTACTTATGAGCCATGAGAAGAGGCAGGTAAGAAATAAAATTATTATTATTATTATTATTATTATTATTATCATCATCATCATCATCATCATCATCATTAACATCATCTTGGTGTCCATCCTCTGAACATGTTCCAGTTTGTTGTCAAAGGCTTTCCTGGCCAGAATTATTGGGTTGCTGTGCATATCTAGGCTGTATGGCCATGTTTTGTCACAACTTCTGAGGATGCCTGCCATAGATGTGGGGGAAACATCAGGAGAGAATGCTTCTGGAACACGGCTATACAGCCCAGAAAACTCACAGCAACCCAATGCCCCAGTTTGTCAATATCCTTCTTCAACTGAGCTCCCCAGAACTGGAGGTCCACCTAATTCCTTTAATGGCACGGAAATACTGACTAAGAGTCTCCTGATGGTCTGAATATAGGTTAAAAATGTCTCACAATGTTACTCCAGTTATGTGCATCAGACATGGTCTTATGACACCCATGCTAACATTATACTCCTGTCTCTCCTGGCACACATCTAACCGGGAATGAATATTCTTTTGTAGCCACGCACACGTGTCAGGGTTTCCCCACTGGCTAAGTTCCCCAAACAAGGTTCCCTGTGTGTTTAGGAACGACTTCCAAATACCCCAGAACCACTCTAAGCAGGGACAGTTCTAGTTAGTACTTGGATGGGAGACTACCCCACTTTAACTGCCAAGGCTCCATGCTATGGAATCAGGGGAGTTGGAGTTCAATGCAGCACCAGCACTTTTTCCAACAGAAAAGGCTAAAGACCTTGCAAGATTGCAACTCCCATGATTCCATACCATTGAGCAATGCAGTGGAAAGTGGGGCCCAACTGCATTAATTCTAGATGCAGCCTTGATCATGCAAAGAACTCTCCCGTTAGCTGTGCAGCTTGCTGCACTTTGCCAACTACCTGAATTAAAACAAGAGTTGCAATTTCCAAACAACACTTAATTTCCAACCAGGAAAATAGGCTCTCTATCTGATAATGTCTTTGACTAACTAATTCCAGAGAGTCATGATTCTGTATTTCGAATGTTCATTTCTGAGCTTCAGCTTCTCATTCCTTTGCTATTGTCGTGCCCACCCCGGAGAGCCTGTCTTCCGCTGATGGTGCAGAAGACTTCTACAGAGTACTTCTTTGGCACTTTGCCTGCACACACAGCTGACTTCACTTCCATTTAAGCACAACTACAAAGAGGGTGGGATACACACCCTCAGACACAATCACAGGCTGTCTGCCCACACCTGTGGGATGTGCTACTCAAACATTGTTGCATCTGCAACTGTGAGATGACTGTTGTTAAAAGCAGGCAGCCTTAGCCTTGCTGGCCAACCTGAGGCAAACATTCAAGCCACCTGTACAGATTGTTACTGACTCTGTTCTGATTGAGGGTTGTTGTGTGTTTCCCAGCCTGTATGGCCATGTTCCAGAAACATTCTCTCTTGATGCTTCACCCACATCTATGGCAGGCATCCTCAGAGGTTGTGAAGTATATTGGAAAAAACTAAGCAAGGAAGGTTTATATATCTCCAGAAGTTCCAGGGTGGGAGAAAGAACTCTTGCCTGTTGGAGGCCAATGTGAATGTTGTAATTAATCACCTTAATTAGCATTAATGGCCTTGCAAACTCCATGTCCTGGCTTCTTCCTTCCTGGGGGAATCCTTTGGAGGCGTCAGCTGCCCCTGATTGACTCCTGTCTGGAATTCCTCTGTTTTCAGAATGTTGTTCCTTATTTACTGTTCTGATTTTAGAGTTTTTTAATACTGGTAGCCAGATTTTGTTCATTTTCATGGTTTCCTCCTTTCTGTTGAAATTGTCCACATGCTTGTGGATTTCAATGGCTTCTCTGTGTAGTCTGACATGATAGTTGTTGGAGTGGTCGAGCATTTCTGTGTTCTCAGATCTTATACTGTGTCCAGGTTGGTTCATCAAGTTCTCTGCTATGGCTGACTTCTCTGTTTGAGTTAGTCTGCAGTGCCTTTCATGTTCTTTGACTCGTGTTTGGGCAATGCTGCATTTCATAGCCAGGACTTGATAGTCCGCTAACTTAAGATACTTTACCAGTTGCAGTGAATGAAAGTTAAGGAGAAGGTCACAAGAAGAAAAATGTCCTCTTATGACACATTGGGCCACAAGTTGCATTAAGAATTAAGTCCAGGTGCCAAAGTGCCAAAGCTTTCCAATAACAAGCAGATCTGGGCCAGGAAGCCATCAATCAGAACAGATTGGGCCACACAGTTTACAGAAAACCTATACACACAGATAGATACCTTCATAAAAACTCCAACCATCACCCAAGTCAAAAAAGAAGCACAATCAAAGCCCTGGCAGACCGTGCACAAAGAATCTGTAAACCCCACCTCCTCCTAGTTGAACTAAACCATGTAAATTGGGCTCTATAAGTAAATGGAGACTCTGCCACAGACATCAGAAGAGCTGCAAGGCCAAGAACAAGCCATGAGAGTAAAGACAAAGATCCACCCAGAGGAAAGGTGTTCTTACCATACATCAAGGTAACAATTGACTGCATAGTCAAGATGAAGAAGAAACACAACCTACAAACTAGCTACAGACCCACTAAGAAAATCCAACAAATGCTATGTTCAGCAAAGGACAAGAGGGATCCTCTCACCTCTGCAGGAGTCTACCATATACCATGCAGCTGTGGACAAGTCTATGATGCAAATATTTTTATGTCTTTCAATGTCATTTCTATGTTGTTTTTAAACATATAATTTGCATCACTAAAAACTAAGGCAGCATCTAAAAATGCAAAGATCTAGAAAACCACCTATGCAGACTCTGTAATCTGATATACTATAAGTGAATGCTGCATGTAATTTGAGAATCTGACAATGACACACAAGCAAAACAAGAACAAAGCTGGCATCTGAGCATGCAGAAATCTAACGTGATCTTACCCGGCTTTATGAGGCTTGTCTTTGTTTCCTTCTTATATCGAGCAGATTGTTGAGTCCCGTCTCCCATTGTTCCTGCATTAAATTTATTTCTTGCGTACTCTCCTCCATTAGTGCTTGTACAAAAACCAATTGGACCGTTTCCAGTATCAGGAGGCGTCTTAACTGGAGAGACCGACTGGCTACTGGGGCAACCTGTGTCATCTGAAAATAGGAGACAAAAAAAAGGCAGAGAAAGGGTTATTGACCAGCTTAAATACAGGTTGGGCAGGGAATCAGTTGGGGGTAGCAGTATTACATTGTGCGGCTCCTGTTTCCCAAGGAAGCATGTGCTCCCTGCTGTAGCTGATTAGTCTTTCGTCTTCCAGGAGGCAATTCTTCGCTTTAGTTCCTCTGTTTAAAGATGGAAGGGAGGCACAGTCAGGGAGTGGGAGGTGGTTATTTGAATGTCAAGGGACTATAAAAAGTCACAGCAATTCCTTAACCTGTTCAAGTGTGGGAAAGATTTAAAAATGAAAGTAGACTTATTGAAGCAGTTTATTGAAACCCATCTTCCTTTAGTTAATACATTAATTATGCACATTCCATTGGCATTCTACACTGAAGAATTAATGCAATTTAATACAACTTTAACTGCCATGGCTCTAGGCTAAACTTCTGCTCCAAAAGGTGCTGGTGCCTCACCAAATGACAGGTGGTCACCAAATTGCCAACAAGATAGGTTCTGTGGGTTTGTTATCAGTTATCAGTTGAATTTGTATGTAAATCATAACAGGTACATTTTTAAAGTGCAACGCACACACAATAAAAGTGAAAATCTGTATGTGTGTATGTGGCATGGGTGTCCATTCACACAGACAGCCTCCGGCTTCCACAAACAGGCTATAGTTCCCTTTTTCTCTCCATTTGCATGTCCCCGCCCACTGCCTCTCCCTTAACCCTTTCGTACCCTTTCCTATGGCACACAGCAAACAGAGAAATTGATCAGCAACTGAACATATTGGAGAGGTTTGGGGATAATTCACCATGATTTATAGGAGTTGTAGGGACTGGGATGTATAGTTCACCTGCAATCTAAGAGCACTCTGAACCGCACCAACAATTAACCTGGAACTAACTTGGTTCCAAGATGGTGAATTGTGAAGGCTCTGAGAGTGATCGACCTTGGCATCGGAGACTTATAGTTCACCCGTATTCAGAGACTACTGAATCCAGTAGATGAGGGATCTCGACCAAACTTGGCACACAGACCCAACATGGCCAACTGTAAATACTGGCAGGCTCTGCGGGTGATTGACTTTGGCATCAGAGAGTTATAATTTTCTCATATTCAGAAAACACTGAACCCAGCAAGTGACGGATCTGGACCAAACTTGGCACAAAGACCCAAGATGGTGAACTGTGAAGGCTCTGAGAGTGATCGACCTTGGCATCGGAGACTTATAGTTCACCCGTATTCAGAGACTACTGAATCCAGTAGATGAGGGATCTCGACCAAACTTGACACACAGACCCAACATAGCCAACTGTGAATACTGGCAGGTGTTTTGGGAAGACTGCTCTGGGAATCTGGGAGTTGTAGTTCACCCATATCCAGAGAGCACTGAACCCTGCCAACATTGGATCTGGACCAAACTTGGCACTAAGACCCCACATGGCCAACTGTGAATACTAGTGGAGTTTGTGGAGGGTTGGCCCAAGATATTTTAGAGTTGTAGTTCACTCACATTCTTATGCATTTTCTAATGGGAGCATTCATTTAAAAAAACAGGAAAGACTGAGTTTTTTCTAAGGCATAGCGTAACATACGACCAAACTGATATTACCAAAAATCCAAAAACAAACAAGGCCCTTTTCAAATAAGCCGGGCACCACCGGGTACCCAAGCTAGTGTGTGTGTATGTGTGTGTATTTATGTATGTAAGCTTTGGATATCATAGAGGAGGATTAACACTACTATTGTGTTTGTTCTGTAGTTCAGAAGATTTCATCTCACTTTGTGTCCCTGTGATAATTGGATTTTGAAAAATTTGGCTTGCTGTGGCAACAAGGGTTGATGCTAAGCTTCCGTTGAGAAATCCCCCCATAAGTCTTTCAGGAGTGAATTTCCCTTCCATGAGATAGATTTCTCTCACTTTCTATTGTTTCACCCCCATTCTAAACTATGAGTCATTTTTAAGTCAGATGTTTGTAACTCAGGGACTGCCTGTACAAAGTACTCAAGGGGACAATAGTAAGAAAACAGCTCTGCTGATACCTATCTCCACCCAGAGCTTTTAAAAAGTGATTGCATCTTTATTTCCCATTACATTAACCTACATCAAAAATCTGGACATTATGCCCCTCAGATTGTTCAGATTACAGCTATCTATTACTATAATGCCACATCTACATTGCCACATGGAACTGCAGCTCTAGTTAGCGTAGACTGAAGCTGGATCTACATTGCCAAATAATGCACTGAACTGGATTGTATGGGTCTACACTGACCATATAAAGCAGTTCTAACTGTCCTATTAAGAACTGTAAATCTCCCTTCATATAATGTAGGACATTGCATTTAATTAATTATCTCAATCTACATTGACCATAATATGCAATTCCAAACTGCCTTATAAAGCAGTGTATATGGGACCACAGCCATGCTGACTTAGGCTCTTTTGTCCATCCATGGTGGGTAACTTTAAGAGAATCCATAGGCCATTTCTGATCCCATGACTTCACTGAACTGTATTTTATGACACTGACCATATACGGCAGTTTGAAACTGCCTTATGTGGCAATGTAGATGGGGCCTTAAATGTAATTAACATTCTTTAAAAGGCAAATTGCCCCCAGAAGTATCACGAAGAAGAGTGAGCAGACTTGATTTCTTCTGCCCTGGAGATTAGGACTCAGAGCAATGGGTTCAAATTACAGGAAGGGAGATTCCACTTGAACATTAGGAAGAATTTCCTGACTGTAAGAGCTGTTCAGCAGTGGAACTCTCTGTCTCAGAGTGTGTTGGAAGCTTTTTCTTTGGAGGCTTCTAAACAGAGGCTGAATTGCCATTTGTCGGGGCAGCTTTGATTGTGCTTTTCTTGCGTGGCAGGGGATTGGACTAGATGACCCATGTGGTCTCTTCCAACTTTATTATTCTATGATTCTATTCTGTGATGTACACCAATTACTCTATTCCTTCTATCAACAAAGTTGACCAAAAGTTTTAAATCTCCAAATCTTATAATGTACACTATCAAGGTAGTGATCTGGTGCACAAGGAAAATTTCAGGACTGCAGCCAAGTTTAGCAACTACTAAATGGTTTGCTGGACTCACCAATTATGTGTGTTTGCACTTCGAAAGCTGTTTAAGTCAAAGTGAATGCAGCAGGTGTTAGGGACAAACAAGCAAGTACATGACAAGGAATAGTGTTTCATCTGCAAAGGAAAACCCTTCAAGACCCCACATACATTTTCTAGGCTTCCCTTTCACAGTGGGAATTGAGATGCTTCATCCCAGCAGACAGAGTAGAAGGCGTTCAAAAGAAAATTCCAAAGAGAAAACTATCAGTAGCAGTAAGAGTGAGGAGGGTGGGATGGGGGAGAATGTGGAGTGTTGGAAACTGCAACACTAGATGTGTCAATCACACGAGCTAAAGAAGACAGTGGCACACTTGCAAGTACTCTTTTTCAAAATAACACATCTAAATCCAGCATAACATTACACCATGAAAAAATCCTTAAGTCTTCTATCACCCACAAAGAAATACGCCTCTGGTAAAAACCAAGACAGCTCCTGCATTTTGGACATGTCTGGATGGGCCCTAGGAATATTCTAGGGTCTTTAGGACAACTCTACAGTAACCTCTGGGGGAAGTCATTCATTTCAATAGGGTAGGATAATATTCACTATCATCCATACTTCCCTCTTTCCTCAATAAGTCCAGGAATGTATCTACTAAAAATATGCTAAAATATATTGTAAGTGATACATCCTTGATGGTTTTCCTCTACCTCAAGAAATGCTTCTGTTTTCCCCATTGTCTCTGTGAAACTGTTCTTCCCATCTGTTTTTAAAATGCTTTCTGCGTTTCTTGGTTTGTTTTAGTTCTATGAAATGAGCCATCTTTGATGCTTCTCTTGAAGCAGAAAATAAAGTATCAATTTTCTAAATAATATAGAACTGTTAGAATGTTTAGAGTATTCATTTACTCATCTCTCTTTAAATATGTATTTGCTGCCTTTCTGAAACTCACAAAGGCACTGTTTTATATCTGTCTAGACAGACAAATGTATATAAAATCATAATAAAGCAGACTTAAAAGAGTCATAGAAACTGTTAAACTGATTTTAAAAGTTTAAAAGATATGTCCTGGATCTTGCCCACTTAAAGTACACGTCCCAGAAGGAGTGCGTTCCAAAATTTTGGAACACTTCCAGCAATAAAATCTTGCCCATATGCTGAAAAAGCAGATCAGCACAAAAATAGTTTCTCCCAAAGGTCTTATTCTGTTGATCTTAATAATGAAGGAGGTTCACAGCAAGATGCATTATCATTTCTAAACTGTAAAAGTAGCCCAATAGTAGACTTGGAAATACAATATTAAAACTACAAATCAATTAGTTCAAATTGTAGTGGGGCATATTTTCCCCCTTATTCTATTTTATTGACTTTATATCCTGTGAAATAGACAGAATTTGAAAGTACTGTAAATACCTTTGTATAAGTCTACAAGTTTTAGTCAAAACCCCAGAAAACCAGGGCTGGCTTATCCATAGGTCAATGCAAATAATATCACTTAAACCTCATTTTAAACAAGAACCCTTTTGAATGCTTAGGTGGAAAAATGGTGGCAGCGGTTGCCAAGGCTCTCCACAGAATGACCCCTAACTTATCCATTTTTAGCTCCCAAAGCTCTGATTTACACATGAGCTTGACTTATATCAGGGGTGCTTTGAATGTGATTTCCTGCTTCTTGACAGGGGGTTGGACTGGATGGCCCATGAGGTCTCTTCCAACTTCATGATTCTATGATTCTATATGTAAAAGTAAATATATGCTATAATTTGTGACCTGTCTTGAATTCCTTGATACTATGGAATTTTTTTAATCCATTGGGGCTTGGATTTTGATGAGAAAAAAATTAACAATTTTTGTTGATAGGTAGAAGGAGTTAGAAGCAGAAGAGTGAAAACTAAAATGGTTCCTGTATGTGTGTAGAAGAGTGTATCAGGAAAATAAAAAGCAGCACTTAATGAAATTCCTTCTTCTGCACAACCATTAAAGATTCAAGAGCCCTCTCTAGTTTCCAGACTAGCAACCACAGGGTGGTGGTATCATATCATCTTAAATATGACAACTTTTTTCAATGTCAGATCTTGTGAACAAGGATCCAATCACAGAAGAGGGCAAGATCCTGCCCTTCTCTGATGCTTTCACTTCCACCAAACAAGCATTTCTTGGGAGGTACCGTAACTAGAGGGCCTCCCATGGAATTATTGAGTTGTACTCAGAAGAACTCACCAGAGATGCCAACACTAACTCACCCTCCTGGTCTTTCTTTCCCATGAGAATTCTCCTAGATACATTGAGTTGAGCTGCCATTTCTATTTAATGTAACCCATAGTACCAGTTTTTTAGGGACACGGGGGAATTTAAATAGTGGCTCCAAGCTACACAACAACTTCTTGGATCACTGCTTCCTATTACTAGGACCAATCAACAGATGAAAAGGCTCATGGACACTTTCCGCTCTCAAACCTGCAGCCAGCCTTCAGAAGCTATGCTCCACAGGCCATTCCTCCACTTTAATTAAAATTGCTGAAGCTCTCCAGCTCTCTTGGACAGCGGGCTGCTTATCACAGGAACACAATGAACTTGGCACCGACAGCAGTTCCTCCTCTTGGCTCCTATCATTAATGACCTTTAGACATACCAATAACTAAGCCATGCTTTTGAAATCAGCTGCAGACAATAAAAGGATATGTAGCATGCAATCCTCTTTCCTATTGCTGTTCTGTATTTTTAACAAAGTGTAATAGGATTAATAACAGAGTATGCTCCAAAGAGACATATGGAAAATATGCATCTATATAGTTGTAATGGACATCTCATTTTCCCAGGGAAGATTTTACCCTGTCCACATGTAGGTATCAGATGTACATTTGAATGCTATGCCTTTTGCAGGATCAAAATTTTAACTGTAAGCCAAACTAGCAGCTGCACAGTGCTGTCTATCAATGGAAGCAAAGTCATCTCTTGACACAGAGGTTAGCTTTTATATAGATATATAAGAACAACATTGGGGGGATTGGGACAGTAAGGCAGTTGTATTATCCTTTTTAAAAAGCCAATTGAAGGATTCTTTCACCTGAAGGGACATTGGACATTTTCTCATTTAGAAGCAAAATGGAAGAGTGAATAACCTTAATAGATCACAACATGTCCCACATATTTTCATGTTCACCAGAACACTTTTTTAAAGATTAGATGAATAGATCATACAAAAGTGGAGGCAAAGGACTAAACATGCCAAAAATCTTGGCCAGATATAAGGATGACTATCAGTTTAGCATCAATAGACCTCTTCTTATTCCTTCTCTTATTTATCTTGTCTGTAACCAGGTGCAACATTTATGTCAAACTGCTTTGTTGACATAAAGACTGATATATGTTGCTTTTTTGTCCTCTTGAATATTATTTCAGGCCTTTTTGTGTTTCAGCTAAGTGGGTATCTAATCCATGGGTATGGGTGGAGTCAAACTGTATTGTAAGGGCAACAATCAGGGGCCTTGAAATTCCCTATCAATTGTCTGCATTGCAACCGGAGACAGCAGGACTCTTTGGCCCCATCTACACTGGCTCCCAACTGTGGTGGCTAGACAACAAACTGCCACAAAAGCAAGCAAAAGAAAGACCTTAATATGCTTCAATGCTTTGTGGCTTGTATAATCACCATCCAGATCTCAAATGGGTACTAGGATTTCTTATGCAATCATCTGCACAGTGAAAACTCACTTTCTTCAATACAGGTTTGAAACATGATTTTGGTGCTCTCTGACTTTAACTTCCATAGCTCAAAGCTATAGGATCCTGGGTTTGTAGTTTGGTGAGGTATCTGCACTCTTTGGCAGGAAAAGCTAGAGAACTTGTAAAACTACAGTCCCCATGATTCCACTGGATTGATACATAGCATTGAAGTGACATCAAACTGCATTAATTCTACAGTGTAGATACACCCTAAATCAGACCTCTGCAATATCATGAGGTGTTATAACAGTTATTTATTATGTTTTATTCAGTTGTGTTTTATATTTTATGTTCTGTTTTTAGGCACCTTGTGCCATGTGTAAGCCGTCCCAAGTCCCTTTGGGGTGATGGTGGTGGGATATAAGAATAAAGTTATTATTAGATTATTATTTCATAATTAGCACCGAAATTAGGCAAATCGATGTGCTCTTTTGTCTGTGAGTCTGGAATTTACTGCAGTTTGCAAAACAAATTGAAAGTTTAAGGGGCAGGGACATAAAGCGGAAAAAAAAAGTACAAACACAAAAACAATAAAAGTACACAATAAAACTGTCCAGATATTATCTGATCATTGCTTAGTTAACATTTGAACTGTTTTATTTGTATTGCATTATATATATATAATAAAAACACTCCCTGTTTTTGAGATAGAGAAATCTCTATCTCCAAGAAAGTATGTTGTCAGCCACTGAGGACAATGGCCAACTTTGTGTTGGACTGTTTTTTGTTGATGAATTTTCTTTTCTTAAGCAAAATGCATGTAACTAGTTTAGAAAATAGTAAATATGTAATGCTACTGCTTATATTTATATTCACCATTCTCACAGGAGTTGCAGGTAACAAACATTGTTCTTCCTGTCCGTTTCATCTTCATTACAACCGTGTAAGGTAGGCTATGCCGAGAGATACTGACTGGCCCATGGTTATCTGGTGAGCTTGACAGCCCAGAAGGAATGTGAATTCCCAAGGATGATGTAGTAATCCAGAGATGTTTTGCTAATGATTTTTGAAATCCAATTCTGTAGTCCTAAATCTATACACGTAATAAAAGAGAAAATTTGTATGTGTCTTTGTGGCAGGAGTGTCCACTTACACAGACAGCCTCCCGCCTTCACAAACAGCTATAACCCACAATCCTAAGGAGCCACCAAAGCCCTCCCTCCAAGCACATTGCAGGTTATAGTGAGCTCCACATCCCAGTGTTCCTTTCTCTCTCCCTTGATGTGGAATTTGCATGACCACGCCCACTGCCTCTTCCTTAACACTTTCCTATTTTCTATGGCACACAACAACTGAACATAGAGGGAAAGGTTTGGGGAGAATTCACCATGATTTTATAAGAGTTGTAGGGACTGGGATGTATAGTTCACCTGTAATCTAAGAGCAGTCTGACCCTACCAACAATGGACCTGGAACTAACTTGGCACAAAGACCCAACACAGCCAACTTTGCATACTGGTGAGGTTTGGGGGTGATTGACCTTGACATCCAGGAATTATAGTTCATCCGTATTCCACAAACACTGAACCCAGCAAGTGATGGATCTAGTGTAACATATGACCGAATTGATATTACCTAACATGCAAAAACAAACAATGCCCTTTTCAAATAACCTGGGCATTACCGGGTACCCAAGCTAGTTCCTAAATAAATGTTGAAAAGAATACCACCTTAGCTGACTCTTTTGGAAATATGTATTTCATTTATATTGGTCTTCAATAAATACATCTGCACTATCACTCTCCTCCAAGTTTAAAACAGAATACAATAAAATCTTCAGAAAATATACACGCATTCAAGAAAGCCTTGGCTAAATGCATATCCACATATGAATTCAGAATTCTGTGGAACCTTACAATATAGTAATTCCTACCTGTCATTCAGAAAAATTAGCCAAAAGGTAGACCGAACTGCAGCACAATACAATTTTGATGAGATAATGCTTTTTAAAATATCCTGACTGATTTTGACTGTTTACAAATATTCTTATGCAATTTTTAACAATGATAACAACAGTCCTTTAATTTAAGCTGTTATTAATTAATCCAATATTGTAGATGACAAGAGAAGACAGATATGTTGGGAGATAATGGCTTACTTAAGGCTATATTCTGAATTCATGCTTCAAAGTAAGATGTGAGCAGTGGACTTCCAAGAATAAGCAACCAGAGACCAAACTCAGGGGTGTAACTAGCTATGTGTGTGGGAAAAACAATTATCCCTTTCAGAATTCTTCCCACCCCATGATTTTTTCCTTCCGTCCCCAAATTTCTAGTATTGCAGTAACTTAAAATGTAAGGTCACAAAGAAAAGGGGGAAGTAAATATACAATGGGAATATGAATATAGTAATATTAGAAATTTTGAGACTGGAGGAAAATGTCATTGCATGGACAGAATTCTTATTTCAGGGGGGAATGCCTCATCCCCTATCCATAACTGCAGCCCAGACATGTTAGTGACCAACCACTATTTCTACACATTTACAAATAAAGCAGGAGCAAAAGAATCCCTTTCTTACTCCCAAGCCAAACTGTATCATCACTTGCTAATATTCCCCCATTAAAACTACTTGTAGCCGGCCAGCTTGCATTTTTGCTGCCTACCTCCAACAGACAGCCTGGTCACAATTTGTCCTTCATGTCAGAAGTTGTTGCTCGATAAATCATGATGAACAGTTGTCTGGCTCAGATCCTGACAGTTGGAAGATTCTTGATGTTAGTTATCCATGCCTACATTGCCAACTATGCAACTCTATCGCCAGTTCCAGTTTGTCGGAAACCCACACCCCAAACAAAAAACAAAAACTCCCCTGTTTCTCAAAGGGAATAGCAACATATCAAGAGGCTTCGATGGCTGATAAAAGAAGCAATTACCAGATTGTGGAGTCACAGCTGGGACACAGGAAATTTCCATGTCCTCCTTTGGTAAGCAGAGAGAACATTTCCCTATGCGAGAAAAGCTCCCTGGGGAGAAATAGTCCAGAAAAGAAATGAGCGGAAAAGCAAAGGATGGGATTTGGCAGTCATAGAGCATAGCACGGAATGAGTTTTTACTCCTCCTCTCTTCACTGATCATACCATGTATGTTTTATTGGGGGGGGGGGGGGAGGAAATGCATGTAATTTTTTTCAAAAATCATTCTGTCAACTTTCTCCTTTTCCCGTTTGGCAGCATTTAATATTGGAGGCACAAAATGTTTTCACTCCATTCTCTCTGCCCCGCCCCGGCCGTCTGTTACAAACAGTTTCTAATAGACATCAGCTGGAATTTGGCTGAATATTCAAGCAGGATGTGTTCAAGTTAACCTTTTAAACAGGGCGAGCACTTCAAAATCTTCAGTTACCTGGGAATATAGAGATGTACTGAAATTATTTCACTCCTAGCACTCACTCTCAAACCTAGTGGAGATAATTTTTTGGTAGAATTTCAAGTTGACGACTATGATGACTCGAGTGATCCTCCAAGGGTCAGGCTGTACCTTGATACCAACTTCACAGACTCAATTCTCCAAGCTTTTTCTGCACATTTTGTAGAAAACTGTGTGCTATGCACAAAGACGTTTTATGCACAGAAAATGCCATTGAAACCTGCATCAGAATCAGTTATGTTTGCATTTAAAGGAGGTTCCACCCCATATATTACCCCCCACAAAATGCAGTACCATATTTTTTGCCAAATTATCTGCTGAAAATGCAACCTCAAAGTGGCTCGAATAATTTCCAGCTTGGGCTTGCTCTTTTTCGGTCAACTTTTCTTGCTGTTTTGGGAGTTATTAAAAACTATGTTTCATAGTGATATGAAACATAGTGGGGCCACGGTGGCACAGTGGGTTAAAGCACTAAGTTGCAGAACTTTCTGGCCGGAAGGTCGGCAGTTTGAATCCGCAGGACAGGGTGTGCTCCCATTGTCAGCCCCAGGTTCTGCCAACCTAGCAGTTTGAAAACATGCAAAATGTGAGTAGATCAATAGGTACAGCTTCAGCAGGAAGGTAACAGTGTTCTAGGCAGTCATGCTGGCCACATGACCTAGGAGGCATCTATGGACAACACCGACTCTTCGGCTTAGAAATGGAGATGAGCACCACCCCCCAGAGTCTAACTCGACCAGAATTAATGTCAAGGGGAAACCTTTACCTTTTTTTCATAGTGATATGAAGGCATTGTGGTCATTTTATAACAGTTTGCTATCATTTCATGAGGCAGGGGGTAAGTTTAGAGATTTTGAAACTGAAAAACTGTTGGAAGTCACATGTTATTTCCAACCTTTCCCTACCCCAATGTGGTGGAGGGTAAAAATAAAATATAAGTAAAAGTGACTCATGTTTGAATCCCTTTGAACCCTACTGTGTTTGGGCACATATAATCCCTCTACTTAACCTGTATCATAGGCTTGTTGCAAGACAGATATGCAATGAAGGTGTGTGCACACTGGGGAAATGCAGCACAGAATAGGTAAAAAGGCAGTACAGAAATATCTGGCTGATCTAAAGGAATTCAAGTCTCTGAGACCAGATCAACTATATCCAAGGGTGTTAAAAGGACTGGCAGAAGTCATATTTGAACAATTGGCAATCCTCTTTGAGAACACCTGGAGAAGATCCAGAAGACTGGAAGAAGACAAATGTTGTCCCCATTTTCAAAAAGGGGGGGAAAGAGGACCCAAACAATTACCATCCAGTCAGCCTGACATCAATACCATGAAAGATTCTGGAGAAGATCATTAAAGAGACAACCTACAATCATGTAGAAAAGAATGCTGTGCTCACTAAAAGTCAGAATGAGTTTCTCAAAAACAAGTCATGCCAGACTTATCTTATTTCTTTTTTCAGTAGTTGCAAGCTTGGTAGATGCAGGGAATGCTGTGAATGTAGCATATCTTGATTTCAGTAAGGCCTTTGACACAGTCCCCCATGATCTTCTTGCAAACAAACTAGTAGAATGTGGGCTAGACAATACTACTGTTAAGTGGATTTCTAACTGGTTGAGCAATTGAACCTAAAGGGTGCTCACCTATTCATCCTGGAAACAAGTGACTTGTGGAGTGCCATAAAATATTTTTAAACTAGTCAGTGTGTGGAGATACCAAAATGTATTCTTAATCCTTTTCTTTCTTTACTGTAGAAATTCCCTGAGGTCTATGCCCTCCTATCTCCCCAGCTTTTGCTTCTATTTGAATGTCTTCCCTTTACAAAAGGTTCAAATACCTGTTCTACGGTTCTACCTGTTCAACACTATGCAAATATTAATGGTTTGATACCATTTTAGCTATCATAGCTCTACCTGTGAAATCCCAAGAGATGTAGTTTTGATGATGTAAATGGGATTCTCTGCTGGACAGCACCAGTCCACTCCTCAAATTACAATTCCCAAGAAAGTATTGCCCTGAATTAATTTCTGAATCTCTCTCTCTCTCTCTCTAGTGTTACCTTGACATTTTCTAAATATAAGTATAAATCCCATGGTTCCATGGGATGGAACCACGATGGCTGAAGTTAGATCAAACTGCTAATATGAATATGTCCTTAGTTACTGTCACTAAGAGCTTTAAATTGAATCACACTGATAATTGTAGTCCTACTCTTTTCACTTTGACTGTGCCCGTCACATGAATGCACTCTCTCATTCTCCTTAAAATTGAATTTGGCTCTTGGTCTGAAAGAATTTTCTGCCCTTGCTCCAACTATTAAAAGTGCCTTGCCTCTGTCTAGGAGAGACAGAGACAATGCATATTTAACCAATTGAAGTTTGCAATGGAGTGATGCTCTAAATCCTTTAGAACTCCTTCCCAATTATAGGAAAGCATGTTTGCTTTTAACTCTGCTGAACTTTGGAACCTTTCATCAACACAAAAGCCCGCTTTGTGATTATTTCAAAGGAATCATAGGGTGTATCTCTGGGCCTGAATCTCGTGATTAAAACCTTTGCACTGAGATCTGCATCTACAATGTACACTTTAAAAGAAAGGGACAGAAAGAGGGAGTGGGTACAGGAAGAGAGATGCATTGCCAGCACTGTCTCAGTTCAGTATGGTGATGGACATACAAAACAGGTGAAGACAGAAGCAAAGTTCACTTGGCTTGGCTTTACAAGCAGGTGCATGGAGACTTGATAGGAAGAAAAGCACAAGATTATATGAGACAAAATTGCAGGTGCCAGTGAAAATAATAAAATATTAATTCCCGCCCTCCCTTTGCAGGCAATGTAGAACTTTTAGGATAGAATGCTATTGGAACACTACATGAGAATTGTACTAGAGACTTGATATTTCCTTATGTTGCCTTTCAGCCTCCAGGGATTTGGAGCATTTGTTCACAGAAGTCCCAACAAATTTGTGGACTAATCTAAAACATGTGGGAAGCCAAATATTCAATCTAGCTTTTTCACAGTGGCTCAGCCATCTTGCTGATGACAGCCAAACAACAAGGATGAATGGACCCCATTTCTGAGGAGCACCTTGTATTCAGAACTTTTAATTTCTAGGATCAGAAAGCAAGAGATGTGAAGAAGGGGTTCTCAATCATTGGCTCTTTAGATGTTTTGGAATTCAGTTTCCATAAACTCCAACCAGTATAGCTAATACAGAAATCAAAGTCCAAAACATCTGGAAGGCCAAGAACTGAGAAACACTGGTGTGAAAGAAGACATTTGAGGAATCTGAATCTAGAGAGCCTGGAGAACCTATTTTATGTGGAATATATCACAATGTGGTCTTCTAACAGCTGCTGGAGTATCACTCCCACGGTCAATCACCACAGAGCATGATGGGAACTGTAGTCTAGCAACATCTGGGAGTGATGTGTTCTCCAACATGGTTGATAACAGAGTCAGCCCTTCACACTTTCTGTGGTTAGGGATACATGATCCCCTAGAAGTGGGAAAATGATGAATAAAAGAATGCCAGAGTTGTGCTGAAGGACCTAGAGATTCCAAGAGACACCATATTAATCAAATCTGTGAATCAACTCTACAAAGGTAAACCCCTAATATGGAAGGTCAATTAAACTCATTATCATGGACAGTCTGACCCAGCATTAGGCTAACTTTGGGGTGGGCTGTGGCGCAGGCTGTTGAGCAACCAGCTGCAGCCAGCTGCAAAGGATCACGCTGACCAGGAGGTCATGAGTTCGAGGCCAGCTCGGAGCCCCGTGTTTGTCTTGTCTTTGTTCTATGTTAAGGCATTGAATGTTTGCCTTATATGTGTAATGTGATCCGCCCTGAGTCCCCTTCGGGGTGAGAAGGGCGGAATATAAATACTGTAAATAAATAAATAAATAAATAAATAAACTTCTTTTGTTCTGCACTTTTCAATTGGATCAATAATAATGATAAATATTTATATTCCGCTTTTCTCCCAAAGCAGCTCACAACATATTAAAACAATACAAATCAATTCATAGAATAGTAGAGTTGGAAGAGACCACATGGGCCATCTAGTCCAACCCCCCGCTAAGAAGCAGGAAATCGCATTCAAAGCACCCCCGACAGATGGCCATCCAGCCTCTGCTTAAAAGCTTCCAAAGAAGGAGCCTCCACCACAGTCTGGGGGAGAGAGTTCCACTGCCGAACAGCCCTCACAGTGAGGAAGTTCTTCCTGATGTTCAGGTGGAATCTCCTTTCCTGTAGTTTGAAGCCATTGGTCCGTGTCCTAGTCTGCAGGGCAGCAGAAAACAAGCTTGCTCCCTCCTCCCTATGACTTCCCCTCACGTATTTGTACATGGCTATCATGTCTCCTCTCAGCCTTCTCTTCTGCAGGCTAAACATGCCCAGCTCTTTAAGCCTCTCTTCATAGGGCTTGTTCTCCAGACCCTTAATCATGCCCTATGAAGAGAGGCTTAAAGAGCTGGGCATGTTTAGCCTGCAGAAGAGAAGGCTGAGAGGAGATATATATTATACATATAACAATAACAATAAAACCAACTTTACAATAAAACAAAAATAAATATTTTAAAATCATTTAACACATACAATTGCTGTGGGTACTTGTCAGTTCAGATGATAAACTTCATACGACTCACTGAAAGTTAGCCTTCTTGTCATTCCAAATTAAATATCTTCATTAAAACTTGCTTAAACAGGAAGGTCTTCAGCTGGTCTTTTTTTTCAGATCAGGTTTTGAAAGAGCAAACCCACATATATATTCCTTGCTTTCTGTGAAGACACTGTTATATATGTCACAGGAGGTTACTGCCAGGCGGTTTTCTTTTCTGCTTAATCTCCTTGCTAAGGATGAATTTTTTCCTTATTGCTATAGTGCCTGGAGCGAAACCATGCCCTTCAAGGCTACTCTGTCATCTTCTGCTATGCATCCTGCCAAGATCTCCACCCTCCCAACATACTCTGTGCAGACTGCCCATGCACATTCATTCTCCAATCCTACTCTGGTTCAGCAAGCCAAATACTTGTGTCATTTGTGTAAAAAAAAAAAAGAGGAAGGGAGGAAGAGAGTCCAAGCATGTATATCCATCTATATGTTTGCTAGGGTTGGGTAAAGTGCAGTTCTCCAGATGTTGTTAGATTGCAACTATCACAACTTTCAGTCAGCATAGATGATGTGACTGGAAGATGGTAACTGCACTTTTGGTAAATCTGTATGGCAGTATGTTCCCCATCCCTACCATTCTGCTATGTGCCATCAAATTCATATTGCCTCATGGTATCTCTTTCACAGGACTTTCTTGATGAGATTTATTTCGAGGAGATTTGACAATGTTTTCTTCTTCAACTAAGAGAGCATGATTTTCAGAAGGTCATTCAGTCCATTTTCATGGCTGACTCCTGGTTTCCCTGAGTCCTATTTTAAAATTCAAACCACTATACTACTGACTACCAATTGGGTATTGTTGCTGTTTTGTACCTTTAAGTCATTTCCAACTTATAGTGACCTGCAAAGCCTTGGGGGTGTGCTTAGCAAGATTTGCTGAGAGGTTTGCCTTTGCCCTTCTCTGAGGCTGAGAGAGTATGACTTACCCAAGATCACTCAGTGGGTTTCCATGGCTGAGCAAGAATTTGGTCTCCAGAACTGTAGTCCAACACTCAAACTACTACACCATCCAAGGTGCCTAATCAGTATTTATGATCTAGTTACAAATAGATCCATGTGCATTATGCATAAAATAGTACAGATACCCTGTTTCCCCTAAAATAAGACATCCCCAGAAAAAAAGACCTAGTAGAGGTTTTGCTGAATTGCTAAATATAAGGCCTCCCCCAAAAGTAAGACCTAGCAAAGTTTGTGTTTGGAAGCATGCCCGTCGAACAGAACACCAGAGCATGCAGGATCGGTAAATGTACATACCATAGAATATTATATGTGAAAATTATGGTAGTAACAAGGAATTATTGATAAGATTCACAGTTTGTCTGGTTATGCTGGTTTGTGATGACAACTACTATACAGTATATAATAAATGTTCAACAATAAATGTGAATTCTTCTTCATGGAAAAATAAGACATCCCCTGAAAATAAGACCTAGTGCATCTTTGGGAGCAAAAATGAATATAAGACACTGTCTTATTTTCGGGGAAACACGGTATGAACAATGCTGAACACTGAATTATTCCTTTTGCTGAAATCTGCAAATGTATGAAGTAGCTGAACAGAGAAATTGCCAGAATAATAACAGTGCTCAATCTTCTTCTCAACATCTATTCTGACAAGCATATAGATTATTTACCAGGAATGGCTCAACCATTAGGGAGAGGAGTTAGACACATATTTTGGATGCTGGGAAGGACAGAAAATTGTTGGTGATTTTTTTTTTTTTTTGCTCCTTACTATATTTTCACTAGATGGAAAGAGGATCTTGTGGGATTTTCTGCCCTGTACTTTGCTTCAGGCAGCAAAGTATTTTGAACCAGTTCTGTAAAAAAGTAAAATGAATTAAATAAGAATATAAATACTCTGGCTAGTATTTAGATGGAAGAGCCCCAATGAAAACCAGGTGCTGTGGGCTATATTTCAGGGAAAGGAACTGGCAAAACCACCTCTGAGTATTCCTTGCCCAAAGAAACCCTATGAAATTCATAGAGATCGACATATGTAGACAAATGACTCGAAGGCACATACACACAGAGAAGAGACACATGCACAGCAAGTGAATTGAATGATGGTGGAAATGCCAAGATTTACAGTAATTCCAGCAATATTTATTTTTCTCACATGAAAGAGGTTTAAGGGTTAGTGTCACCTAATACTATGAAAGTCTACTTTTTTCTTTGTTGGAAGCAATGGTTGCATTAATGGACCATTAAAAGCTGGATGTTTGACCCTTGTTGGAGCATGCTCTCTTCTTCTGCGTGGCAAGGTAACAATGGTGCTTTGTAAGAGCCACTCCAAAAGAGTGGTGCAGTATACGACAAAGACAGCTCTGATGTGAGTAAATATTCTGCAGCACACGAGCCAGCTGATGCTGCTGGGAGAATGTTTTTCTCAGCTTGACATCTGACTCCTGCAGCTGAAATCCAAACCAAAGGGTGAAAGACAAGAGAGGCAGCAAGGGAGGGAGCGGACATGGAAGGGTGCCTGTGTCAATGTCAGATGAGTGCCAGCATGCCCCTAAGCAATAGTTTCGTTTTATTGAATGCCGCCAGCCAGCTAGAAGTTTTGGATTGAACCGAATTAATGAACTGTGCATGCAATTACCAGAATAACTGTACATCTTTAAAGCCCCCTCCCCACAAACTCAATAATAACATGGAGGAAATTGTGTTATTAGAATGTCATGTCGTCACTTCTGCAGCCTTGTTGAATTCAGTGAAATGTGGTCTCATCAAGATACTCTTAAGGATGCTCATCTACAAATGGAAGGATCTTTTACAGTATTATTATTGTTGCACATTTGCAGCACATTATGCAAAAGCACAGTGGTGTAGTAGTCACAGGGTCATGTTAAGAACTGCCCAGTCATTCTCTCTCAGTCTAACCATGCTTCATTATTCACAGTATTAAGTATGGACTAAGAAAACTGTTTGGACCCACTGAAAGAAATGTGATCTATAAAAGTATATACAGTAGAGTCTCACTTATCCAACACTCACTTATCCAACATTCTGGATTATCCAATGCATTTTTGTAGTCAATGTTTTATTTATTTATTTATTTATTTATTTATTAGACTTGTATACCGCTACTCCCAGTTTGGCTCAGAGCAGTTTACAGAAATAGATTAAAACAATACACTTAGCTTTAAAATAACAGTAAAAACAACAATAAAAACAACAATAAAACAGACATAGCCCCAAGGTTTTCACCCATTGAAAGCCTTCAACACATCGTGATATTTTGGTGCTAAATCTGTAAATATTACTACATAGCATTACTGCATATTGAACTACTTTTTCTGTCAAATTTGTTGTATAATATGATGTTTTGGTGCTTAATTTGTAAAATCATAACCTAATTTGATGTGTAATAGGCTTTTCCTTAATCTCTCCTTGTTATCCAACATATTCGCTTATCCAACGTTCTGCTGGCCCGTTTACGTTGGATAAGCGAGACTCTACTGTATTCATGTTCCTGTGAGGTCATCTGCATTCCACTCCAGAGCTTCATTACATAGAAATAGGTCCCCCTTGAGGATTTAACTACATCCTATGATAGGATACCACTACCCCAATTTCCAGAGACAACTTCATTTAATCCTCTATTTTCAAATATTTAACCTTTGCTCTCCTCCTCCCAGGGCCCTTCCACAGAGACATATAACCCTGAATATGAAGGCAGATAATCCACCATATCTGCTTTCAACTGGGTTATCTGAGTCCATACTGCCATATAATCCAGTTTAATGTTGATTTTATACAACTATGTGGAAGGGGCCAAAGACCATATGAAATCCAGATTATCTGCTTTGAACTGTATTGTATGGCAGTGTAGACTCATACAATCCAGTTCAAATCAGATAATGTGGATTATCTGCCTTCATAATCTGGATTATATGGCAGTGTAGAAGGGGCCCAAGTTCCAACTTTATTCACTGTATACACCAATTGCTGCAAATGAAGTTCCAAGTATAGAAGTTTGCACTCAATAAAGCCATCATTGGGGAGAGGACAGGAAGGGTTTTCCCCTTTCCAGTAAAATCAAGCCAAAGCAAACTGCTGCACTCTCTCCTAAATTGCCTGTTCTTCCTCATTAATACGTTTTAGTATCTTGAGGTCATGTGTCCACATATGTCTTGGTTTTCATCTGTGAAATATTGGAGGATATGTGTTAATCATAGAATGTAAAGTTTAGGATCAGTTTGCGGTTAGTTTTTACTTTCAGATAGGTTTGCACAGACCCGATCTGTATTTGGACCACCAGATTCAAAGAGGGGGAATGTAGAACTTCCCCTTCTAGCTGGTTTTCCTTTCAAACTCTACATCCACACTGGGTCTAAGTCTCTACTACCACTAATGGTAGTAGCTAACTTCCATGTGAAGTGAAGAGGATATTAAACCTTGCCTGTGTTCACATAGTGTTTCTGATCCAAATTAGGGCCATGCACCATACTCAAATGCAGGAAAAGAACAATGCTAAACCTTTTATTGCTAAAGCTTTAACTTAAAGGACATTCAAGTGACCCTGTTGACAACAGCCTTGTTCAGGTCTTGCAAAGTCAGGGCCATAGCTTCCTTAATTGAGACTGATCCACAGCAAAACAGGAAAAAAAATGATGCTTTGGTTTTTAGGCGTGGTATAGGGCACTGATTCAGGAAATTGCATTGGACACACCGCATCAGGTCTAGTTTCTTAGATATGGTTATCATGGTTTTCTATGGGCAAGCAGATGGTGACTGCTATGTGGTATATGTTCTGTATCTCAAAAACGAGAACTGATGGGGGGAACTAGTGCCATTTTTGGAATCAGGTCAAATATATTGAAGAACAGGTACATTTGGGGCACCAAAATGTCTGTTGTCCAGTGATTAGCATAGTACCGACTTCAGTAAGACCCTTGTAATAATATAATAATAATAATAATAATAAAACTTTATTTATACCCCGCCACCATCTCCCCAACGGGGACTCGGGGCGGCTAACATGGGGCCATGCCCAGAGCAATACAATATAAAATATAAAAACAACATATCATAGCACCATTAAAAATACAATAAATAATAATAGGCATTACATCAAGAAATCAAAAAACAATAAAACAAGGGCAGGCCGCGTAAACACAGAGATAAAACCTGGAGTGAGAGGGACAGAGGGGTACTCCACTGCGGGCAGGGACATATGGAAGTGGGGTAATCTAGAGGATAGATGTTCGGGGTGGAAGTAACACAGAAATATATGACAGAAATTACTCACCGAAGGCACAGCGGAAAAGCCATGTTTTCAAGTCTTTCCTAAAAGCTAACAGCGTGGGAGCTTGCCTAATTTCAGTGGGTAGTGAGTTCCACAGTCGGGGGGCCACAGCAGAGAAGGCCCTCTCCCTTGTACTCACAAGGCGGGCCTGGGATAACGACAGTGGTGATAAAAGGGCCTCCCCGGATGATCGTAAAGATCGGGCAGGTTTATGGAGGGAGATACGGTCACGGAGGAAGGTGGGTCCCAAACCGTTTAGGGCTTTATAGATGATGGTCTGCACCTTGAATTGGGACCGGAAGATGAACGGCAGCCAGTGGAGCTCCTTAAACAGGGGAGTGGATCTCTCCCTGTAACTTGCCCCCGTTATTAATCTGGCAACCGAGCGTTGGACTAATTGTAATTTCCGGGCCGTCTTCAAGGGAAGCCCCACGTAGAGCGCATTACAGTAGTCCAGTCTAGAGGTAACTAAGGCATGGACCACCGTGGTCAAATCAGACTTCACGAGGTATGGTCGCAGTTGGCGCACAAGTTTGAGTTGTGCAAAGGCCCTCCCGGCCACCGCCGACACCTGTGCTTCAAGCGTCAACGCTGAATCCAGGAGGACCCCCAAACTGCGGACCTGTGATTTCAGGGGGAGTGCAACCCCGTCCAGCACAGGCTGCCACCCAATACCCCGATCCGACGCATGACTGACCAGGAGGGCCTCTGTCTTGTCGGGATTGATCCTCAGCTTGTTCCTCCTCATCCAGTCCGCCACAGCGGCCAGGCACTGGTTCAGCATCCGAGGGGCTTCCTTGGAGTCAGATGGAAACGAGTAGTGGATTTGCGTGTCATCTGCGTAGAGATGGCAACGCCCTCCAAAACTCCGTATGACCTCTCCCAGCGGTTTCATGTAGATGTTAAATAGCATGGGGGATAGAATAGACCCTTGCGGGACCCCACAGGTCAATGGCCAGGGGTCCGAGCAGGTGTCCCCCAGCTTCACCATCTGGGAACGGCCCTCCAGGAAGGACTGGAGCCACAGCAGAACCGTGCCACCAAGCCCCATCCCAGAGAGCCTCCCCAGAAGGATGCCATGGTCGATGGTATCGAAAGCCGCTGAGATATCCAGGAGAACCAGCAGGGTCACACTCCCCCGTCCAGTTCCCTGCGGAGGTCATCCACCAAGGCGACCAAAGCCGTCTCAGTGCTGTGCCCAGGCCTGAAACCAGACTGCGAGCAGTCCAGAAAATCGGTGTCAACGAGAAACCCCTGGAGCTGCGTGGCAACCACCCGCTCCATAACCTTGCCCAGAAATGGGAGGTTGGAGATTGGTCTGTAATTGTCACAAACCGATGGGTCTAACGAGAGCTTTTTTAGTAGCAGTTTTACCACCGCTTGCTTAAAACAGGATGGAAATGACCCTTGACCCAAGGAGGCATTTATTATAGCCACAAACCACTCCAACAACCCATCTTTGGCCAGTTTAACCAGCCAAGAAGGACATGACTATGAATCTCATACCATGAATCTCATACCAATTAGGTATCATTGTTGCACTAAGAATTTGCCAGGTCCCCCAAGTGATTCTATGTTATTTGTCTCCTGGAAGTTATCATACAGTTGCATTGGAGGAACTAGCAAATTTCTAGAGAGGGACCAGAAGTGAAGTAATTTAATAGCATTCTGTTCAGACACCTTTTCTCTGCATATACAAAGGTCTTACTGTAATTTAGATATGGGTTTAAGGGTGCTAAGGGCCAGACCTCATACACTACACCATGCAAAAAAAATAAAAAATAAACACTTTCCTAAACCTTCTCAAATCTGGTCAGAGTTGTGTAGGCATGCCCCCTTATGGGCAGATGACACGCAAATCCACTATTCCTTTCCACCTGACTCCAAGGAAGCCCCTCGGGTGCTGAACCAGTGCCTGGCTGCTGTGGCGGACTGGATGAGGAGGAACAAGCTGAGGATCAATCCTGACAAGACAGAGGCCCTCCTGGTCAATCGTGCGTCGGATCGGGGTATTGGGTGGCAACCTGTGCTGGACGGGGTTGCACTCCCCCTGAAATCACAGGTCCGCAGTTTGGGGGTCCTCCTGGATTCAGCGTTGACGCTTGAGGCTCAGGTGTCGGCGGTGGCCGGGAGGGCTTTCGCACAACTCAAACTTGTGCGCCAACTGCGACCATACCTCGTGAAGTCTGACTTGACCACGGTGGTCCATGCCCTAGTTACCTCCAGACTGGACTACTGTAATGCACTCTACGTGGGGCTTCCCTTGAAGACGGCCCGGAAATTACAACTGGTCCAACGCTCGGCAGCCAGATTAATAACGGGGGCAAATTACAGGGAGAGATCCACTCCCTTGTTTAAGGAGCTCCACTGGCTGCCGTTCATCTTCCGGTCCCAATTCAAGGTGCAGACCATCATCTATAAAGCCCTGAACGGTTTGGGACCCACCTACCTCCGTGATCGTATCTCCTTCCATAAACCTGCCCGTTCCTTGCGATCATCCGGAGAGGCCCTGTTATCACCATTGCCTATATCCCAGGCTCGCCTTGTAAGTACAAGGGAGAGGGCCTTCTCTGCTGTGGCCCCCCGACTGTGGAACTCACTTCCCACTGAAATAAGGCAAGCTCCCACTCTGTTAGCTTTTAGGAGAGAATTAAAAACATGGCTCTTCCATTGTGCTTTCGGTGAGTAATGTCTGTCATATATCTCCGTATTACTCCCCTCCGAACATCTATCCTCTAGATTACCCCTTCCAAATGTCCCTGCCCATAGTGGAGTACTTCTCTGTCCCTCTCACTCCGGGTTTTATCTTTGTGTTCAAGCGGCCTGCCCTTGATTTATTGTTTTTTTTTTCTTTTTTGATTTCTTGATGTTCTGTTTATTATTATTAATTGTATTTTAAATGGTGTTATGATATGTTGTTCTTATATTTTATTATGTTGTATTGCTCTGGGCATGGCCCCATGTTAGCCGCCCCGAGTCCCCATTGGGGAGATGGTGGCGGGGTATAAATAAAGTTTTATTATTATATTATTATTATTATCATATTTGTTTATTTTTCAGACTGTAGCCTGCATATTATCTATGATATCACCCAGTAGGGAAGAGAAATGAATAACTACTAACATAAATATACAATTACAGAGTTCAGTCGTGTTATTTTCTAACAGGTGAAGTGCCTTGAAGCTATACCCACAGACTAGGGCTGAAGTAACAATAGAGGCAACTGCACAACAGCTTGCAGTGTTAAAATGCATGAGAACTCGTCTTGTCGCTGAAGACATGCAAATACCTTACACAGTTCAAAGGTTTCTTATGACAGATAATAACTCTTACACTCCAGGATGTTTGATTGTTTAATCTGAATGAAACCATTCTGGACTGAGAGGGCTACTCCTTCACAATGAACATTTGTGTGATAATTAAACTCACCAGAAAATAAAGGAGGGAAAGGAAGTTAAAGGACACAAGGAAGTTTTGCAAAGAAAATAAGGAAACAACATCCTGGTCAGTGACAACGTAGTTCTGCAATTATTAATATCATATGATAACCCGTGGTGTAGCAAAAAAACAACAACAACATTGAGCAGAAAATATGGAACAGCAAAAATGCATAGGGCTCACTTGTCCTAAAACTTTTACCCCCCCCCCCTATAGAAATGTTACTTTTCTAGATCAGAACTCCAGTAATGCACAAAAAGGTAACTTCTCCAAGCTGTGATCCAATCACATGTTTATCCAGAAAGTTAGTAGAGTGCTTGAATATTCAAATCCTTACTCAATCCTGAAACTGTTAGGAAAGCAAAATATGGGAAGAGAACCATTCCCACTGCCTAGGACAATCTCTTTGGTGTAAAGGTAGGATAAAAATGAATTTTATCAACATAGTGCTAGAAAGCCGTTTTGCAAATGCCCAAAGCTTTGATGTTTGAGACTTAACATTCAGTTAAGCTCTCAGACTCAGCCAGAAAGCTGAGTTAATATGGTAGCCTATGTTCATTTCCCCAATACAGGTATAACTCAATTAAGAAACTTCTAACAGTGAAGTGTTAGAGGTCTAGAATCATAGAATCATAGAGTTGGAAGAGATCACATGAGCCATCTAGTCCAACCCCCTGCCATGCAGGAAAAGCATAATCAAAGCAGCCCTGACAGATGGCCATCTAGCCTTTGTTTAGAAGCCTTCAAAGAAGGATTTTCCACCACACTCTGAACAGCTCTTACAGTCAGGAATTTCTTCCGAATGTGCAGGTGGTATCTCCTTTCCTATAATTTGAATCCATTGCTCAGAGTCCTAGTTTCCAGGGCAGGAGAAAACAAACCTGCTCCCTCTTCCTTATGACACCCCTTCATATATGTATACATGGCTATCATGTCTTTTCTTAACCTTCTCTTCTATAGGCCAAATATGCCCAGTTCTTTAAGATGCCCCTCATAGGGCATGGTCTCCAGACCTTTGATCATTTTAATCACCTTCCTCTGGACACATTCCAGCTTGTTAATATCTCTTTTGAACATAGTATTTCAGGTGAGGTCTGACCAAAGCAGAATAGAGAGGCACAATGACTTCCCTCGATCTAGACACTATACTTCTTTTGTTACAGCCCAAAATCCTGTTGGGTTTTTTTAGCTGCTGCATCACACTGTTGGCTCATGTTCAACTTGTCCACAAAGACTCCAAGATCTTTTCACATGTACTGCGTATTGTCAAGTCGGGCATTACCCATCCTGTATCTTTGCACTTCATTTTTTCTGCTTAAGTATAATATCTTAAGTATAATATGAATTGTTGAAATTCATTTTTTTATAGTTTTGGCCCAGCTCTCTAATCTGTTAAGGTCATTTTGAATTCTGATCCTGTCCTCTGGAGTATTAGCTATCCCTCCTAAATTGGTGTCATCTGCAAACTTGATAAGCACGCCTCTAAACCTTCATCTAAGTCATTAATAAAGATGTTGAACAATACTGGGCCCAGGACCGACCCCTGTGTCACTCCACTAGTTACTTCTTTCCAGGATGAAGAGGAACCATGACTTGTTTTTGAGGAATCCATGCTGACTTTTAGTAATTACAACATACTTTTCTAAGTGATTGCAGACTGCCTTCTTTAATGATCCACTCCAGAATCTTTGCTGGGACTGATGTCAAAGTGACTGGATGGTAATTGTTTGGGTCCCCCTTTTTTCCCATCTTGAAAATAGGGAAAACATTTGCTCTCCTCCAGTCTCCTTGGGCTTCTCCTGTTCCCCAAGAATTCTCAAAGATTATTGCCAGTGGTTCTGAAATGACTTCTGCTAATTCCTTCAATACACTTGGATGCAGTGCATCTGGCCCCGGAGACATCAATTCATTTAGAGTAGCCAGGTATTCCTGGATTACTTCTTTTCTTTTTTTGGGTTGCATTTCCCCTATTACTTAGTCCACTCTGTATTGCTCAAGTTGACCATCAATCTCCTTTTGGGAGAAGACTGAGGCAAAGAAGGTTTTGAGCAGCTCTGACTTTTCCCTTTCCCCATTAACATTCCATCACCCTTTCCATGCAGAGGCCCTACGGTTTCCTCCCCCCCTTTTTTTTTTCTACTGGCATAACAAAAGAACCCTTTCTTATTGGTTTTAACCTCTCTGGCAAGCCTGAGTTCATTTTGTGCCTTAGCCTTGCAAAATCTTTCCCCTACATACATTGGTTATTAGTTTAAATTCATCTTTGGTGATTTCCCCCTTTTTCTGTTTCTTATGCATGTCTCTTTTAAATCTTAGCTCAGTGAAAAGTTCTTTGGATATCCATTCTGGTTGTTTTACACTTTTCCTATTTTTCTCCTTGCTGGCACTGTTTGCAATTGTGCTTTCAGTATCTCACTTTTAAGACATTCCCATCCATCATTAACTCTCTTCTCTTTTAGTATTCCTGTCCATGGAATCACTCTCAGTATTTCCTTAAATTTCCTGAAGTCAGCTCTCCTAAAGTCTAGAATGCGTGTTTGATTTCTCTTGGTTTCACCTCCTTCATATCACAAACTTCACGAGAACTCCCACCTAGGGATCCCACCACTTCCACTCCATTGACCAGATCTTCAGTGTTGGTTAGGATCAGATCCAGAATAGCAGATCCCCTTGAACTTATTTCTATTGTTCCATGTTATTTTTGTCATGCATACATGGGTACAATGAAAACAAACTTGAACCCATAGAAAATATATGCAAGTTGCATTGATTTCCCCAAGTTGGTTTAACATAATATAGACATCCCCAAGACAAAGGAGTAGAGGAGGAGGAGGAGGACAGAAAAACTGTGATTCTGTGATTGCGAGCCCTCCTCAAACAGTAATTCACACAATCCTTTATGTGGAAACCTTGGTGCTCAAAGTGGCAAAGAACCTTAGTATGTTTGGTATGTATATAAAGGAGATACCACTTTTGGTTCTATTTAAACTGTCCTTTAGTGAGATAACCCTCCAAATGTTCTTTTATAGAGCCAGTGTTCTTTGCCTTCTATATGATTGTAGATTGTAAATTTCCATGTTAATCAGAACCAGTGCTTTCATGTGCATACTGTTAATTTCCACGATCAGTGCCGCTTCTATTCATTATTTTTGTTATTGATCCATCCATGGGACACAACTAACAACAGGAAGTTTGGCCTTGAAAATCAATAGTGTTACATAATTCATGCCTGATGGATGAACCCTTATCAATGAGATTAGATCACTTTAAAAACCTACAGAAATCATAACAGTGACTCCTATGGCATAGCAAAGATTAATAAATTAATTATAGTATGGACATTAATGGACTACGGCCCATCTCGGTTTCTATTAAAAATAACTGTTTGATGAATGAGCAGTATTAAAAGTAATGTCTCTGCCTATATTCTCTGCAATTAATTTTCCTCCAAATTCATGGTGTACATCCATCCATGTGTATCATAGATCAATCTGAAATTCTGAATAATGTTTCTTGTATCTGATGATGCAGGCCACAAGTCATGAAATAACATGCTATAATAAATCTGGTTGCCTTTAGTCTCTTTGTTGTTTTGCCTCAAAAGATTTAACACAACTACCTCTTTGGAAATTGTCATTGCGAATTTGCAAGTGTGAACATTTTTGTGATGTGCGATCCTAAAAAGTAGTCACCTATGGGTTTATTTTGATTGTATTTGTGGACAACATAGGTTAATTCTGGCTGTTATTTTTTAAAAGAGGAATCTGAAGACTCCAGTTCCTTAGATCAGTTATCCTTGACTTTTTACAAGTAATTTCTCAGTTCCAAAGGCCCTTGAACTTTCCCTGCTGAACCTCCCTCTTTAAGCCTGTCAGAGTATGTAAACCTCAGCTCTATTAAAACAAACCATGGCAATTTTTCATGCAGCAGTTAAGATAAACACTTAGCAATTGAAACAGTAACATCTGATTTTAGTCAGTGACACGTGCCTTAATGTGTTCGGGACTGAATTTCACTAACAACTCCGTATTTTGTTTCTAAGCTGCACTGTATAAATAAATCAGTGTATGGAAAAATACAGCAATATAAAAGAAAAACCTGCTCAGAGATACAACACTGATAGATATCATGATTATAAGCAGCAAACAGTGATTTACTCCAAGTTTCAGTTTATATATAACATGACTCTCATGTCTGTGGGGTATACATTCCTGAACCTTAAATGGATAACTGAAACCATGGATAACAGAGAACCCTCTGAATGATTGACTTCTGACAAAAGTTTACCATAGTCATGCTGGAGGACCTAAGAAATGCCTATGGTGAACTTCCAGAAGACAGATATCATCATCATCATCATCATCATCATCATCATCATCATCATCAGCAGCAGCAGCAGCAGCAGCAACAGCAACAGCAAACATGCACAGATTAACTATGATATTATTAAAATGCATATATAAGCATTCATGGAACAAATAGACATAGCATGGAATTACTCAGAGGACCTAAAATGCATAGAAAGAACATAATTTATCAGACATCAATAAAGAGATGGGTACCAGTCCCACAGATATGGAGGTCATGGTGCTCTTTGCTAGCACTAAACCCTTTGGGAAGTCATTCCATCTATTTTTATGCTAATTAATATGATATTTAGGCAAAAAACCATAACCTAATGATACCTAGTGTTAGATTTAGGAAACACAAAAGGAAGGGCTTCTTCACACAGTTAAGATCATCATCATGTTATCAGGAAATGCAGTAGTAGCCACAAACTAACAGGTTTTAAATGAGATTAGACACATGCGTAGATCTTAAGGTGATCAGTGGCTTCTAATCTCTATCACTGGAGACAATATCCATCTCAATATGAGTCACTTAGGAGCATGAGGGTAGAGAGCCACTGTGGGATTAAAATGCTCGAGTTTAGCTCTGTCTCTCTATTGCTCCAGAGTGAAGGAGAATCAGATTTTAGGAAAACAATACGACAAACAACATAACATTGAGAGCTGTTATGAAAGACTGTCTGAAGATGGCATTCTCCTTTCACAGAATGGTAGAATTGGAGCAATAAAATGGATGCCAAAATATATTTGGTCCCCATATCTTTTGCAGGAAATCCAGGGTGAAAGCATCCAATTGCTGTAAGAACACCTGCAATGAAGGAGAGTCCACCAGAACCTGAGGGAATCCATTCCAGTTCAGAACAGCTCCTGCCATCATGAAATTCTCTCTAATGTTCAATTGAAATCTCATTTTTTGTACCTGGACTCTACTTGTTTTCTGGACCAAGAGAAAAAATGCTAACCCACCCTTCTACATTTGCTAAACTTTAAAATATCTGACCTCTCAATTTTCTCCTGTCCAGTTTAAACTTACTCAACCATTCCTCAAAAGGCTTGGTTCACAAACCCTGGGTTCTATTATCTTTGTTGCTTTTTTGGAATGTATTCCATCTTGTCAATATCCTTCTTAAACTAGAAACAATATTCCAGATGATGTCTCATCAAAGCAGAGTAGAGTAGTCCTTTACCTCTCTTAAAATAAACACATAGTTTTGTTGATGCAACCTAGGGTTGAATGTGTTTTTTCATTTTGCTTCTAAAGGAGGAATGTTGTAATTATAACCATAGAATCATAGTGTTGAAAGGGACCGAATGTGCCATCAGTCCAACTCCTTAATCAATGCAGGATCTCCAGCTAAGGCAGTGGTTCTCAACATGTGGATCCCCAGATGTTTTGGCCTTCAACTCTCAGAAATCCTAACAACTGGCTGGAATTTCTGGGAGTTGTAGGCCAAACACTTGGGGACCCACAGGTTGAGAACCACTGAGCTAAAGAATCCAGAGCAGGCAGATGTCCAGCTCTTTTTGAAGACATTCAGAGAAGACACCAAACACCTCTGTAGGCAGTTGATTGTAGGCCAAACAAGGCTTCCTTCCAAAATATTTCTTCTAATCACCATTGTGCTGCACATTCTGCAGTCAACAGGGAGATGACCAACTATTCCAACTCTATAATTACATATTTAAAACAAACAAATGAAATCAGGTTAGAGAATCCCTTTTATGCATGTACCTGAACAGAAACTGGTGCTGCTGATTGTCCTTGCAGATCCTCCAGAAGAACTGAGGGGATTGAATTCTCTGCTCTCCTCTTCCGAAAAAGGGGATTCAGATGTCGGAGACACTTTCTGGTAATGGGGATGCTGCTGGGAGAGAGGAGGCCTGAGGATCAAGCGAGGGATACGGCTGCGGCAGATCTCCTTGTCCTGCATTTTGTGCTCCTGGCAATGGCAATAAGATAAGATGTGTTATACATTCTATCTCTCAGTCCCACCGAAGGCTTTAATTGAATAGTAATGACAGAACAGTGTTTGGCACTGAAAAGTCCTTTTTTTCATTGCACTGAGTGGATTTTCACATGACTATTATCCCAGTTGTAAACACTGAACCATGTGGTTTGATTGCAATGAATTAAATCCCACTCATGCTCCAGCAGTGGTGGCTGGAAAGAAGTAGAAAAGGATATGTTACAAGAGTAGTTATATGTAGAAAGTTCCAGGATTGATCTCTTGGTATTCCTGGTAATGCTGGAAAAGACTCCAAAGGATATGGTGCCAGACAGTATTGAGCCAAATTAATGGATCTGTCTGGCTTGGCGTGAGATATTTTTCTGTATCAGTGCAACACAGGAGCCTGGAAATGTTACTTCATTGAGCTACATCTCCCAGTATCCCCATAAACAACCTGCTCACTGGTCATGCTGGAGAGGGGCAGGTTCTGGGAGTCATCGTTTCCAAAAGTTAACATTTCTAAGCTCTGCATAGTGCTATTGGTATGCCAAACTGTTCACTAACATGCCATCACTGGCATGGAGGCCTGTTCACAGAAACAATATCCAGTAGTTGTCATGCCACTCATTTAACTCTTGGATAGGTCTGCTGTTTTGAGTCACTCTGTCCTTACAAGTCTGAAGTATGAATGTGACAGATATGATGGCAAACATTTCTTTCTAATGCACAGATTCACTTTTCAGAAAACTGCTGTGCTGATGCTCTCTACTGAGAGCATGTTATGTGACAAATTTACATAACATGTGAAAAGACATGTGATCCAGTGTAGTGTAGTGGCTTGAGTGCTGGATTAGAACTCTGAAGACCAAGGTTTGAATTCCAGTTCAGACATGGAAGCCTTGGGCAGGTAGCACTCTCTCAACCTCCAAGGGATGCAAAGGCAAAAATCCCTTCTGAAAAAACTTGGCAAAAAACCCTGTGCATTTTGGGTCTCCATAAATAAGAAAACAATGCACGCACATATGAACAGACTCTTGGGACTTCTCCAATGGTCTGTGGGTGTGTTCCAATACTGCAGTGGTGGACAAACACCAACCCTAGGGCTGCATAACACACTGCTGACTCCTGTCAGACTATCTTTTTCTAGTTTTTAAAAATGTACAATTGTAAATAGGTTTCAGGGGAGAGGCTGCTTCATTTAGCATTTAAAGTATCCATTTTTCAAAAACAGAAATGGGGTGGACACCTTTGGAGGGTCTCGGGGAAAGAAATTTTTTGCTCGGGATCTATTAACACATTTAATAATAATAATAATAATAATAATAATAATAATAATAATAATAATAATTTTATATCCCGCCCTATCTTCCCAAGAGGACTCAGGGTGGTTTTTACACAAAAAAGTGACAAACATTCAATGCCATTAATGAAAACACACAAACCAAATCAAGCCAATAATACAGCAATATCAATACAACTTATAGTAACTAACCAAAGTATATATATATATATATATATAGTTTAATAAAAGCACAATAAAGTCTCACCTAGTTTCAGCCCCTTTTCCCACACCACTGCCCACAATTCCACACCATCAGTAACAAATATATATGTGTGTGTGTATGTTTATATATATATATACATACACACACACACAATATAATTTACAATAATATATAATAATTATAACATATTGTATATACATATAATATTCATATTATATTATAATATGATATAATACTAATAATACAATATAATAATATTAATTATATATTATATTTTACATGTAATATTACTAATAATATTACAATATATTGATACAGTACAATATAGTAATTTATTACCAGTATTGTACTACGCTAATATAATATTGTATGTAAATTTAATTTGTAAGCCAATCTGAGAATGTAGCAAATAAATAAATAAATAAAATACCCCAATATTATAACATAGAGAATAGATAAGAGTTAGCTTTAGGAGGGGGAGGCAAAGGGGACAGGGAGAAATTCATTTAGGGCTGGGTTTTCAGGGCAAGGGAGGGAGAGAGAGAGAGACAAGGAGTAGACATCAACACATTAAAAATTAAGGCTTTCCAGATGATGATGGAACCTGTGTGCTGAATAGCAATGGTGCATTTGCAGTGCTTAGGTGGGAGCAGCTGCCAAAGGCTCTTCTGGGTAATTACCAGCATCCGCATCCCTGCCACTTCCAGCTGTTAAGGGACCATGTAAAGAAAGGGCAGGGGTGGGTGACAGTCAAGCCCAAGGGAGAATCTGGGGAACCTCCCTAGTTTGGGGGTGACGTCATTCAGAGCTTGGTCCCCCCCCCCTCCCCAAACACACACCGTAGTGTGTACAACTCCAGATCCGCAGCAGCAGGGATGATGTCAGACTCCTTGAGGGTTGCAGGAAGGATGAGGGGAAAAGGAAGACCTCTGCAAGCCAACCGTTGCTGGGTGTGTGTGAATATGTGTACATATTCACACCCAGTACACATAAACACAGAGAGAGATATACATCAAGATATGCACCCTCCTTTCTCAGCCCCCCTTCCCAAATCATCAATACATTGAAATCAATACATTGAAATCCATTCAGGGCCGTAGCCAGAAAAAAATTTCGGGAGGGGTTTTGAAAATTTCGGGGGGGGGGGAACCCCTGACCCACCCGCCCCCCGGGTTCAGACCTGTCAATATCTGCTTGAGATAGTGCCTGGAGGGACTCTTAATGTTTTACGTCTCAAAGACTTAGCATGGGGATTTGGTTAACCAGTTAAAATTCATGAGTAAACCAGGGAAAAATTTCGGCGGGGTTTGAACCCCTAAACCTCCCCCCCCACCCTCGCTACAGGCCTGATTGTATCCTCAATACATTGAAATGGATATACAGTATTCCCAATTTGCAGTGATGCCAGGAGATGAAACGCTTGGTGCGCATTTTGAGGGTGGGGCTTGGACAGACCTTTGCCTCCCCAATTTCTCAGGGAAAAGGAGGGAAGGGGGGGGGGGAAGGAAAGGATCTCTTCCAGCTCCCCATTTTCTTGGGCAGTACTACCCCTGTGTCCCCCAACTCTCACGCCTGGGCAATTTGCGGCACCCTTGGATGTAGAAGGCATGGGCAGACGTGTCTGAGACCCCCTTTCCCATGTCCAGGTGCCACCTGAGCGCCAGCCCTCCCCCCCTTCCTTGGCTCACCTTGCTGCTTTCCTTGAGGGGCCCCATATCCCTCTGGGCCGGGCTGCGGCGAAGGAGGAGAAAGAAGGGCTCAGCTCGGCTCTTCCGCAGCCACCGCCTGCCAACAGCCTCGCCCGCCCGCCTGCCTCCTGCCTGCCTGCTTCTCTGCCTCCTACTAACGCTTCTGGGGTCTCTGCTCTGCCTCCTCCCGCTCTCTGGCTCCGCCTTGACACGTGGAGGGAGCCCGGGCGGCTGCTTTTGGTGCCAATGCGCGCTCTCCCTTGCCAACCTGGCTCGGATCAGGCAGTTCCCGACGTTATGGCCGTTGGGAAAATTCTTCTGAGGGTTCCCTCTGTAGAATGAATGCTGTTGGACAGACAGACACTGCCATGATGGCTCCTGGGAGCTGTCAGAGTCCATCATCATCAATGAAGAGCCCAGTGGTGGCATTGGGCTGCAAAACATGTTCATATCCTCTTTCCATATCTTGGCCAATGTTTGTTTCAATTTATATTGATCAATTCAATTAAAAAAACCAAGCAGACAAGGATAAGAGAAACCCAAAGGAAAATACTAAATGGTATAGAACCCCAATCTAATTAGCTTATACAGTAGAGCAGGGGTCCCCAAACTAAGGCCCGGGGGCTGGATGCAGCCCTCCGAGGTCATTTACCTGCCCCCCGCCCTCAGTTAGCTGTGCCCGGCCACGCGTTGCTGTGGTGTTGTCTGGTGGTGTTGGTGAGAAATTTAAGTTAGTGGTGGTATTGAATGTCTGTTGTATGGTTGTCTTTATGTTTAGTATGTACAGTAGAGTCTCACTTATCCAAGCCTCGCTTATCCAACGTTCTGGATTATCCAACGCATTTTTGTAGTCAATGTTTTCCATATATCGTGATATTTTGGTGCTTAATTCATAAATACAGTAATTACTACATAGCATTACTGTGTATTGAACTACTTTTTCTGCCAAATTTGTTGTCTAACATGATGTTTTGGTGCTTCATTTGTAAAATCATAACCTAATTTGATGTTTAATAGGCTTTTCCTTAATGCCTCTTTATTATCCAACATATTCGCTTATCCAACATTCTGCCGGCCCGTTT
The DNA here is from genome assembly GCF_035594765.1 of Anolis carolinensis. Classification (NCBI taxonomy): domain Eukaryota; kingdom Metazoa; phylum Chordata; class Lepidosauria; order Squamata; family Anolidae; genus Anolis; species Anolis carolinensis. The sequence goes on along the minus strand of NC_085844.1, from coordinate 23,747,182 downwards.
ATGTTGGATAAGTGAGACTCTACTGTATATTGATCAATTCAATTAAAAAAATCAAGCAGATAAGGATAAGAGAAACCCAAAGGAAAATACTGACTAAATGGTATAGAACCCCAATCCAATTAGCTTATACAGTAGAGCAGGGGACCCCAAACTAAGGCCTGGGGGCCGGATGCAGCCCTCCGAGGTCATTTACCTGGCCCCCAACCTCAGTTTTATAATATAATATTTTTATATCATATATCATATTGATAATATTATATGCTTAAAATTGGACATGCTTAAAATTTTATATAATGTGATTTTATTTTGCAATGGTATCTGTTTTATATGAACTGTTGTTTTGTAGATTTTTTATATGAATTGTTGTTTTTACATTGTTTTTAGGCATTGAATTTTTGCCTATTTATTGTAAGCCGCTTTGAGTCCCCTCGGGGAGAAAGGCGGGGTAAAAGTGATGTAAATAAATAAATAAATAAATAATGTTATACAATATAATGCTACCGTGTTTCCACGAAAATAAGACAGTGTCTTATATTAATTTTTGCTCCCAAAGATACGCTAGGTCTTATTTTCAGGGGATGTCTTATTTTTCCATGAAGAAGAATTCACATTTATTGTTAAACAAAAAATTAACATTTATTATATACTGTACAGTAGTTGTTATCACAAAGCAGCATAACCAGACAAACTGAATCCTATCAAGAATTTCTTGTTACTACCAATATTTCCATGTAAAACACTCTATGGTGCCTACATTTAGCAATCCTGCATGCTCTGGTGTTCTGTTTGGCGGGCATGCTTTCAAACAACTTTGCTAGGTCTTACTTTTGGGGGAGGCCTTATATTTAGCAATTCAGCAAAACCTCTACTAGGTCTTATTTTCTGGGGATGTCTTATTTTAGGGGAAACAGGGTAATACCATATAATAATATTAATTATATGTTATATATTACATATAATATTACAGTATAGTGGTATCGTTCAATATAGTAATATATAATGCTAATATTGTGCTATGCTAATAATATAATATATTGTATGTTCATACAGCTGCTCTGAGTCCCCTTCAGGGTGAGAAGGGTGGGATATAAATGTAATAAATAAATGTAGTAAATGAATAAATAAATAATTTTAGACTTAGGCTCGCCCAAAGTCTGAAATGACTTGAAGGCACACAACAACAGCAATCCTAATTCACTTGACTATCTCATTGGCCAGAAGCAGGCCCACACTTCTCATTGAAATCCTGATAGGTTTATGCTGGTTACAATTGTTTCCATTTTTAAATATTGTATTGTTCTTTCATTGTTGTTGTTTTGCACTACAAATAAGACATGTGTAGTGTGCATAGGAAGTTGTCCGTTTTTTTTTTCTCCAAATGATAATTCGGCCCCTCCACAGTCTGGAGGATTGTGGACTGGCCCTCTGCTTTAAATGTTTGAGGACCCCTGCAGTAGAGTCTCACTTATCCAAGCTAAACGGGCCGGCAGAAGCTTGGATAAGCAAATATCCTGGATAATAAGGAGGGATTAAGGAAAAGGCTATTAAACATCAAATTAGGTTATGATTTTACAAATTAAACAGCAAAACATCATGTTATAAAACAAATCTGACAGAAAAAGTCATTCAATATGCAGTAATGTTATGTTGTAATTACTGTATTTACGAATTTAGCACCAAAATATCATGATATATTGAAAACATTGACTATAAAAATGGCTTGGATAATCCAGAGGCTTGGATAAGCGAGGCTTGGATAAGTGAGACTCTACTGTATAACTAAAACAACCACAAAATTGTGTTGGCACGAATGTGGGAAAACTGGCTCATATATTCATATGCGGTGGGAATGTGATAAAGTACAAAAATTTTATAACAAGGTAAAGAAGGAAATTGAAGATTTAACAGGACATAAATTGGTTTTGAAAAATAAAGAATTCTTCATCCAGAAATTAGATAAGAACAAAATTACTAAGGACTGGGGGGAAATTATAAAATACATGATAGTTGCCGCTCAAGCAACAGTTGCCTTGGGTTGGAAAGAGCAAACCAAGTGGGAAGTTAAAAAATGGTATGAATACCTAGCTGATTTTATGCTTCAGGATTATATCCTTGAAAGGAGAACTAAATATATATCAGGCCGAATCAAAAAGAATTGGGATCTGAAATGGGGAAGACTGAGAGATAAAGTCAAAGGACAAAGAAAATATAAAGAATTGAATCATTCTCTACTTACGATCGATCATTTAAAATAATATCTGAATGAAAGAAAGTACTGTTCCCAGAGGGAGGGGGAGAGGTGAAAAACTACTTGACATAAATGGGAGATAAAAGTGGAACTAGCAAGTGTAATGTTACCGAAAATATGTGATTGGATGTGTATGTTGATGGATTTTGTTGTTGTTTTGCTGGTATCTACAATAAAAACATGTTTATTTTTTTTAAAAAAAGGAATCCTGGGAGCTATACTTTGGTAAAGCACCAAAGTACAATATTTCTAGGTGCCAAGATCACTGCAGATGCAGACTGCAGCCAGGAAATCAGAAGACATTTACTTCTTGGGAGGAGAGCAATGGCCAACCTTGACAAAATAGTGAAGAGCAGAGACATCACACTGGCAACGAAGGTCTGCATATTCAAAGCAATGGTATTCCCCATAGTAACCATAAAGAAGGCTGAGCGAAGGAAGATAGACGCTTTTGAACTTTGGTGCTGGAGGAAAATCCTGAGAGTGCCTTGGAGCGCAAGAAGTTCCAACCAGTCCATCCTCCAGGAAATAATGCCAGGCTGCTCACTGGAGGGAAGGATATTAGAGGCAAAGCTGAAGTATTTTGGCCACATCATGAGGAGACAGGAAAGCTTGGAAAAGGTCATGATGCTGGGGAAAATGGAAGGAAAAAGAAAGAGAGGCCAACCAAGGGCGAGATGGATGGAAGTGACTGGGTTGACCTTGAAGGAACTAGGGAGGCGACGGCCGACAGGGAGCTCTGGCGTGGACTGGTCCATGAGGTCACGAAGAGTTGGAAATGACTATATGACTGAGAGAGAGAGACAATGTGTTGTCAGAGTCTTTCATGGCTTGAATCACTGTCCTGCTGTGAGTTTTCCAGGCTGTATGGCCATGTTCCAGAAGCAGCCTCTCCTGACCTTTCGCCCACATCTTTGGCAGGCATCCTTAGAGGTTGTTGAGGTCTGTTGGAGACCAGGTAAGTGGGGTTTATATCTCTGTGGAAGTTCCAGGGTGGGAGAAAGAACCCTTGTTTGTTGGAGGCCAGTGTGAATGTTGCAATAAATCACCTTGAAAAGAGAGTAAAGACAAAGATCCACCCAAAGGAAAAGTGTTCTTACCCTACATCAAGAGAACCACTAACCGCATAGAATCATAGAGTTGGAGAGACCTTATGGGCCATCAAGTCCAACCCCTGCTGAGAAGAAGGAAATCGCATTCAAAGCTCCCCCGACAGATGGCTGTCCAGCTTCTGCTTACAAGCCTCCAAAGTAGGAGCCTCCACCATCAGCATAGAGAAGATGATGAAAAAGCATAATCTACAAACTGTGTACAGACTCACTTCTTTCATGTCAGGAGCAACTTGAGAAACCGCAAGTCGCTTCTGGCGTGAGAGAATTGGCCATCTGCAAGGATGTTGCCTGGGGGACACTCAGATGTTTTTGATGTTTTTACCATCCTTGTGGGAGGCTTCTCTTATATCCCCACATGGAGCTGGAGCTGGAGCTGACAGAGGGGTTCATCCACACTCTCCTAGGGTTGGATTCGAACAGGCAACCTTCAGGTCAGCAACCCAACCTTCAAGTCATCGGTCCTGTCGGCACAAGTGTTTAACCCACTGCGCCACCGGGTACTCCGTACAGACCCACTAAGAAAATCCAACAAATGCTACCTTCAGCAAAGGAAAAGAGAGATATTCTCACCTCTGCAGGAGTCTACCATATACCATGCAACTGTGGACAAGTCTACATAGGGACCACCAAACATGAATCAAGGAACATGAAAGGCACTGCAGACTAACTCAACCAGAGAAGTCAGCCAAAGCAGAGCACTTGGTGAACCAACCTGGACACAGTATATTATTTGAGAACACAGAAATGCTGAACTATCATGTCAGAGAAGCCATTGAAATGTTGACAGTTTCAACAAAAAAGAGGAAACCATGAAAATGAACATAATCTGACTACCAGTATTTAAAAAACTCTAAAATTATAACAGTAATTAAAAAACAACACACTGAAAACAGAGGAATTCCAGACATGAATCAATCAGGGCCAGCTAACACCTCTAAACAAAGAATTCACTCAGGCAGGAAGAAGCCAGGCCTTGAAACTGGCTAGGCCATTAATCCTAATCAAGGTGATTAAACAGTCACGCTTGCCTCCAACGTACAAGAAATTTTTTTCTCCCACCCTGGACCTTCCACAGATATATAAACCTCCCTTGCTTAGTTTTCAATATACCTCACAACCTCTGAGGATGCCTGCCATAGATGTGGGCAAAATGTCAGGAGAGTATGCTTCTGGAGCATGGCCATATAGCCCAGAAAATTCACAACAACCCACCTTGAAAAACCTTGCAGTTTCAAAGCCTGGCTGATTCCTGTCTGGGGGAATCCTTTGTTGGGAGGTGTTAGTTGGCCCTGATTGTTTCATGTCTGGAATTCCCCTGCAAGGCTTTTCAGTGCTAATCATCAAGGTGATTAATTGAAACATTCACACTTGCCGCCAACAGACAAGAGTTCTGTCTCCCAACAAAAACCCTTTTAGAGTAGAATCTTCTCTTGTGGTGTATGCAACCAGATATAATTATGCAAGGCCATGGTTTCAGTTGTTAGACTGAATAACCCCAGTTCATAAAAACAGCAGAGCTTTAGAATTGGTCTATGGTACCCAAAAATATACACTCTCCCAACAACTGGTTTTGTATCATGCACTCAAGAGACAAAAAAGAAGTAGACTTTGATAAAATAACATATTTTGTTTACTCACAACTTTATGTGTTCAGCATACACAGGTATAAACTTATAAGTCCAGTTTCAGATATGTTTGAGATAATTCTTTGGACCATTCAGCCAGGACATCTCTTACAGCAAAATAGCAAACAAGTGTGTGATCTGAGGTCTGAATGAGTAGGTAGTCTGTCTGCCTGTCTGTCTCCTAGTGATCATGTGGTCTTGCAGCCCCCTTTATAGCTTCTCAGGAACCACAAAGTAAAGTAAGTTTTATACCAGAACATATATACAAACAGTAAGCAACAGGATCATAAATAAACATTACTAGAGAAGGCTTGAAGAAGGTTGTCATTTCCAATACAAAATCTGCATCTGCCTGTTCTACAACATAGAAAGTATTGACCCTAGTTTCAGACTGTATTGATACTACTGTGTAGATGCACCCTGGGAGCGCCGGCATGTTGTAGCAGGTCTCCTACATGTAAATATCTCCAGAGGCCAGGGTTTGAATACAGTCAAGAATACATACCTTGGGCAAATCACACCCTCTCAGCCTCATAGGCCAGTCCTCTCTGAATGACTCTTGTCTAGATTTCCTACTTTGGGTCTTAATTCAAAGAGTAAATAAATACATAAAGGCTCAAAGAAAGGGTGACACACAAACCTCCTGCTTAGCTAGTAAAGCAGCAGCTTCTTACAGTTTTCAAAGCTTTGCTGTAACTGGAAAAGTTTCTGCAGAGGCAAAGAAAGAGAGGAATACCTATGGATTTCCTTAGTTTCTTCATTGTCTCCCTGTCATTGTGGCACCAGGGCTTATATTTTGTTCTGCTCTTCACTTACTTTTTGAGTGGAAACAAAAAGGTTAGGTTTGGTGTCTCTTAACCTATCTTCCGATACAAATGAGCAGGAATATTTCATTTCACTTTGGTCTGGGAACAATCCCTTAGCTGAGATTTGTGTCTCAATTTCCACACAGATAATACACACCCCATATGTGTGTGTATGTGCTAAATAACAGGCCATGACCAACTGTGTTTAATACTTCATGCCTAGCCTTCTCAATGAAATCACTAGGGACCATTCCTTGTATTCAGCTTTTGGCTGGGAAAGTTCAGGACCTGAGACAGCCTTGAACTGGTAACCCTATCCCCAAGGTATACGGACTGCAAATGTAAGCCCACTTTCTAGGAAGGATTCTTAGAAAGCCCTAGTCACTTGTAGCAAAAAACAAAAACATGGCAAAGCAATATCAGGAACTGTAACGTTTTAAGTTCATCATGCAATGAGTCATCCTGGAACAGCAGTTACTTAGTTACATGTGGAAATGGTAACTCGATGGAGATATTTATATTATGTATTTCCTGTTTGTTTAAATAAAAAGGGGAAAAATATATGACATGTAGGTTGGAGTGTTCTGGCCAGTGAAGAAGAGCAAATTATGACCTGGAGTTGAGTACAGTAGAACAACATTAACCAATATGAGTAGATAAATAGGCACTGCTTTGTTGGGAAAAGGCAAAAAGATGCTCCAAACTGTCTTGCCAACCATACAATCAGGAGGTGTCAATGGACAACACAGGCTCAGCACCGCCTCCAGATCTGGAAATGAAAGGAGAAGCCTTTGCTTTTGTCTGTGCATTTGTGTCTCATTGTGTGTCATTGTAACAAGGCATTGAATGTTTGCCTGTGTCTGTTTATGTGCTGTAATCCACTCTGAGTCCCCTTGGGGAGAAGGGTGAAATATAAATAAAGTGTTGTTGTTGTCATTATTATTTTATTTTATTTTATTTGTTACTTTGGAGGACCTAGAAATTCATAGAAAGGTGTTCTCTCAGGTTAAAAAAAGTATATTTAAAATCATGATATTTATTCAAATCTGCATAATATCACATGATAAGAAACACAATACAATAGCAATGTGTTAACTCACCAGTTTTCACTTTCCTGGGGGTGCCTATGCCATTAATCCTAGCGAATGTTAAGGGCTGATTGTATGGCGTTTGATATTATCCACGATTTCAGGTATCCACAAGGAGTCTTGGAAAGTATTCCCTGTGGATACAGAGGCCTTATCAACTATTTCTTTTTAGCCCTTGTCACCATATGACAAGGCTAATTGTTGACATGTTTTTATACATCCCTTTGCTCCCTAGAACATTGGTCGTGCTAAAACAAACTGGAAGTGTATATATAGAAACTTTCAAATATTGGTTTAAAAAAGTAAGCTTTCTGACATTGAGTAATGAAATCTCTCCTGTTAGATTTAAACAGTTGGCCCTCTAACAGGGCCGGCCCCACTATGGAGGCGACGTGAGGCCGCCGCCTCGGGAGCAGGTCCGGGGGGGCGCCGTCAGGCTGGGCGGGAGGCGGGGCACCACCCTGACAGTGCCCCGCCTCCCGCCCAGTTCGCCCTCGCCCGTCTGGCCTTTTCTAGCTGGCCAGACTGTAGCGGAGGTCCCTCCAGGCCGCAATCGCAGCCTGGAGGGACCTCCGCTGCAGTCTGGCCAGCTAGAAAAGGCCAGACGGGCGAGCGGGAGTAGCGTGGGAGGTGGGGCCAACTCTGGCCCCACCCCCCCACCCAGCGTGCCCCGGCCCCGCCTCCCACGCAGCGTGGGAGGCGGGGCCAGGGCACGCTGGGCGGGGGGGCAGAGTTGGCCCCGCCTCCCACGCTACTCCCGCTCGCCCGTCTGGGCTTTTCTAGCGATTGCGATTGCGGCCTGGAGGGACCTCCGCTGCAGTCTGGCCAGCTAGGAAAGGCCAGATGGGCGAGCGGGAGTAGCGTGGGAGGCGGGGCCAATTCTGGCCCCGCCCCCACCCAGCGTGCCCTGGCCCCGCCTCCCACACAGCGTGGGAGGCGGGGCCAGGGAACGCTGGGCGGGGGGCGGGGCCAACTCTGGCCCCGCCTCCCACACTATTCTCGCAGCGTGGGAGGCGGTGACAGGGCGCGGGAGGCGGGGCCGGTGGCGGGGGCACTTTTCAGCACCCCCGCTTAACATCAAAAATTATCTCCGGCCGGCCCTGCCCTCTAATAATCCATATTACTCACTCATCTCCATTGCCAAAAGCTGAATCTGGAGTATTCAGCATTTGCAACCCTGCGCTGGATTTTAAGCTTTTGACTTACAGAGAAACAGGAATAGTACTGCCTATTCACTCTTCTTTCATGTATGGGCTATGTAAACATGCTGAATCTGTTGCCCTTTCAAAAAGTATTGAAATATAACATATCTGGTGTATAGAGGATAATTGATATTATGCAGTGGGTTGCTGTGAGTTTTCTGGGCTGTATGGCTATGTTCCAGAAGCATTCTCTCCTGATGTTTCACCCAATATTATGCAGTGTTATCCAAGCTAGTCTACTGCAATGTGTTCTGTGTGGGGCTGCCTTTTGAACACTACCTGGAAACTTAAGCTGGTGAAGAACAGGCCCATTTTTTGTACCCAGGTGATAAGAACATAATACTACACTAGTTCTCAATCATTCAGAAGAGAAAGTATTGAGCAAGAAAAACAAATAGCTTTCTCAGATATGAATGTATTTTACATTAGAAGTGTGTAATATGTTTCTCCTCTAGATCACCTGAAAATCAATGACAAATACAGACACACCTGACATTTCATACAATCAGAAACCACAATGTCAGAGCTTGGGGAAATACTTAAAAAAAACAACAACCCAGCCCTCATATGGACCATGTGAGGTAAGAGATTGTGAGAGCTGTAGTACAAAAAAGTAATTTCCCAAGCTTTGCTCCACATAATTTTTATTGGTGGCTTTGTATATTCCTGGGTAGTTGAGTATGAATGTGAACCTGAATGAGACAGCTAATATTCTCAATAAATCCAAGAGCTTTTGTTGACTAACCCATCACTATTTATGCCCATGTATCCCATAATTATTTAGCGCAGTGGTTTTCAACCTGTGGGTCCCCAGATGTTTTGGCCTTCAACTCCCAGAAATCCTAACAGCTGGTAAACTGGCTGAGATTTTGGGGAGTTGTAGGTCAAAACACCTGGGGACCCACAGGTTGAGAACTATTGATTTAGAGCAGTGGTTCTCAACCTGGGGTCCCCAGATGTTTTTGGCCTACAACTTCCAGAAATCCCAGCCAGTTTACCAACTTTTAGGATTTCTGGGAGTTGAAGGCCAAAAACATCTGGGGACCCTAGGCTGAGAACCACTGATTTAGAGAAATAGCAGGCAATTGTGGCAAGGATATTGGACTTGTCACCTTTGTACATAAGTAAAATCTTCTACAAGGCTGTAATGACCTGCCTATTTTTGCATGTGACTTGGTGACTGATTCCATGACACTCTTCTCATAGGAAGGTATTGGTGTGATAAATCTTGAGCATGCAAAAATGATGCTTAGATGTATTTCCATTATCACCAGATGGATGGAAAGGGTGACTCAAGCCGTCCATTTCTTCTGCAGACTGCTTGCTCTCTAGTTCCTCCTTCTGGCTGTCCAACATGATGGCATTGCTACATTGCTACTTTGGGGTTCCTCAAAAAGCTTATGCTACTACAAAATATCTGTATTTCTGCTACCAGAAGACTCTTTCTTGTTTGAAGTTCATCATGACAGCTGAATTGTGCACTGTGTGCAAGCCATGTTAGAAGAAAGAAAGAAAGAAAGAAAGGATGAAAGGATGAAAGAGATCTCTTCCATTCAACAAGAAAATAATATCGTGGGTTTATATTTCCCTCTCTTCACTTTGAAGCTCTAGAAATAAATAAAAGAAAAACAATGCAATACACAAGGAAATTCAGTTTTCTACCATTAATAATTTACATGGGGGGAGAGAGTACTGTTCGAGCCCTTTCAAATGTAGGTCACTGCTGACAAAAAGTCAACTCTTCACTTCAGTAACTGTAACCCAAAGCAGTTCCTCTGTGTAGTATGTCATTTATTTATGTATTTATTTAGAATACTCACTTCTCTCTTTATAGCTTCAAGGTATTCTCAAAGCAGCTTATGTGATTTGCTATACAAAAATCATACATCAGTCTGGTCTCAGGAATGGAAATATGAAATGTCCATATGGTAGCAAGGTGATTCAAGAATCATTTCTTGCCTGCGTCCTCCACCTTAATGCAGCAAACACTGCTGGGAATGTTTGAGGCAAAAAAAATGGGGCTGGAACCTATCCATCCCATGGATGGAAACCTATAATCAAGCTTATATGAAGAAGGAGCTCACTGGGACTGCGCCAAAGTAAAAAACTTCACCGTCCTTATGAAAGTGGTCAGAATCTCAGGTCCTATATCACATCTGGATTCTGAAGATGACTCTTTGGGGTTCTTCAAATGGCTATATTATTTCCTCCTGTTACCCAGATTTTGTACATCCCTCATTCATACTTCTGCTAAGGCTTAGTTGCTGAAAGGAAGAGCTTTAAGTTAAAGTATGTTGGTATTTTTGGTTCTACCCTTTTGCCTTTGACCCTACCCACCTTTTCCCAACGATGAGACTCCTCCTCCTCCTCCTCCTCCTCCTCCTCATTTTCATCTTCATCATCATCAAATATCAGATTTGGAAGAGACCTCGAGGGCCATCCAGCCCAACCCAATTCTGCCATGCAGGAACACACACTCAAAGCACTCCCGACAAATGCTGTTCAGCCTCTGCTTAAAACTTCCAGAGAAGGAAACTCCATCACCCTCTGAGGCAGAATATTCCACTGCCTTTAATGGTGATAATGATGGTGATGATATTGCTGATTAAAAATCATACAAAATAACACATACACAATTTAAAAACAATAATTATGATATTCAAACCATTTGAACCGTGTTAAAACATAATATACAGAATCAAGAAAAGAATACAGCAGTTGCAAAAAGCCCATTCCAGTAAATTCTTAAAAGAAGTTTTTACTTGCTAGGAAAAGGAGAGCAAAGAGGGAGCCTTCCTGCTCTCTCTGAAGACAGATTCCTAATGTCTCAAGGCAGCTACCAAGAAGGACTTGTTTTTTGTTTCCACTAAGTGAGCCAGAAACAGAGATATGGGACAGAGAGAAGGACTTATCCCAAAAATGTTAGATCTTAGATCTCAACTGGAAAGTTGCTGCTGAGAACTTCTCCCAGTTTTAATCCAGACCTTTAGCTGAAAAAGGTTTCCTTCAATTGCATTACAATTTAACAACACTATCAATAATTTAGCAACACTAGCAATCATGTAAAAACTGGAACATACAGCCTTAAGTATGCCTTCTATTTTTCAGTGATAATAGCTCCTTCCCTTCTTAGCTATTCTCTTGCTCTCTCTTCCTCTGCACTCTCTGACCAGGTTTATCATTGCACTTTGAGCTTAAGGCGAGAATACCCAGAAGGCCAACAGCACTATTTGTATCTTCTACAGCCAGGAGATAGAAAGATGTGCATATTGTACATGGCACCATTCAAAAGGAGAAGCTTAATCATCATGAAAGCACCAGACTGCAGGCCAAGGACCCGTGTTGCTCAGAAGCCTCTTTCTTATAAAAAGAGACAGAGGTGAATTTGTTTTTGCTCATTAAAAAACTGGCACAGAACAGCACAAAGACATGTTGATTATTTTCCATTCCTTCAAATCATCAAAAAGGTGCATTTATATTCACAATCACAATTCACAATCAGGTGCATTTTCTGTATGAACAACAAAATAAAATCAACTAATGTTATAATTAAACAGCAAGCAAGTTGCTATAAAGGCACTGCCAGATATGAGGGCTTTGCTATCCATCTGATGTCAGGCATAAGAGCTGTATTTTATAGAGAATGCTTTAGTTTGCAGCTTAATAATATTTTACTATATGCACAAATAGGCAAGAAGCAGGGCATGGTGTACACATGAAGGAGAATAAGGTGGCAGGAATCAATATACATTCATATTATTTATGAGGAAATACCTTTCTTAATGGTCCCTCACATGGGCAACAAATAGCTGTACATAAAAAGAAATCCACCAATATTTATTTATTTATTTACCCTATTTATACTCTGCTTTCTGCCTTTCTCTACCCCGAAGGGGACTCAAGGCGGCTTACATAAGGCAATTATTCAATGCCTTAAACACATATAAAACATTAAGCTTAAAATAAATTTAATTAAAATTAATACATATTAAAATTTAAAAACATTACATTCAGTATTAATATCACCCATCAGTACATCAGAAGAAAACAATTATACCCAGCTGGCTTCTTATTGTAACAGTACTTTGCAGCATTTTAGAAGGGAAGCCTTCTAAAATGGTATCACCCACCAGCAGTCTGGCATCCTACAATCTATTCTGTTACCTCATTTTGATTTTATTTCCAATATTGTATGAGTTGGATTCATGCATGCCAGTTGTGTGTTGAGTCCATACACACTTGAATTTCTCAACCAGAAGTCCTCCAAATGTTTGGGTATAGCTCCATCACCATAATAATTCTGTCTGAAGCTGATGAAAACTTTCATCAAAAACTTATGGGGTCCTTTAAATTTGGAAAGTTAATATGAATGGAAGGAAGGAATTTGTGAATATATATGCATCTATCTTCAGGATGCAAAACGTCTGCTATATTTGCATTATTGAAATGAAGGAGAGCACTTCTGTTTTTGGCTTGAATACAGTAGAGTTTCACTTATCCAAGCCTCGCTTATCCAAGCCTCTGGATAATTCAAGCCATTTTTGTAGTCAATGTTTTCAATATATCATGATATTTTGGTGCTAAATTCGTAAATACAGTAATTACAACATAACATTACTGTGTATTGAACTGCTTTTTCTGTCAAATTTGTTGTATAATTTGTTTTGGTGCTTAATTTGTAAAATCATAACCTAATTTGATGTTTAATAGGCTTTTTCTTAATCCCTCCTTATTATCCAAGATATTCGCTTATCCAAGCTTCTGCCGGCCCGTTTAGCTTGGATAAGTGAGACTCTACTGTAGTTTAATTGTCCCTGCTCTACGTAAAACTCATCATGTCATATTTCAGCACCATGGAGAGAGTTTAAAGCTCATTAAATAGCAGAAATCAATCATTGTGCAGTAATTACTTGATGAACCCTTGATAATTCTGAAAATATGTGAAACAAGTGCTTACCAATGCATATAACTAAAAAAATTGTAGCAGAACTACACACTTTCACTGAGACCCACATAAGCACATTGCATCCAATGTAGTTTACTGTCGTACTTGAGGTTTCTGGTATCAGGACTGAGGTTTAATTAAATAAAATTAATACACGTTGAAAGCAATTTAACTGTCATGGCTCAAAATTATGGAATTTCGTGATTTGTAAATAGATGAGACACCAGCAGATAAAACCCTACAACTACACAATTCTATAGCATTGAGCCATGACAGTTAAAGTGGTGTTAAACTGCTTTAACTGAACAAAGTAAACACACCCTTCTCTCTTTGCATACCATACCCAAGAAGCAGAACAAAAGAATTCTCCTTTGCTGTGCCACACTTCTGTTTTGATATACTCTATATGTAGAAATTGCTTCACTAACTAGAAGTAAGGCAGAACTATGACAGCTGCTGGAAGCCTGAAATATCATCCCCTCCATAAAGCACCCAGATTTTGTACTAAATCATTTTCTTCCTTTACTCTGTTACCATGGTGATACACATTTGCTGCTGTTGCTGAGCTTTCCGGCAAAACTACTTCTGATCATTTGCACATCTTCTAGCTATTACCACATAGGAAAAGTAATGCAGTATGCTGGGTGAGGATGCTCATTGAAGAAGGACAACTCTGGTTCAAACCCCACAGACAAACTCACATATTTTCTGAGTAAATGCAACACAGGAGAGATCATGGTTCAGTGACAGAGCATTGCTTTGTTTACCAGGAAGTCCTGATTCAATTCAAGGCATTTGCACTAAAAGAAAAAAATAGTCCTTGCCTAAGAAACCCACATAAAATGCATCAACAGGTGACTTGAAGGCACACAGTCCATACCCTAAATGCACTAGATCCTGTCTGATCCTGGAAGCTAAGCAGGTCAGCTCTGGTTATTACTTGGATGCCAATGACTGTCAATGATAACCAGGTGCTGCAGGCTATATTTCAGAGGAAGGAATGGGCAAAAATACCTCTGAGCACTTCTTGCCTAAGAAAGCCTTATGAAATTCTTGGGACCCCCATAACTGGTTAGTCAACTTGAAAACACACCTATACATATATGGTTGCCTATTCTTAAGATTTTTTGAATTTTTTTGAAGGGGTTGCAATTGAAAAGGTGAATGCCTGTGAACTGTGTGGCTTTCTATTACATATATTGGTTCAATTATTCAAGAAGAGGTTGACTCTTATCTTGGATCGATGAACAGGAAACAGGACTTAGAAATTAATGAAGAGTTCCTCAGGAAGGATCTACAAGGATCTCTTCCTTGTCTTTTCCATGACTATCAGAAAGTCATGGGCAGCAGATATAGCAAGAACTACTCTAATGAGAAGTAAGACTCAGATGTAGGCTGATAAGTGTTTAAATTAGGGTGGGCCACTGGAAGATGCCATATTAGAGGCTCACAGTCCCCTGCAGAGTTATCTGCTGAATCTTGATGTATTATTTGTGGGTAGTTTTGGGACAAAAACACGCATGTGGGGAGCTGAAGTCTGAAATGAATGGAAAATATGAATTGCCACATTTACAGATACGTTTTTGGAATTTGATGTCCTTTTTGGTTCAAAATTTGAAAAAATGAATTTTGCAATGAGTATTTGAAAACTTTGGGGGACTGCCAAGGGGCATTGAATACCCCAGAAGTGTGATTCAGGGTCCACATGTGATATGGAGCATGCATTATCTACCCACAATCCTGATGATTGACTTGGCATGTTACTTGTAAGACTAATATAATGACATACTGAAGCAATCCATAATCAGTTTATATGGAAGCCATTCATAATCAGTTCCACATCAGAATCTTACTTATAGGTACTTTCAGCATGTCATTATATTTATTTGACTTAGAAGTAATTCTCCCAGCTCTGCCTGATGTTGCCTATCTGATTTGCCAGTCTGGCTGTCTAACTCTCTAGTGAACCGAAAATACTGCTGGTTCCCAGTATAATATTTCATATGAAGTTCCTGGGCTGCTAACAAGTTGTGCATGAAGGAAAAAGATGAATGTCGCTCAGGTCTACTTTACACACCTTTTAGGTAATAAGAACTGCTGAAACTGGAGTCTCACACAGTATTCAAAAAGAGCACCTGTAGAATGCTAATGACATTTTTTTCTTACACCAGTTCTCAAGAAGGTCACGAAAGATAGGTCCTTCTTCACTTTTCTCCTCACAAATTCATAGTTTAGAGCAAAGGTGGATGTCTACAGCAGATCCAGGTGGGCTCATTTATGCTGGGGGTGATGGCGTGGAATGCCATATAAAAAATGACAACACCCAAATCTAAATAGCTGGAAATCTACTTCTGGTTCTCAAAAGTAATTAAGTGTTTTATATGTTAAACAATACAGGAAGGCTTTGCAAACTACAGTATTTAAAAGATAAATTGTTGCTTAAGGAATACTAATTCACCCTATTTTTAAGCAAAAAAAGTCGGACTGGGGATTCTGGAAATATTAACTACTTCACAACTACTTCACTGCCCTTTTCGGCTTGAAAAACTTCAGTGTTGTGATTCTGGAGATGCCAAGGGCCACAGATTCAGGGAGCACATATACGGTAGCTCCAAGATTGCACCTTGCTATTCTGGTTTTGATCACCAAGATACACTCACACACACAATGGGTCTTAGATACAATTTCCCATTAATAGCAAACAGACTGATGTGTTAAGAGAGCATCAGATTTAGATATCATGCTGCCAATAGGTTGCAACCCAGCCCAGCTGGATCCAGATCCATGCCTATGAGGCTTTCTAGGAGTATGAAACCTGATTCAGGCCAGCATTCCTTCCATTGCTGCTGGCAGGGCTCTGTGTGACATCAAACAGTATGTTTTCAGCTGGTGAGATGAATGAAAGCAGACGATGCTCAAGAGGCAGTCATAGAGACAAATACTTACTGACAAAATTTGTTGTACTTCATGGCAACACACTGACCCCATTATGCCAATCTCATCGAGCATGTTTATTACTGCACAGGCACAAATTATTTTTATAGTTTGAAAAAATGCACATTGCATCCTTATAAAGTAAATTCTCAGTGAAGTAATTGGTTTGGCATAATCCCCTGGGAAAATCTTTTTGCACCAGTATCAGTGAAGCGGATTATAAAAATATAAAGAGTAGGCCATGGGGGCTCTATGTGCCAAGTTTGGTCTTGATCAGTCATTGGTGGGGGTTGAGGTCTCAGGAAGTGAGTGAAGGTATTGCAAGTCCCATCGTCCATGGCCCATCCCCCTCCAAACAGCACCAGTTTGGATAAAAACTACTCCAATTTTATCACTTTCTATACTGTTACGGATGCCTCTCAATCTCTCAGAGCAGATTTCAGGTAGCGAAGGAAAAGGATAATTGATGAAAATGGCATAATCATTTTCTGCCTGTTTAAGTACTGTATTAGTGGCATGTAACTTACAGGATCTCAATATCCAAGCCAATGCATCTAGATTTTTTTCTATTGGCATCACTTATCAAACTTCATCTTCTTGTACTTAACTTTGAGGGTATCTCAATGGAAAGACGGAGGTGCTGACAATACACAGTTCTTTATTTTCTTGTTGTACTTGTGCTTTGGCAAGTCTTTATGGCAGCAGGGATATTTCCACACTAACTGTGTTTTTCCTAGGATGGGATTGGGCAGCATTGTTCATTCAGTTGATAGAGAAAACACAGATGATAATGTTGTCATCCACAACATCTGTTGTGTTTCACTGAATGGACCTGTTGTGGTTTTGTCTTTTGCTTTTGGCTTAAAATGCAATTGCAGTTTTAACTTGTCCACTGGCAAAAACTTTCCAGGGCTACTATCTCCATAATTAATAATTTCCCCTTATGAACAACATCTATCTCTGCAATTAATTTTTTTATGTACATTCCAATAGTTATGGCATTTTGAACTGATCCTCAATTTGTATGTTCCCTGCTAAGCAAAGAGCCTAATTATCCTAATAATACCATCTGATGTTGGAAACTAAGCAGGATTTGGCCTGATTAGTACTTGGATGAGAGACTGCCATCGAATACCAGGTGCTGTTGGCTATATTCCAGAAGGAATAAAAAAGAGCAATCCTCCTTTGAGGAGTCCCTGCTTAGGAAAACTCTGTGAAATTCATGGAATCAGCATTTAGTTTGAAAGACTAATTCTGGCATGGCAAACTTAGACTTTCCAGGTATTTTGAACGTCAACTCCCACAATTTCTAATAGCCAGTAGGCTGTTAGGAATTGTGGGAGTTAAAGTCCAAAACACCTGGAGGGCTGAAGTTTGCCCATGCCTGGGCTAATTGAAGGCATACACCTACTACATGTTAAGCAAATCATGGAAAAACTGACCTGCATCCATACTACCCCCCCCCCCCCCCAAGAATAACAATTTCATAACCCAAAAAGTTGTACCCATATTCCCTTTTAAAGTCGTGAACCATACTGATCTCAGAATTCCATAGCATTGAGCCATGTTGGTGGTTGTGGTGTCAAACTGCTTTAATTCTACAGTGTGGATATAACCTAAAACATAGTATTAGGTTTTTAAAAAAGAAACAACAGATAATTGAAAAAAAATGTTTATATGGTATAATGAAACCTGTCATTTGAAGAAAATACTAAGACATTTCTAAGATAGTCTAAAGAACTCAGTGGCCATTTTTCAGTGTATAAATCCAATGTTTCTTTCCATCTTTATTTATAAAAGCTATGATTTCTCTGTCTGAGAAGCAAGACAGACTGTTGAATCTAAATAGAATTTACACAATTATTTTATTCCCCTTTGAAAATGATTCAAAGCACATCAGAGATTTAATTGAAACAGAATTTTTTTAAAAGTGGGGAACTAAATTGATGAAAATGAGGAAAAGTTTCATTTTTCAGCATTTTAGTATTCTGTTTTTCTTCAGACAGTATCCATTATTTCAATAGTGTTAAAT